>NC_134711.1:257433649-257736679 GCF_049634645.1 Pelodiscus sinensis
GGGAGTGGTACTTGGGGACCAGTGATTTGTTGCTGCTTCTGCAGATCCCAAGAGATACCCTCTCCATTTCTCAGGCCTTCTGGCAAGGAGGCTGCAGGCATTGGTTTGCATAGAGTCTTTAAGGGAAGACGGGCCTTCCTGATTTGTGGGGATTGAGAAAGGAGACCCTATGGGATTTGTCATTTTGGAAGCACATCAATAGCTATGTTCATTTCTTAAAGTAATTTATCAGAGAAAAGTATTTCCAATACAATATGCTATGTTAATATCATTGACGTAGTTCATTCATCACACCTTTTACTATATTTTCCCCAGGCAACTCTGGGTATTTCCACTAGCAATAAATAAACTTAAAAGTAATAGTCAAATGAGCATGTGAAAACTGAAATGACTATCAATATCAATTAATGATTCCCAAAAGCTCCATTCAAAGAGAATATTTATTTGGGGGTAAATAAACATATTCAAAATTTTTAGACTTCTTGAATTTGCAAATGGTGGCATAAAATCCCTATGAGCTAAGGCTTCTTCATCATATTTTAGTATGGACAATGGGACAACTCTCAGACCTTTTCTCCCCCCATGGTGTTTGTTGCACAGACACACACTCTCACTCCAGCATCTCCAGCTGCTGATTGGTAGCCACCTAGGATAACTGCCTCCTGGCAAAAGCTTGCATCTGGCACTCCACTCCTCCCTGCGCCCCAACTTCCTGACACAGGTCGCAACCTCCTCCTGCCCTAGGTCACAACCCAAACCTTCTGTACCTTTTCCTGCACACCTACCTCTGGTCACACAACCCAAACCCCTGCCCCCTCTTGCACTCCTGCCCCTGGTTATAACTCGCTCTGAAACCCTGCACAACCTTCTGTTCCCCAAGCTCTTGCCCAGGACACAATCCCCTCCTTTACCCAAGCTCCATCCCAGATCACATATTAATCCCTTAGCCTAAGATTCTGTCTGTACCCAACCTCCATCCCAGACCCCACACCCTTCTTTTATTATGATAGAAAAGCGTGGCCCTTGACCACTTACCAAATTCTTGCTTTGCCCCCCCCCCCCGCCCCAAGAGTAATTATTGCCTATGCCTGCCTTAGTCCATGTGCTTGTGAGAACACAAGTCCAGGCATGTCTGGTGGGCATTGCTGAGTCTGTAGCCAGACAGGAACCCCCCTGTAACATCCATTTTTGCTTGCCTGGAGCATACAGGGCACACAGAGCAGAAGGCCCAGGCTGTGTGACTGTGAATGACTGTAAACAGAGATATGCCAGTTGCTGACCAAGAGGCTGCCAAGGAGGGCCCTTGACTCAAACTCATATTGATACGAACACACAGCTGTTCGCGGGGGGAGGTATCTCTTGCCCAGTAAAAAAATGTCTAGTACTCACAATTTAGTTATCTCTCTTGCAAGTGTAAATTAACTTGAAACTTGCTTGTAATAACTGGCACCACAAAATGGACCAGTACTATTTGGCCTCTTAGATAAGAAAGAAGATACGGGCCCCCAGGGGTATAAAGTTGCGTCCAGCAGCACATTTACTTTGAGTGTCAATCTACCATCTATCTGCTGGTTGGGTTAGGTGTTTGATCTCCCGAGGTTCTACGGGGATGCCCACCTCGTATTCATCTTTCCTAGGAATTGAGAGACCGACCCTGGCCTGACACGCTGGAGTCGAGAGGCACAGAAAGGGGTAAAAATTGTACCTGGATGTGGTCCTTTGTCTTAAGTGTACACATAGACTAAGGGTATGTCTACACTACAGCGCTAGTTCGAACTAATTTAGTTCGAATTAGTTAATTCGAATTAAGCTAATTCGAACTAACGCGTCTAGAACTAAAAACTAGTTCGAATTAGCGTTTTGCTAATTCGAATTAGCAAGTCCACATTGAGTGGACTCTGAACAGGGCTTAAGGATGGCCGGAAGCAGTGCCAGCAGGGCATCAGAGGAGGACTTAGAGCGTGGAGATGCTGTCTCAGGCTAGCCGAGGGCTGCGCTTAAAGGGTCTCGACCCCCACCCCGGACAGACAGTTCTAAGGGGTGCCCCGCTTGCAAAGTAGTCCTGGCTTGGATTGCCCGGAGTACCCACACTGGGCACATCACACCACTTGGCCATCAGCCCGGCTGCACTTGCTGCAGGCTGCCATCTGGGGAGAGGAGGCAATCGGGGGGCTGCAGGAGAGCTTCCACCCCCAGAAGCCCGCAGAGCCAGCCCAGTCCTCCCCATCGGGGGCTCGTACCCCATTCCTCCCTCACCTCCTTCCACTTACCCTTCCCTAGCCCCCCTTCTTATTGATGTACAAAATAAAGATAATGTTTCTTCCAACATTGACTCTGTCTTTATTGAACAAAACTGGGGGGGACTGGGAAAAGGAGGTGGGAGAGGGGAAGAGAAAGGCTGGGAGAGGGGAGGGCAACTAATATGATCAGGGGTTGGGAACAGGTCCCAGATGAAGAGAGGCTACAGAGACTGGGACTGTTCAGCTTAGAAAAGAGGAGACGGAGGGGGGACAGGATAGAGGTCTCTAAAAGCAGGGGTTGGGTGGAGAGGGTGCATTCATAAAAGTTCTTCCTGAGTTCCCATAAAGAAGGACTAGAGGACACCAAAGGAAAGGAATGGGTATCAGGCTTGAAACTAGTAAGCGAAAGTTGTTGTTGTTGACAAAGCAAATAGTTAACCTGTGGAACTCCTTGCTGCAGGAGGCTGTGAAGGCTACAACTAGAACAGAGTTTAAAGAGAAGTGAGATCAAGCCATGGAGGTTGGGTCCATGGAGTAGTCTTAGCCAGGGGGTAGGAGTGGTGTCCCTGCCCAAAGTTTGTGGAAGGCTGGAGAGGGATGGCACGAGACAAATGGCCCAAGAGTCACTGTCTTCGGTCCATCCCCTCCAGGGTCCCTAGGGTTGGCCGCTGTCGGCAGACAGGCTACTGGGCTAGATGGACCTTTGGTCTGACCCAGGACGGCCATTGTAAGCTCAGGGCTCAGGGTCGGGGGTCTCAGTGGACCCCCTTGATTTTCATGCACATCTGCTCCTGGGTGGCCAGGCTGGCAGCTCTCCTGCCCTAGACGGCCACTTTCCTGTGCCTAGTGCGGAGATCGTGGACGAGGTCCACGATGTCCCCACTAGCCCAGGAAGGTGCCCGCCTCTTGCAGTCCAGGGCAAGCTCCCGGGAGCCGCCAGCCTGGTCCCGGGAAGAGGGGGTGGGCTGGGGGACATCGGGTGGGTGGCTCTGTGCTGTGCCAGGTGCAGGGTCTGCTGGCTGGGTGCTGGCAGGCTTGCACCTGGCACGGGCACCGTAGCCAGCCCGTGCCCCTTTAAGGGGTCCGGGGCCGGGAGGGGGGCATAGAGTTTCCCTGGTGTTGGCCAGAGTGGCCACCAGGAAAACCTGGGGAGGGCTAGCCTCCCACTAGTTTGAATTAAGGGGCTACACACCCCTTAATTCGAACTAGCTAGTTCGAACTAGGCTTAAGCCTCATAAAATGAGGTTTTCCTAGTTCGAACTAAGCGCTCCGCTAGTTCGATTCAAATTCGAACTAGCGGAGCGCTAGTGTAGCGACTATGAATGTTAGTTCGAACTAACGCCCCTTAGTTCGAACTAACATTGTAGTGTAGCCATACCCTTAGAGCTCTTTAAAGATTAAGCTGTCACTTGGTACCATTATTTCTATTTTCTATCTTTATTTTCTTTGTAACCATTTTTAAAATCTATATTTGCTAGCAGTTAAGAAAGAGAGCAACAGCCATTGTAATCATATGCTTTTATAAGTCTTTTTAATAAACCTGTAACTGTTTAAGCTTTAACCTGACTCCTTCAGTTGCTGTAACAGAACCAAGCACAATTTAAAAGAACTTCAGCCGGTCATAAGGGACAGGTATAGGAAGAGCTTGGGCATTTGGATTTGTGTCACTCCCAGGTGACAGATCCGTTGGGGCATCTCTCAGTCTTCCCTAGGCTGCCCGCTGCGAAGGGATTCTGCATCGTAGTAGCTAAAATCTGAGGTGAAATAAGCTCTTCCTATAAAGGGGTGTCTGTTGGCCTGCTGGCTACCCTCTGCAACGGGACCCTGGTCCTAGCAGTAAAGACACGGACATTAAACTTTTCTCAGAAACACACACACACACACACACACACACACACACACACACACACACACACACACACACTGCCCTGACCATCGGCTGACTGAATTGCCGTAGTCGGCAGGATTGTGTTATTGGTTCATATACAGCAATGTGAAGCCTGTCACGCTGGACATGGATTTTAGCTGTATGGAGAAAGAGTTTGCCCAAGGGGGATGGGCAACCCTAAGTGGCATAAAGAGATGTTAGGGAAAGGCGCTTGCATCTGGCTGTTAAAGGGTGTGTGGCAAGCAGCCTGTTGCTATTGGAACTTAGAAACAGAGCTGATAAGAGTGCAGAGAGAGAGAGAGATGAACTTAGGGAACAATGCCAGAACCTAGATACCCGGGTGTGAACCCTAAATAAGGACATGGAGCACCTACAGAAACGGCTCCTCCCGAGGCTAGAGAGTCACAAGGGAAGCAATGTCCCAATGTGTCTCCCATGAATGATTGTTGAATGGTTACTCCTCTGCTAGATAATGCCTGGCATGGCTGTTCAGCACCCACCTAAGCAATAATTAACTCCCTTGTCCTTGTTTCTGGGGATTATTATCTTGGTACCTCCCAAGCCCATAGAATATTTTAGTGTCAACCATACATCACAATTCTTCATGTGCACAGATGATATACATATTTAGATACAACAATTGGTTTCAGCCAATCATAACCTTTCCAACTATACCTCACATGACATGCTACACATTCACTATCACAATTATAATACACAAATGGAGAATATGAGGGTTACAGGGTGCTCCGCCAAAGTACAGAGTATCACCTTATGTGCATATTTAAAAAGTTTACATTAAGTAACTGACTAATAGAGTAATTGGAGAAGATTTGTGAGTTTTCTCTAGAAGAAAGAATTTATTTATTACGGGAATATAAACTATAGTCTCGTTGATAAAGATAAGGTGTGTAAGATAATATCTTCTTGGAACCACTTTGTGTCTTTTATATTGGAGAACCAGTCTGGCTACCATAATAAGGGAGACAAACTCATTGACAGTTCAGAAATTTCATATTTTATGGTACATTACATCTGTCACATCTATTAACACATACATTTGATGTTAATAACTGCTTCTAAGAAACTGTCTGGCTGTTATGGGAACAAAGTGTTTTTAAATCTTTATTTACACATAGTTAACTCGAGGTTCTTTGATAGACTTACACAGTTGTAAATCAGAGTAAGAGAGAGAAGAATCAGGTCCAGTTATTCTGAAATACTAACAACAATAGAATAACTAATTCTACTCACTTCAGAAGAGAAAATATATTGACACATTCCACATTCCAAATGTTTTCTCTTAAAATCATGGAGGTAAGTAGTTCCTCTATGCCAGTATTAGCAGCTACTACCACTGTGAAAAGGGGCTTTGAAAAAAATCCTGTATAGTTGGAAGGTTACCCTTTTGGGAGTATGCTAGATACTTATCAGTTGGCATCATAGCTAGTTGTACATCCAACAATCCAAGGAAAAGGAAGGGGAATTCTGGCAGAGGGGATGGTTACATTAAGCCCCTTGTAATGTATTGGTACATCTGGTAGTCTGGCTTTAAAGATGCTGGCTACTGCTGGGAAATTACAAGGCTTTTTATGCTAACTCTCCCACTGCTGCAATTTAGGCCCATGAAATTTGTGGTGATGCTGACTACTAGAAATGGTCTCTAATGTCTGTTTGAAGGGAAATTCAAAATCTCCATAATGTGCTATCATACCTCTTCCCCTTCTAGTTGAAATAGCAGAGTGAGAGGCAGAAGAGTAGTAATGGCCACAACATGGGCTGAATCAAAACTTATAAAACCATAGCTTTCACTTGCTTTGTGAGGAGCATCGGAATAGTTGCAGACCCTGGATCCATGGAAGGCTGCTTCCCTGTAAATGTAGGAGTATTTGGAATGGACAGCAAGGATGCACGATTATGTGGCTGGCTAATTAAAAAAAAATTGGAAAAAATAAAATTAAAGCTATTCTCTATTAAGGAGAAAGAGTTGATGGGAGGAGCATGTGGCTTTTTGGGAACGTAGAGAAATCCTGATAAGATAAAATTTGCTTATATTTACCAAAGTCCTATTTAGTATGGATAAGTGGCCCCTCCCAAAAAAGACTGAGGTGAGATAAGAATTGGAGATGGAGGAGCCCTTACTGGGAAGAGATCCATGGTAGTATGTCCACTGTCTGCAGTGTTAAGATTGTGGAGAGCTGACGCTTGGTGAATGAGCCTCTCTATCTATAGCATGGACAAAAAGTGTGGCAGGAAAGGAAAGCACAAGAAAGCTGGCTAATTACAGCAACTGTGGAGGGGAAAAGGGAACCACAGCAAAGTTTAAAATGGTAGCATAGTTAAGTAGCCGCACACGCTTCAGCTATAAAAGGTTAAGTGATGCTTCCCTCAATGAAACTCTAGAATTATCTCCTTTGAATGGCCTCACTTCTCAGCATTTTCTGTTTGTAAGGAAATTCAGTAACCTCATCAAAATGTGATACCATCATTAACAGACAAATATAGTACTCTAACTGATTAATTTTTAAAATACCCTCTATATTTCACAAAGGCAAATCAGTGATGTGGCATTCACAGAAGGAGATCAGCTGATCAGCTTGAAATGCTGTTAATTAGAAGTGAGATTAAATGATTACTTTCAAAGTACAGTGTTGCACTATCTACAAAGTGGCTTCTCTAGTAAAAAGCCTGAAGTTCTTGAACTTTAAATTGTACCTTGTATCTGAAATCAAAGAGAAAAGAAAGATGGAGTGAGCAGTGATTTTTCACTGTCTCTATTATACTGACCAAAAAAAAAAAAGCTATTCATATGCCAGATAAATATTCAACAAAAAAGATTTTATTTTTTCAACATCACAAGCTTTCATTGGGTCTGAATAATTTTAAAATATGTATGACTTTTTCTTTGTAATATCTTTTCCCCTTTAGTATTGCATTCAGAGTCTAGGAGCTAGATCCACAAAGCTATTTAGGTGCCTAAATGCCACTTTAGTTACATAAGTAAAAAAACATTAATATGTCAAATCCCTCACTTCAGACACCTAAACTCCATAGGCATCTAAGTTTTTCCTGATGAAGTTGCCTAGGACAGCCAACACATTCCTCATGTTTGATCGCCAGTAGGCTCCTCAAACTTGGTCCATTTCCATCTGTCTTTCCTTTAGAGCCTGGTTTGAAAGGTGTGGTAAGAAGCTACCTGGCCTGAAATGCGTGGAGGAAAGAGCAGTTGCGCTGAGGCCCGGCAATTTGGCCTGGGATTCTGTGCTCTTTAAATTGCTGCCGGAGCCCCGTGTCACATGGTCCAGATGGTGCTGAGGGCTGCCTGCCCATAGCCCCACTTCCTCCAGGAGCTGAGCTCACCCCCCATTACTGAGGGCCTGGCAAAGGCTGTCACCAGCCCTGGAGACTACATAACAGTTTGGATCCTGTGCAAAATATCACTAGTGGAGGTAGTGTCCCTTTATAATTTTTAGCCCGGTAGTTAGAGCACTCATCCAGGATTCAGCAGACTAGAGTTAATTTCCATATTTGCCTGATATGGAATAAGGATGTGGATCCACTTCTTAGTATATTGTCCTTTTTACAGTGTTGGGTGGGGATTTCTTGGTCTCTCCTGTTATATTATGAATAAATAATCATTAGAGATTTTAACTGGAGTCTCCTATCATTGTAAGGAGCCCTTGCATTTCAGAGTCATTCTTACTCACTTCCTTTCACCTAATGAATAGGGGACAAAATGTCAGCTCCCATAGAGCAACAAGGAAATGTTAAAATGTGTCTCAACAAACCCAAATAAAAACATTTCTATTTTGATCAAAAATCTCCAAGCAAAACACTTTGACATTCCCTTGCATTTGGCTATATTGAATGCACGTGGTTCAAATGAGACTAATTTGCCAAGAAATTCAGATTGTTCTGCATAACTGATCTGTCCTTAGCACTGTTTAGTACTCCATCCATTTTTGCATTTTTTTCAAACATTTCTTCCAGAACATCAACAAGGATATTGAATAGCACTAAGCTAAGCACAGAAACCTGCAGGATCCTACTAAAAATGACTGACTTACAAAAGTCCATGTCAACACAATCACCTTTATCAATCAGACTAGCAATATCATCTAAAACTGCCATCTCAGTTACTGAACAGGACCAATTTTACATAAAACCGTGTTGATCTACATTAATTGTGCTAGAATATTTTTAATGCTTTATTCAGTGCATCCTGAATCAGACTTTCACGAATTTCGCCTAGGACTGATGTCAGTCCAAGCAACCTATCTATTCACCTATCACATTCCTTCATTTCTATTTATGTAATTTCTGTCCTCAGCCTTTTATTCAGTAAAATAAGGCCATAATTCCATTCAGTAGACCCTTCACTCAATCAGTAAAAATTAGCTCATTTTCACTGTAGGTGGCTCCCAAGTCTAGGAAGGTTTTCTGAAAGAACAAATCTCCTGCTCCAAGTGCTTATGCTAAGTTGTGCTCTCTCTCTGTTTCTCGCTCTCTCTTAATTGAATACTTGTACAAAAATATTTCTACAACACTGAGTAGTTTTATATTTTTCCAATTTTTAAAATGTCTGAACCACAAATCAGAAAGAACATGATTCTTAAGTGTAAAGCAGCTGAACAACAAGATGCAAGCCTGTCATTTCCTAGTCTTTAACCATTCATATTTCAAGTGTTTTGTGAAGTGCATCAGTTTGCTGTGACAACTGTTCTAAAAAAATGACACTGAGCCACCTTCAGTGACGATACATAAATATATAGATGGAATGAACATTTCACATTATAGGCATCAGGTAAATTATAAATTCAGCAAGGTGGTCACACTAACTGTTATATTAGTAAACATGGAAAACAGTCTGGTAATTGGTTTTCAAAATAGCTGCGTCCAGATGCTTTTCTTTTTTAAGCGAGACACAGTGACATGTACAGTAGGCTATAATTAAGATTTGAAATCTAATCAGAGTTAGCTGAAATAGTTATAGTCTTTTTTTCTGAATGTAGTATCATTATTGTAATGAAATATGAAGGAGTAGGGAGTTTTTTTGGTCAGCTGTCACACGCATCTTCTGAAGGAAGATTCTATGTAACAAATGAAGTGAAAGTAATTTTGAAAGAAATTCTCTGAGGAGGAATTTTCTTATCATCCACAATTCATGCTAGTAAAAGGGGAGGATTATCTTCTGCCACAAGCCATGCAATAATTACATTTAAAGGACACTGAATACATGTCATTGTTGTACAAGAGTCAAAACTCAAAAGTTCAGTGAATTGCAAAAGCTGACATTCTAGGGGGGCAACCTGCACAAATTTGATCAAAGCTGCAGTCAGGAGGAAATAAAAAGGACAATAAAGAATAAATTCTTGAAATAGGAAAATAGGCTGGGCAGTAACAAATCATTGTAATGGAAAGCCAACCAAAATTATTAGACACAAAGCACAGGCAGCTTGGGCTTGAGGTGCAGTTACAGAAAAGATCTAGAGGAACTAATCAGAACATGAATTAAACTCATTTCAAAAAGCATTATTCTCGTCTCATAAAAAATGAAAATTCTATTTTAAACATGTCTTCAGCTCACCACATACTGCAGGTAGTTATAGTCCAATCCATTCATTTCTGAGCCCAGCTCTTCCCAAGTTAAGGCAACTTTTCAAAGTTAACTGAAAAATGTGATATATATGCCTCTGAAAATTCATATGTAGTATATATAATAAGGAAGCGGCTTTTGTTTTCAAAGATTATTTAGAAATTAAAAATTAGTTGAAATGCAGGAATAATGTTTTAGTATAATAGACAGACAGAAGAGATTTTTAACTTAATATCTCCATCACTCTTGTGAAAAGGGGACAATTTTCGACTTTAAAGTTAGCATTTGTCTCAGGAGATTATAGCGAAAAAATTAAAACAAGCTGTCGGTATCCAAATAAGTAATAATTTCTTATCTCAGCTGTTCAGAACATATAGTAGTAAAATCAGGCAGTAACTAAGGTTATGTAAACTTTGAAACATTCTGTTCATTTGGGCTAAGCAGCTGAGAATTGGAAACCTCTTGTGTCTGAAAAATAGGACAGTAAAGGTCATGAAGGTATGATCCAGAAAGATTACCATTATTTCCTGCATTTGGCTGAGCTAGAAACACTGTAAAATGATTTTCCTTGTGGTATTTTAGTAATTTAGCTTCTGGTTGTGGATAAAACTAGGAAGTAAAGAGGCACTCAGCACAGACACAAAAATAATAAAGCTATCCAAACACTCTCCCTGCCACAAGAATTAGAAGGCAGGCAGTTAGCTCTCACTAAGTGACCTTTGTACAAGATCAACACAAAGGATACCTAAAGTTGCCTTAAGCAGGCTGTTAAGGATTGCCTCGTCAGAGGAGAACCCTCAATATGAGTCTTCATTTGGGGCAAATCAAGGGTAATAGCAGAACATCGAGTACTCTGCCTGATCCTCAACCAGTGGAATGTTTCCAGGATCAAGAGAGAGGAATAACTGTGGCTTAAAGTCGTCATTCCTTCTTGAAGCTGCACTGGGAAAATGCAGGTTTTGAGCAAGACTTCAAATCAATTCATTATTGTTATTGTTACTCTATCAGAATTTATAATCCCCAGTGAAGATTAGGACCTCACTGTGCTACGTGTTGGAGTGTCTCAGTTCACCAGGAATGACCTGGTACATTTATCTTCCAGTGTAACCTGAGGATTTTCTTAGAAAAAAACTATAAATGTGACAGCAATAGAAAACTCTTGGGAGTTAGTAATCATGGAAAAAATGTATAAAAGCCATCCATTCAGCTTATAAGAAAGATTGCATAAAGATTTTAACTATGGTAAAAGAACAATGAACTGCTATGGTAGTAAATTAACATGAGCAAGAAACCAAATATTAATAAAACATATTAAATAACTCTGAAAGTAACATTAATGAGTATAATGTGCCAACTTTGTATATTGAAATTGCAATGGTACCATGCAACCTCTGCAATGGACTTGTGCTATAATACTTGTAATTGGAGATAAACCATGCTGAGCTGACAGAAAAAAGATACCCAGTGATGCCAGCTCCAATGTCTCATTTGCAACTTATTATACCATAGCTTCACTCAGAAGCACTCCAAAACTTTCACAATTTCAATGACAAGCCTGCTTTTTCAGGGTTTAATATCTCAGTCATCATACTGGGATGGAATTTGATACGTTGATGATTAGTATGTGTGTAATTATAATTGAAGACACAATTTAAATCTATTTAGCTGTTTTTCATTTTGTGAAAAGGAGGACTTGTAAAATTCTATGGCCTTTTAAAAAGTAATCTTTAAGTTCTAGACCAAAAATGACAAAATACATAGCATTTATGGAGATAGTCCTTAATTGTCATTATTTGGGTGTGTCTGATACAATTCTCTTTCCTTTGCACCCAAGCCAGAGCCATTAAAGTATATTCCCAGTTTCTCAGCATTAAACTCCTCACTGCTGATTTATTTCCCTCTCCTGTACAGACCTTAAGGCCTTCTGTTGGAACCAGCAACTTTTCAACTGAGTGAACTGTGTGGGAACTCAACTGAAGCCTATTATCCTAAATTCAGCTAGAAATACTATATGTCATTCTTAATTGGTTGCAGAGTGGTCTTTGAAAGATATATGGCATTTTTTTCCAACAGAACTAAAAATGCCACCGCTGTAGTTCATTGTGGTGTTGCTCATAGAAGCCATTTATATGGTCATTGTATACCCAGGTGGAGCAATAGCTCAGTGGCTTGAGCATTGGCCTGTTAAACTCAAGATTGTGAGCTCAATTCTTGAGGGGGCCATATATGGATCTAGGGCAAATCTGTCAGGGATAGTACTTGGCCCTGTCAAGAGGGTAGAAGACTGGACTAGATGACCTCACAAGGTCCCTCCTAGCTCTCTATGAGAGGATATATCTCCATATATTATTATACCTTAAGTAGAACCTGCACTGGACATCCACCCACAAGGAGGTACCAGCAATTAGCTTATCTGCCTCCTCCCTAAACTCAATTGGGTTCCCAAATTAATTATATATTTACATTTCAAAATTAAATGACTGAACAACATATGCAGCAGCTTCTGTTCATATTTAAAGAAAAACATATTACCCCTGCATTAAATCTTTAATAGTGAAATAATTGCTGAAATCATCTGTAATCTGGCTAGTAGGGTACATAACTAAGCATGCAGATTTGTAACCAGAATTAAATTCAATCTGTTAATTATTGTGTGGCTGTACTGAAAGGCGGACAAGAGACATTTGACATGGATTTAATGAGGCTGCAATTTTATTATTAGATGCCTGGGACTACCCAGCAGATATAAGTATACAGTGCAGCTAACACCATATTTATTCCATAGTTGTCTATGGGGCTTCTACTAGCTCTCCACATTTTTTCTATCCAGGCCCCTCCAGCAAATCCATTGCTGGAACCTTGCCATCAATCCCCTCGTAGGAGGGTTGAAGTGGGCTATCAGAAGTGGGAGGTTGGCTCCCTGTCAAACCAATCACAGGAAAGGTATATAGTAATGCACATCTATCCCCACATTTGTTCCTTTAATGAACACCTCTTTTTAATTCCTTTTCCAAGCCATTTACCTGGTCATTGTATATCTTTTCTATGGAGTACTTGAACTGGGCATCTGCCAGTCAGAGGTGCCAGCCATTAGCTTGTCTGCCTTTTCCCCAAATCCAGAAATCTCTTCAGCCCCATTCTATATTGGCCAAAACAAATGGGCTCCAAAGTTTACCTTATAACTCCATCCTCACTGAATAATTGGTGTCTTCGTATGTTCCAAAATCATTCGGCCTTTTATGACCTCAAGAGATTTGGCCCCCTACATCAGATTCTGTTGAGCCTTGTCCACCCAGGTGGCTGCTGGCCAGAGCCTGCCTGAATGGATGTCTGACAATATGGATCAGCATTAATTTCCTCCATTTTCTTGTTCTTTTGGGCAGTTACTTAACTCCTTGACACGTTCCCAAATTAATGTTCCCCGGTGTTTGCCATGTGTCAGTGAGCGCTGACAGGCCCCTCAGAATGCCTTAGTGGCACCAGCTGATCCAATAACATTATTCTGCTTTAATGACAACACAACACAGACTTGCCTTGACTCTGGACTCCAGGTGCCAACACATCACATCACTAGGTCATCTGCCTATGTGCGTATAAAAATCATTTCTGTGACCACAGACCCACACCAATGACTCCATGGCCAGTTTGTCAATGTTTGTAAAGGAATAGCAACACATTAATGGGGACTGACCACCTGTAGTTACCCACACATCTTGTATGCTATGGAATACCAATGCCCAATTGCCAGAATTGGCTGTGTTCCTCTACCCAGCTGCACCACTGCTGTTGTGGGACCCGACTGTGAATAGGGTGGATAAAAAAATCAAGGATTAAAAAAAAACCCAAAACATTGGATTTTTTATTTTAAAAGGATTTTTTTTTATTTTTTAAATCATCAATAAAAAACTAAATTTTCATTTAAAGTAACAGTTACAATTAAATCTTATCACAAACATTCTACACTTGCACTCGCAGTCATAAAAATAAATTAATGGTTCTAGTCTTTCCAGCTCTTGCTTCTTAAAAGTTCTGGGCTTTCAATTTCTTTTTCTCAGCAGACTAAAGTCACACATGCAGAAGAGACACAGGTTGTATAGGATTGTTTTTGTTCTGTGTTTATGTGGTGGTGGACCTGGGCCAAGCATGGCAGAAGAGTTAACTAAGACATTGATTAAAGACAGAAAGACAGTATACAGGCAGTCCCCGGGTTACGTACAAGATAGGGACTGTAGGTTTGTTCTTAAGTTGAATCTGTATGTAAGTCGGAACTGGCGTCCAGATTCAGCCGCTGCTGAAACTGATCAGTTTCAACAGCGGCTGAATCTGGACGCCAGTTCTGACTCACATACAGATTCAACTTAAGAACCCCAGGCATCCCCAAGTCAGCTGCTGCTGAAACTGATCAGCGGCTGATTCCAGGAAGCCCGGGGCAGGGGCTTCCTGTAGTCAGCCACTGGTCAGTTTCAGCAGCGGCTGACTTGGGGACCCCTGGGGCAGAGCAGCTGGGGTGCTGCTGGGTTGGTCCAGTAGCGCCACCGCTCCTCGGCGCTACTGAACCAACCCAGCAGCACCCAAACTGCTCTGCCCCAGGCATCCTGATTCAGCCGCTGCTGAAACTGACCAGAAGTGGCTGAATCAGGACTTCTGGGGCAGAGCAGCTGGGGTGCTGCCGGGTTGGTCCCGTAGCACCCAGAGCGGCGCTACGGGACCAACCGGCAGCGCCCCAGCTGCTGTACCACAGGTGTCCGGAGCAAAGCCGCGGAGCACGGGGGCAGCGGGACAGCCCAGATGCACCGTGGCTGTCCTGCTGCCCTCAGGCTCCGCGGCTTTGCTCTGCTTTGCTCCCTGTCTGCCTGGTCTGCAGACCAGGGGGACGGGGATCAAAGCCACGGAACACGCGGGCAGCCGTTTGCAAAGCAGAGCAAAGCGGCGGAACACGCGAGCAGTGGACAGCCCAGATGCGTCTAGGCTGTCCGCTGCCCGCGTGTTCCGCCGCTTTGCTCCCCGTCCCCCTGGTCTGCAAACCAGGGAGATGGGGAGCAAAGCAGAGCAAAGCCGCGGAGCACGCGGGCAGCGGACAGCCCAGACGTGTCTGGGCTGTCCGCTGCCCGCGTGCTCTGCCACTTTGCTTCCTCTCCCTGGTCTGCTGGAGACCAGGGAGAGGGCCCCGTTCGTAACTGCGGATCCGACATAAGTCGGATCCGCGTAACTCGGGAACTGCCTGTATAGGAAAGGAGGGAGATAGCATAGAAAGGAACGGTGGAGTGAACTGGAAAGAAAAAGAAAGTCGTTATTCAGCACACACACAGTTTCCTATATTCCCCTACACTTTTGCCACAGGAAAAAGAATCTTTCATGGCTACTCATCATAAGAAAGATCCTATCTGAAAATACTTTGAATAATTTTTTTTCCTGTGTAAAAGAGGATAATGTGTCAAATGTTAAGGAGTGCAAGAAGATATGGGGCCTATTAGCAAGAATGAAACTTCATAAGAAAACTGCTTATTGGGAGAAAATGATGTGGATGAAGATGTAGAAGTCTGAAGAATTATGTGGATCAACTTTGCAATGCATCATTCTGCAAAACTATCCCTATGTCTTTTAGTATAAGTGTTTTTTAGCAAATAAATTCCCATGTTATTTGCTATGTTAGGTGTTGCTATAAAAAATGTTTCTCCTAACTAATGTATGGCTTATTTAATCAGTTAACTAGGTTTATAATGTCACCCAAGTATACAGTACAGAAAGCTGCAGTAAGAGAAGAGTTGCCAATTGCCACTGAGTGTCATTTTCTAATTTTATATTACATAATACATGCCCGTTATTTTGGAACGTCATGGCCACAAACCATAATAGTGATGCTGTAAGTCTATTCGGGTATGTCTACACTACAGCGCTAATTTGAACTAACTTAGTTCGAATTAGTTAATTCGAACTAAGCTAATTCGAACTAACGTGTCTAGAACTAAAAACTAGTTAGAATTAGTGTTTTGCTAATTCGAACTAGCATGTCCACATTGAGTGGACCCTGAACAGGGCTTAAGGATGGCCGGAAGCAGTGCCGGCAGGGCATCAGAGGAGGACTTAGAGTGTGGAGCTGCTGTCTCAGGCTAGCCGAGGGCTGCGCTTAAAGGGACCCGACCCCCACCCCGGACAGACAGTTCTAAGGGGTGCCCTGCTTGAAAACCAGTCATGTCTTGGAGTGCCCGGAGTGCCCACACTGGGCACATCACACCACTCGGCCATCAGACCGGCTGCACTTGCCGCAGGCTGCCATCTGGGGAGAGGGGGCAATTGGGGGGCTGCAGGAGAGCTTCCACCCCCAGAAGCCCGCAGAGCCAGCCCAGTCCTCCCCATCGGGGGCTCGTACCCCATTCCTCCCTCACCTCCTTCCACTTACCCCTCCCTAGCCCCCCTTCCTGATGTACAAAATAAAGATAACGTTTCTTCCAACATTGACTCTGTCTTTATTGAACAAAACTGAGGGAGACTGGGAAAAGGAGGTGGGAGAGGGGAAGAGAAAGGCTGGGAGAGGGGAGGGCAACTAACATGATCAGGGGTTGGGAACAGGTCCCAGATGAAGAAAGGCTACAGAGACTGGGACTGTTCAGCTTAGAAAAGAGGAGCTGGAGCTGGGACAGGATAGAGGTCTCTAAAAGCAGAGGTTGGGTGGAGAGGGTGCATTCATAAAAGTTCTTGATGAGTTCCCATAAAGAAGGACTAGAGGACACCAAAGGAAAGGAATGGGTATCAGGCTTGAAACTAGTAAGCGAAAGTTGTTGTTGTTGACAAAGCAAATAGTTAACCTGTGGAACTCCTTGCTGCAGGAGGCTGTGAAGGCTACAACTAGAACAGAGTTTAAAGGGAAGTGAGATCAAGTCATGGAGCTTGGGTCCATGGAGTGGTATTAGCCATGGGGTAGGAGTGGTGTCCCTGGCCAAGGTTTGTGGAAGGCTGGAGAGGGATGGCATGAGACAAATGGCTTGGTCACTGTCTTCGGTCCATCCCCTCCAGGGTCCCTAGGGTTGGCCGCTGTCGGCAGACAGGCTACTGGGCTAGATGGACCTTTGGTCTGACCCAGGACGGCCATTGTAAGCTCAGGGCTCAGGGTCGGGGGTCTCAGTGGACCCCCTTGATTATCATGCACACCTGCTCCTGGGTGGCCAGGCTGGCAGCTCTCCTGCCCTAGACGGCCACTTTCCTGTGCCTAGTGTGGAGATCGTGGACGAGGTCCACGATGTCTGCACTAGCCCAGAAAGGTGCCCGCCTCTTGCGGTCCCGGGCAAGCTCCTGGGAGCCGCCAGCCTGGTCCCGGGGGTATGGGGTGGGCTGGGGGACATCGGGTGGGTGGCTCTGTGACGTGCCAGGTGCAGGGTCTGCTGGCTGGGTGCTGGCAGTCTTGCACCTGGCACGGGCACCGTAGCCAGCCCGTGCCCCTTTAAGGAGTCCGGGGCCGGGAGGGGGGCAATAGAGTTTCCCTGGTGTTAGCCAGAGTGGCCACCAGGGAAACCTGGGGAGGGCTAGCCTCCCACTAGTTCGAATTAAGGGGCTACACACCCCTTAATTCGAACTAGTAAGTTCGAACTAGGCTTAATCCTCGTAAAATGAGGTTTTCCTAGTTCGAACTAAGCGCTCCGCTAGTTCGATTCAAATTCGAACTAGCGGAGCGCTAGTGTAGCGCCTATGAATGTTAGTTCGAACTAACGTCCGTTAGTTCGAACTAACATTGTAGTGTAGACATTCCCTTTGTTTATATGAAGCCAAGAGGTCAAACTCAAACTCAGCTGAAATGACTACATTTTATAATTTCAAGTTAAAATCCACAACATTTTGTAAGGTTTTCATAATCGTTCCCTTCCCGGGACCAGGCTGGCGGCTCCTGGGAGCTTGCCCGGGACCGCAAGAGGCGGGCACCCGCCTTGTCTAGTGCAGACATCGTGGACCTCATCCACGGCCTCCGCACTAGGCACAGGAAAGTGGCCGTCTAGGGCAGGAGAGCTGCCAGCCTGGCCACCCAGGAGCAGGTTTGCATGAAAATCAAGATGGTCCACTTAATGTGGACATGCTAGTTCGAATTAGCAAAACGCTAATTCGAACTAGTTTTTTAGTCTGGATGCGTTAGTTCGAATTAACTTTGTTAGTTAATTCGAGCTAACTAAGTTAGTTTGAATTAGCGCTGTAGTGTAGACATACCCAAAAAATTTAAAGAGTGAAAACTCACATGATTTAAACTCATCGTTTCACATTCAGTACCAGTCAGCAATTGGAAGAGAGAAGCTTACATTGAGTCTTATGCCAAAAGTAGGGGCCTGTGAGTTACTTTGGCCACCTGAGGGCTTCTGCATAGAATTCATTGTGATATGATTGATATTTAAAACATTGTATTGTTTTGGGCTAAGGTGCCGCTCTCCTTTTACCATAAATTTTGGGGTACAGTGCAAAACCTACTTTTTTTTGGCTCATTTGCATCTGAAGAAAAAGTGTATTGAAAATTGGATGGGAATCATTTGTATGATTCATTGGAATATTTTGGATTTCATACATTTAAATAAATAAATAAGTTAATCACTCACAAAGCATACTAGTTGAAGTGTATACAAGTTTTTCTGGGAGTCAATGTATTTTTATCGACCAGGAAAAAAATAACTTGAGCTGTCTCAGTAATGTATCATCAGTGCACATGTGATGATCTTAATCTTGATGAAATTTCTTATGTATATTATTTGTCAAAGAATAAAGCAAGCTATGTTAATTAATCACATTAAATAAATAAGTTTTATATGATAAATAGCAATGCATGTCATTTTTTCAGTCTTAAATGGCAATGACAAACCAACCATTTCATTTTTATTTGAATAATCAAAAGAAAATAACGAACTGCATGTAAATTTCAGCTGCCAAACACAGCTGTATTAAATTGTTAGCCTTTCACAGTACTTTTATTTAAATCTCAATAATGATCAAAATATGTTTAATTTATGGTTAATGCATGAAGCCCTCCTGATGGAGACAATCCAGCAGATGGAGTAAATCAATGCAGCCACCACATTCTATTTCCAGCTAGTCACATCCACTTTGAATGTTAGTTGGCACCCCTAGTGGGTTGTATTGCATCAATGGTCTTTTCAAGCTGTCTTTCCAGTGACAGCAACACCAGTCATGTGCTCTATGTTATGTCATCAGGCCAGGGCTGAATCTGGTTTCCCATTCTTACCTTGAAATAAGCTATGCAAATTGTGTAGCTTATTTTGAAGTTATTTCAAAATAGCTTATTTTGACAAATCCCTTAACCCTTGTAGAATGAAGGTTACAGAAATGCTAGAAGAGTGCATCTGTTATTTCAAAATGTATTTTGAAATAACAAGCACGTGTAAAGATGCAGAATTGTTATTTTGGGATACTTCCAGTATCCTGAAATAGTCCTGGTGTCTAGACATATCCTTTAAGTTCAGCAGAGATAGGGTGACACCACTACAATCTTCTTGTGGTGATATGAAAATTCACCATATGCAAGATTGGTGAAAAACATGAATATCACATGTAGAACTCAATTCAAATTTGTTTTCCTTGTGTATGACAAGTTGACTACCACAGATAGTGTATAAAAAGATAATGCTATGTCCCTGGCTAGAATACATAGGAACTCCTTAAATTTTGAGAAACAGAATTCAATTCGATCAGCATAAATTCTGTTTCCATAGAAAGTGTTTTGTTACAAGAGGTCATAAAGCACACAGGTAAGCGATGAGAGGAAAACACTGCAGAGCCACAGCAGTCAAGAACTGGAGGGCTACGTCTAGACTGGCATGATTTTCCGCAAATGCTTTTAACGGAAAAGTTTTCCGTTAAAAGCATTTGCGGAAAAGAGCGTCTACGTTGGCACAGATGCTTTTCCGCAAAAAAAGAACCGTGCCAATCTAGACGTGCTTTTCTGCAAAAAAGCCCCGATCACCATTTTCGCGATCGGGGCTTTTTTGCACCAAACTAATCTGAGCTGTCTACACTGGCCCTTTTGTGCAAAAGCTTTGCGCAAAAGGACTTTTGCCCGAATGGGAGCAGCATAGAATTTCCGCAAGAAGCACTGATTTCAGACAGCAGGAAGTCAGTGTTCTTGCGGAAATTCAAGTGGCCAGTGTAGACACCTGGCAAGTTTTTCCGCAAAAGCAGCTGCTTTTGGGGAAACACTTGCCAGTCTAGACACATTCAAGGTGTTTAAAAGCAAAGAGATTAGAACTGTAGAGAATGCAGGAAACTCATATGAACCTACAAAATGAAACAACATTATTTGTGTTGAGTCCTGATATGTGTTTAAATCGTACTCCAAAGCCCACTTAGTCAATGTTCCCATTGAGTCAACTTTTGGTCAAGAATTTGCTTAAGAACTAGGAGCAGGAACCGTAGTGTATACTGCGTGTATGTGAGTTTCTGAGACCTCTTAAAAACCTGATGTATTAAAGGTAGACTTGGTCAATAAAGAGACATACAGTTCACAATAAATTATAAATGGAGGGGTTTTTTTAAATTTGTTCAAATGTTTTATGAAAAAATTCCTTTTTCCACAAAACTTTTAAGAAATTAAAAAATCTTTTTTAAAAAAGTGTCTGTTTCTTTGTGGTGGGAAAAAAAATCCCATTGCACTAAAAAAGTTCCCCTTTTATTGCACTGGTGAATGTGTGTGGGTTGTGGGGGAGGGCATATAAAAAGACAAAAAAGGGAGAACGTGAAAACATTCTGTTCTTTTTTCACCTTTTGCCACTGGAAATAAATTCTAAAAAATAGAAATAGAGTACATTTTTAATTAATACCAGTGATTTTGGCAATTTTATTGGAATTTATCATTCTGAAATTTCAATGACAAATTTCAACATACTTTTTCATCAGCAGAGTTAATTTTCACTGAAATCCAGTTGTTCTTCAAAAAAGGCTCTGTGTTTCCAAGTCTGTGCATGAATGTCCTTGATGAATTATAAATCTGGATTGATGGTTGCTGCATCCAGGTCTCCGAACAGTGCTAATGCATCCTTATTGCACTACACAGACCTTTTCACTTGGGTCTGAGTTTAAACTGTGTTCACACTGCAATATGACAGAGCTTGGACTTGGTTCACAGTATGGACATGTACTGAGACCCACACTGCTGAGTTTTTTCTAGGAGTGCTTACTAAGTGCTTAGCAAATGAAGTTAAATAGAATTGTTTGTGAATGGTAAGGGTGATAAGCAGAAAAATAAGGCCACTTAGGGTGTGTCTTGACTACAGGATTTTGTCGACAAAACTATACCTGTGTCTACACTACCGCCGAGTTCTGTTGACATAACGGCGACAGAACTCAGCAGTTTTGTCAACGGCGGCAAACCTCATTCTACGAGAAATAATGCCTTTTGTCGACAGAGTTCTGTCGACAGAAGGCGTTATTGCATCTACACTGTCCTTTGCATCTACATTCTCATGTTGACGAAGCGGCTTGCTTTGTCGACAGAACTGGATGCAGTCTAGACGCTCTTTGTCGACAGTATCTGATACTGTATCAGATACTGTCGACAAAGCCTTTGTCAACAAAAGCCTGTAGCCTAGATATACCCTTATAGAGCAAGCCATGGACCAAACCCTTCCTGAACACATGTGGGTAATGCAAAAAGATCTATAATAGTATTTGATGATGAGTTCTAGTACAAAACTTCACATTGATAAATACACCTAAATTGTGTTTAAAATTTCTTTACTTGCCTTAATTTTTATAGCTCACTTCACATAGGCATAAGGAAGCAGAAATACTATCAGCAGGTGACAATAAGGATGACTGCTGTGTGTTATGGCAGACGTAGTAAAGAAAATATAAATTGCATAGATTATTATATGATGAGTATAGTATAATATAAAGAGCATATGTTCCAATTGCTTTTTTGGATTTTGACAGGTATGTGTTATATGTACATTATTTTTTCTGCAACAGAGATAATGGCATGTTTATTGTTTCTGGATAATGTATTCTTACTGACTACAAAGGCCCAGTTGCATCAAGATTCCTGCAGAATGAGTGTACATTTGAATTGGACTGATTATTTAACATGTACTACTTTTCATCTTCCCATGACATTAGCCCCAGTGGTACCAGGTAGTATTGTACATTAATTGGTTCTTGTTGATTTCAATAGCCTTCCTGACTTTTCTGAATAGCCTTAAATATCACCAGATGGAGAGAATGCACATAAGTCTTTTGAATAACGATGAATTACAGTAACAGAGGGATTTTATGGGTGCTGAGTGAGTAGATCAACTGAAGAATGCATCAATGAATGCAAATATCATATTCATAAAGTGCTACCTATCACGCTCAGAAATGAAGGACTCTTCTTAGCACTCAGTTAAACTGTCTCTGTGTGATACTCTAAGATCAGTGTTAAAATGTTCTTGAGTGCTTTTCCTGGAGAAATGTGCTTAATAGTGTATGTTACAACTTTGCTTTGATTGCACAGAACCAACAATTGGAAAAGGTGACAACATTAATGAAGGCATAAAGAAATCTATAAAACTAGTTTTTTATATGATTGTGCTTTGCTCTAGGAAAGGTGAGTGGATTTTCGGGTTCACAATAATATCCTGGTTTCCAGGCAGCCAAGAAGTGTTGACTCTGACATATTTGGGGCTCATTGCAGATAGACAACTGAACAGGAGCCCCCAATGTGACATGGTGGCTAAAGGTGTTAATATAATCATGGTATCCATAAACGGGAAACTCAAATAGGTGTAGAGGAGTTATTTTACCTCGGTATTTGGCACTGCTGTGACTGCTGTGACTGGCTGAAATAGTGAGCCAGTTCTGGCAACCTCAATTCAGGAAGAGTGTTGAAAAGTTGCAGAAAGTTCATAGAAGAGCCATGAGATTGATTAAAGGATTAGAACATACATGTTAGTAACACACACAAGGTGCTCAATCTAGTTATCTCAACAAAGCGATGGTTAAAGGATGAGTTGAAACAGTCTATAAATATCTACACCAGGAATATTTTCTCTAGCAGAGAAAGGTGTAATATAACCCTAAGGCTTAAAGTTGAAAATTGACAAATCCAGACAGGAAATAATGTTTTTGACAGTGAGAATAATTAACCACTGATATAATTTACCAAGGGTCATGGTGGATGCTCTCTCTCTGACAATTTTTAAATTAGGATTTTTTTGCGGGGGGAGTTAATAAAAAGTTGTGCTCTAAGAATTATTTTGGAGAAGTTCTGTGGCCTGGCTTATGAAATAGATCAGACAAGATGATTACAATGGCCCCCTCTGGCATTAGAATCTCTGAATTTGTATTACCAGAGTCAGACAGTTCTATTGTCATTAGGAGAGAAACAAATGGACAGAGATCTGAAATATTTTCCCTATACTTTTACATTCAGAATAAACTTAGATTCTGGTCTCGTTTATACCAGTGTGACACCCGATGAAGGAGAGATTGGAGTAAATAAATAAACAAACCAAAAGATAGATTAAAAACATTCATAGTCTCTGTCCACTTATTAAACAATGATTGATAAAACAGCTAAAACAACAGTAAAATTTACATGCAGATAGTTATCCTGCTTTTGGACTAAGGTTAAATAACACATCTGTAAGTTTTAATATTTCTAAATAAATTAGGGTATGTCTACACTACAAAGTTAATTCGAACTAACAGCCATTAGTTTGAATTAACTTTCATAGGTGCTACACATACAAACTGCTAGTCCGAACTTAATTCGAACTAGCGGAACGCTTAATTCGAACTAGGTAAACCTCATTCTATGAGGACTAACGCCTAGTTCGAATTAAGTAGTTCGAATTAAGGGCTGTGTAGCCACTTAATTCGAACTAGTTGCAGGCTAGCCCTTCCCAGATTGCCCTGGTGGCCACTCTGGGCCAAGCCAGGGAAACTCTTCTGCCCCACTCCCGGCCCCGGAGCCCTTAAAGGGCCACGGACTGGCTACGGTGCCCGTGCCAGGTGCAAGCCTGCCAGCACCCAGCCAGCAGACCCTGCACCTGGCACGGCATGAGCCAGCCACCTGCTGCCACCCAGCCCTCTGCCTGTTCCCAGGAGCAGGCTGATGGCTCCCAGGAGCCTGCCCAGGGCTGCAAGCAGCAGGCGCCCACCTAGTCTAGTGCGGAGATCGTGGACTTCACCCAGGTTTGGAAGGGAGGCCTTCAATGTCCACAATCTCCACACTAGGCACAGGAAAGTGGCCGTCTAGGGCAGGATAGCTGCCAGCCTGGCCACCAAAGGCCACATGCAAACCCAGGAGCAGGTTTGCATGAAAATCAAGTTGGTCCAGTGAGACCCCCGACCCTTAGCCCTGAGCTTAGAACATAAGCACATAAGAATGGCCATACTGGGTCAGACCAAAGGTCCATCTAGCCCAGTAGCCTGTTTGCCGACAGTGGCCAACACCAGCTACCCCGGAAGGGATGGACCGAAGACAATGACCAAGCCATTTGTCTCATGCCATCCATCTCCAGCCTTCTACAAACAGAGGCCAGGGACACCATTCCTACCCCCTGGCTAATATCACTGCATGGACCCAACCTCCATGATTTTATCTAACTTCTCTTTAAACTCTGTTCTAGTTCTAGCCTTCACAGTCTCCTGTGACAAGGAGTTCCTCAGGTTGACTATCTGCTTTGTGAAGAAGAACTTTCTTTTATTAGTTTGAAGCATGCCACCCATTCATTTCATTTGGTGTCCTCTAGTCCTTCTATTATGGGAACTAATGAAGAATTTTTTCTTTATGCACCCTCTCCACACCACTCATGATTTTATATACCTCTATCACATCCCCCCTTAGTCTTCTCTTTTCTAAGCTGAAAAGTCCCAGTCTCTTTAGCCTCTCTTCATATGGGACCTGTTCCAAACCCCTAGTCATTTTAGTTGCCCTTTTCTGAACCCTTTCCAAGGCCAAAATATCTTTTATGGGGTGAGGAGACCACGTCTGTACACTGTACTGAAGATATGGTGAATCATAGTTTTATACTTCCCGTCCTCTTTCTTCCCCTGGCTTCCCCCTTCCAGCTCCCTCCTCCCAGGTTTCCCCCTCCCCTCTCCCACCCTGTCTCTTCGCCTCTCCCACATCTTTTTCCCAGTCTCCCCAGAGGTCAATCCCCCCCTCCAGTTTTGTTAAATAAAGAGAGTTTCTATTTTTGAACACACATGTCCTTTATTTTTTACATCAGGAGGGGGGGCTAGGGAAGGGTAAATGGAAGGAGGTAAGGGAGGAATGGGGCACAAGCTCCCGATGGGGAGGACTGGGGTGGCTCTGCGGGCTCCTCATGGTGGAAGCTCTCCTGCAGGGCCTCCTGGATCCTGACAGCCCCCTGATTCTCCTCCCCCCCCCCAGATGGTAGCCCGTGGCAAGTGCAGCTGGGCTGATGGCTGAGTGCTGTGATGTGCCGAGTGTGGGCACTCAGGGCACTCCAAGACACGACTGCTTTGCTGTCCCTCATCGAGGTAGACAAGCAAGCGGGGAACCCTGAGAACTGTCTGACCGGGGTGGGGGTCGGGTCCCTTTAAGCACAGCCCTCAGCTCGCCGGAGGCAGCAGCTCCATACTAACCTGATGCCCTGCCAGCACTGGTTCCAGCCAGCCTTAACTTCGGTTCAGGGTCCACTCAATGTGGACATGCTAGTTCGAATGAGCAAAACACTAATTTGAATTAGTTTTTAGGTCTAGATGCACTAATTTGAATTACCTTAGTTCGAATTAACTAATTCAAATTAAGTTAGTTTGAATTAGTGCTGTAGTGTAGACATACCCTCATATCCCTCTGTGCTGCTTCTAAGAATACATCGACAGAATAGCTTGAAACTTTAATTCCTATATGAGAAGATGTACATGTACTAGTTTTCATTGAGCAATTGCACTAAAAATAGTGAGGCTGCTGCAGCATAACATCAGTCTAGCCACATTTGATATGTATGGCATTATCCTCAGGATGCTAGCCTGAGCCAGTCACCACTTGTGTGGTCAGGCTAATTGTAGTGTGCTACACTAATCCAAACTATGTCTGGGAATTACACTGAGTGCAAAAGGCAGTGAGGTTTATAGCCTAAGACACTACACAGTTCTTCACAAATGTATCTGACACCAAGGCAAAATTTTCACCACTTTCTATGTGTGTGTGTGTACAGATTAGGGTTTGTAGTTGCATGTTGGACCTTGTATGTACATGGACTGTATAAACACCGAGAGCATCCAGGCAATTTAGCTCATCTTTATGGAAATTTGGCTGCTAAGAGGAGTGTAGATATTGCCAGAGGATGTATATGGAAGTTCTTGTTTATTTATCTGGATTTATTACCTGATTTAAAAAAGCATCCAACTAAAAGCCTTCAGTGCCCTGCCAGTACATAACTAACATGCAGCTTTATAGACTTCAGACAGCCTGGCACTCTGATAAAATCCAGTTGTAAACAAAACTCCCATTTCACTTTAGACCATAACTCTCAATTAATTTATTTCCCAAATGGTCCCTGCAAAACGCTACCCTTGCAGCATATCCTGAAGGCCAACAGATTTGAGCTTTTTGGATCAAAGGGGCAGTGAATTCCAAAGTCAAAGAAAATTCCCAGAGAATGCACTCTTCCGACACAGATCGGTCCACTAAGTATCCTGCAATGGAACTGATCAATATTGTTTACCCTGCAAAATATTTTTAGATTAATATTGTAATAATACCTATGTCCATAGTCACCAGAATTGTATTTACAAGTTTAGTCACCAGAAATAACTGTTATGTTGGGTTACATTCAAACTATAGTCTGAGACAGTTAAGCAACAGCACTGTATAGTGGAAATCCAGAAAATATAAATGTGCCATGTTCAAAAGCTAGCAGAATCTAACTTAAATTATAGTCATATACTTATGACTTATGTTGAAGGCATGTAATGAAATTGTTTACATTGTTTATCATTATAAACAGATAATTACTGTGTGTGTAAATTCCTAATGGGCTTTTGACAGATATACTCGCTTAGATGGTTCAGATATGGGCAGACCTGAAACATCTAGTTTAAGCACTATAGGAAACATGTTTTGGAGCTTATATGAAAAGTACTCCTGTATCCTGTTAATTGATGCAAAAATATATTTTCAGCAGACTGTCAGTAGGGAGAATGTCCTGACTCGTTGGTATTAAGGAGTAATCTCATTAGAATCTGCTCTTATTTTCATTTCTGCTGCTTGACATCCTCTCACAGCTGTTTATACCATTTGGAAACATTATTTCACAAAAAAAGAGAGAGCCCTGTTTCTTTCATTTCCAATAAAAGAACAGTTAGTAAAAGAGCCACTGCATATATCCAAACCTCACCTATTGCTAGAACCTTTAAGGACAGATGCTAAAAAGAACAAAGAGAAATGGGGGAAATATTAATAAAAGGTAAAACAAGATTTCACATTGTGTTAATGCTAAGAATATCTGTCTATATATTTTAGAAATGTGCACTTGTCCGTCTTTCATCTGTCCACAACTCTGTTTGTTAAATAAGTTCTCCTAAATGGTAAGAGCTAGGACCATCAAATTTGATATGCCGCTTCCTCTGCTGCTAACTTAAAGCCAGGTCAGGGTTAGGTTGTGCCAGGAAAATGGGATGCGTCTGAAATATGATTATTTCTCATCAAATGAAAAGGGAGAGATTTGATACCAGGGTAGTTATACTCCAGAATGAAGGCAGAGGGGCAGCAAACTTGGGTGACAGTTATACCACAGAATGACCATAGGGGGCAGCAAGTGCTCAGCTTTGGGGAGCAGCGACTGGGCCAGAAACTGTAGCCCATAGCCCAGCCCTAGCTCCCCTCCCCCTCCATAAGCAGAAGCTGGGGGCGCCAGGAACTACAGCCTAGCCCTGCTCCCCTTTGAGTAGACAGTCACGTCCCCTTTGAGAAGCCACCAGGGGAGATGGGCAACCCAGCTTCCCCCAGAGGAACCACCGGTGGGGCCAGGCAGGCTGGCCAGCTGGGGGGCTGGCCAGTCCCCCTCCAGAAACCACTGGCTGAGGGAGGGCTGGGTAGTGCATCCTCAGCCCCTGGGAAGAGCCACTTGTCCCCTCTCCCCTCCAGGAGTAGCCACTATGTCAGTGCAACCATAGTCCCCCTGGAGAAGCTGCAGCTGGAGCAGCACCACCCCTGCCACCATGGACAGCCCTGGTAAGCCTCTCCACTCAACCCCGTGCCCTGAGCACTCTGGTCTCAGCTCTCCTGCCCTGATTCCTGCATACACCCGCGCTCTGAGATTCCCATCCCCTACTCTAACTCTGAAATCCCCACCCTCAGCCTCCCATACCTTCCACCCCTGCCCTGAATCCTGCACTTCCCAGTCCCCTGTCCTGAGCTCTCTGGCACACATCTCCCAACCCCCCGCCCTCACTGCTGCACTCCCACCCCTCCTCTGAGTCCCCACAAGGACCTAATATATCCTCCGATTGTAAATATTGCAGAAGGGTAAAATCAAATATAAATGGAAAATTTTCTGCTGGAAGACTGGTAATGGTTTTTTTGTGCATTTTCTAGTCAGAAACAGGCTCCTTCGTCATTGTACCTACCAACCAAATTGTGTTATTCCAGGCGGTAAAAATAAAAAAGAAACAATCCGTGTTTAATCAACAAAAATCATATATATGTCTTCAAACTGAAGCATGTTACGCTAAACATCATGAATACAGTACCTGGCTATGAAGGGTCAGAAGTTGTCATGCTTTACTTCATCAACAATCACACTTATTGTAGTGGGACTAGCTGAGAGATAATCTGAAAGTGAATATAAGAGGGGTAAAAGCTGGCACATTATTACCTAAACATATTCTATTACTTCAATACACGGAGGATACTCCCATTGCAAGAATCCTTCTGGTCTATATAAAATAGGTTGGGTATCCCTATGCATTGCTTCCTATGAAGCCCCTATACTGGGGCTCTCAGCAGAAGAGGCTTTGGGTAGTGGATTGGGAAGGTTGAGCAGCACCTTCTGACTGTTGTCAGCTCAACTATTCAGTATTTTATAGGATTTAAGCAGCTCATGGTAATTTTTGTAGTATGGTGGTTCTTATTCACTATTAACCTCTCTCAAATATTATTTGCAGCCCACACTACATCCATAGAACAAGGGAGTTCAGCTAAATAAGTTTTGAATCACTAAGCACACAGATGCCAGCAAATGCTATGAGGCTGCTTTTCTAAGTACTAATCCAAGATCACTGAGTGTTATTCAAAGAAGCATTGATTACAAAAACTGGCTGTGATCTTTGGCAATAGTCTGAATTTCTCTAGTTTTTTCTAACAAAGCAAGCAACTATGAAACATTTATAGCATTTAGAGAATATCCTTTTGTTATTGAAGCACTGGCAATGAAACAAATATTATCATAGCAAAAAAGAAATGGATGACACAGGGTATGTCTACACAGCAAAGTAATTTCAAAATAACAGCCCTTATTTCAAAATAACTTTCCTAGGGTCTACACAACCAAACCACTATTTTGAAATAAATTCAAAATAGTGGAGTGCTTATTTTGAATATGGTAAACCTCATTCTACGAGGAATAATGCCAAATTCAAAATAGCTATTTCGAAATAAGCGCTGTGTAGACACTTATTTCGAAATAGGGGGCCTCCAGCCTACCCAGGGAGCCCTGGTGGCCACTCCAGCCTCAGCCAAGAACACTCTACTCCCTGCCTCCTCCCCAGAGCGCTTAAAGGGGTAGACTCTGGCCACAGTGCGTGTGCCAGCTCCAAGTCTGCCAGCCCAGAGCCAGCAGTCACTGCCCCAACCCAGTGGCCCCAAAACATAAGCCAGCAAGCCACTGGCAGCCAGACCTCCACCACTCCTCAAGAGCAGTCTGCCAGCTTCCAGGAGCCTGCCAGGGCCTGAAAAAGGTTGGAGACTTCCTGGTCCAGGGTGGAGATCATGGACCTTATTCAGGTTTGGGGGGATGACCCCAATGTCCATGATCTCTGCACTAGACAGAGGAACGTGGTCGTCTATGGCAGGATAGCTGCCAGCCTGGCCTCCAAAGGCCACATGTGAACCCAGGAGCAGGTTCACATGAAAATCAAGTTGGTCGGGTGAGACCCCCCACCCCTAAACCCTGAGCTTCCCCTCCCCTTTCTTTCCCTTGTTTCTACCTTCCAATCCCCTCCTCCCAGGTTTCCCCCTCCCCTTTCCCACCCTCTATTCTCCCCTCTCCTGCCTCCTTTCTCCAGTCTTACCAGAGTTTCCTTCCCCCCCTCGCAGTTTTGTTACATAAAGAGAGCTTGTGTTCATGAAAATATGTGTATTTTATTTGACATCAGGAACGGGGGTTAGGGAGGGGTAAGTGGAAGGACGTGAGGGAAGAATGAAGCACAAGCCCCTAGTGGGGCAGACCAGGGAGGCTCTTAGTGCTCCTCAGGGTGGAAGCTCTCCCACAGGGCCTCCTGGATACTGACAACCCCCTGATGGACCTCCCAGATGACAGCCTGCAGAAAGTGCAGGCAGACTCGCAGAAACACGTCCAAGAAAAACACCAGAATACACAGGGGCAGCTCTGGCTCCATGTTGAAGGGTGCTGTGGTGTCCTGAGCAAGGGCAACCAGAGCATGCAGAGACAAAATGCTTTGCTGTCCTGCAATGAGGTAGACAAGCAGGCAGGGAAACCTGAGAACTGGCTGTCCAGGGGCACAGACCTCAGATAGCCTCAGACAGCAACCCCACACAGTAAGTCCTGATCTGGTGCCCTGCCGGAACTGGTTCCGGCCAGCCTTAAATGCAATTCAGAGTCCACTAAGTGTGGACTCATTATTTTGAAATAGCAAAATGCTATTTCAAAATGCATTTTGTGTGTAGACGCATTATTTCGAAATAAGCTATTTCGAAATAACACTGTAGTTTAGACATACCCACATTGTTTTCCTAAAGAATAACTTTCTAATACCAGGTGCCTATACTTTGTAATAGACATAATAATTGGACCCTAAAAATGAAAAAAAGACAAAACAAACGGAAGCATTAACTTCCAGACATAATCACTAGTTCCCAATAAACTGAAATAAATGTCATGTGATTTAATTCTCACCATTCTGAAAATGTGAAAGCTAAAACTTTGCATTGCCAATCAAAAGTAAAATAACCAAATTTGTTTTTTTCCAACAGATATTATAAAACTTCAATTTTGATGCGACTTAAAGATCTTTTCCCACTGGTATAGTTATCAAAAAATAAAAACCGTCTCCAGATCAGTTCATTAATTCATATTTCTAGCAATCTTGAATCATTATCAAATATATTTTCAGTGTAATTAGAATTAGTCTCCTTGTCCATGCAAGACAAGTTTTTCTTGTAACTCATAACATTTAGCAAAATGTTCCAAATATCTTGGTTTTTCAGTGTTTCACACTAGCACTAACCAGGATGAATTTACAAGCTGCCATCAGTTCTGCCTTGAAAAGCTGCTTCTCACAAGCTGCCTGACCTTTATCTATTCCAGTATGAAATTTTGACTTCCTGTATCAGATAGAACATATAATTATATGAATGTACAGTAGAGTAATGTATTATGCGTAGGGAAAAGTAATATATAAATATGTAATAATGCAAAATATGACATTAATGCAACTTATTAAGAGTTTAACTGCATACAAATCTTAAGTGTAGATAAAGTTTCTTACCTTGACGTATATAGACAAAAAGTGCAAAATTTCAGGCTCCTACATCTATACTAAGATACATACAAATCTAATCAATTTCAAAGGAAATTTGCAGTTCATCGAGGTTAGCCAGTAGCCTGTAGTTCACCTTAGCCAGTAGCAGGCCACCAGACACTTTGTTTACCTGAGCATCTACCTAGCCTGCACTGATTCCTACAACTCCCATTGGCTGGGAATGGCAAACCATAGCCACTAGCAGTTGTAGGGCCTGCCAAGCGATAAATCTGACAAACCACTTGTGGCCAGCATGCCTGAGATTCTCCACCCCTAATTTAGATAATGTCATAGAGAGTACATTTCCGAAGTTTATAGATAATACCAAACAGTTACAACTGCATAAAAATTTGTTAGAAGGAGGAGGGGAAAAAATTTTCACCTTAACCTTTGAGGAGAGGACAAAAAGCAATGATCTTAAATTGCAGCAAGGGTAGTTTAGATTGGATATTAGGAAAACCTTTCTAATTCTCAGGGTAGTTAAGCTCTGGAATACATTGCCTAGGGAGGTTGTGGAATCTCCATCCTGGAGATTTTTAAGAGCAGGTTAGACAAACATCTATCAGGAATAGTCTAGTTAGTCTTGCTTAGAGTGCAGAGGAAGCCCCTTCTACTATTACACTTTTCTGATTTTACATGAGGTAATGTTTACTTCAGTGGGTACACTTGTGCAACTAACCAGAAAGCAAAGGTTTAAGAATCTTGCCCACAGTCAGGCCCCTCTTTCATTCTGGGGAATATGTACTTATATGAATAGAACTATTGGCATTAATTGGACTGTAATTTATTTTTTTAGTCCACATGTATAAGAGTTATAGGCTGAAATATAGATTTAGGAGTCTAGCTTTTAGTATCTGGTGGTGTGCACTATAGTAAGTTATTTTATTCAAAGATCAGAAGACCTAGTAGTCTCAGACTTAGGGTATGTCTACACTACAGCGCTATTTCAAATTAACTTATTTCAAAATAGTTAATTCGAAATAAGCTAAATCAAAATAATGCATCTAGACAAAAAAACTAATTCAAAATAGTGTTTTGCTATTTCAAAATAGTGCGTCCACACTGATTGGACACTGGATCACATTTAAGAGCAGCTGAAACCGGTTCCAGCAGGGCATCAGGTCAGTAGTTGCGTTGTGTGGCTGCTGTCTGAGGCTATCTGAGGCTCATGCTTAAAGGGACCCCCTGGACAGCCAGTTCTCAGCTTTCCTGCTTGCTTGCCTACCTCGCCGAGGGACAGCACAGCGTTTTCCTCTCCATCTGCTTTGGTCGCTCTCATTTGGGACACTGCCGCAGTCGGCACCATGGAGTCAGAGCTGCCCCTGGGCACTCTGGTGCTCATGTTGAATGTCTTGCTACAAGCCTGGCAGCAATTGCTGAAGGCTGCCTGGCACCTTCTGCTGCAGGCCAGCCCCCTGGCCCTCCCCCTACCTCCCCTGGGGGCCCTGGAGGAGCAGTGCCTGGAAGCCAGCGTGCCCCACCGCATCTGATGTCTGGACACCAGCAGTGACTGGTGGGACCGCATCGTTCTGGAGTGCTCAGGATGAAGAAGGACACCTTCCTGGAGCTCTGCGAGTGACTCGCCCCTGCTCTGCGGCGACGGGACACATGCATGAGACCCGCCATTCCCCTCCACAAGCAGGTGGCCGTCGCCTTCTGGAAGCTCTCCACACTGGATAGCTACTGATCTGTTGGCAACCAGTTCAGTGTGGGGAGATCCACCATCAGAGCGGTGCTCATGCAGGTACGGCACTCACCGGCCACTGGGCCAGGATGGGGGGCTGCAAGGAGGACATGGGCTGCCCCAGGGAAAACGAGGGGGAAGTGGTGTAAGTGCCTTCCCCAGAAGGATTCAGTCTGTCCCAGACGTGCTACAGACTGCTTGCGGTGGCCAGGATTGCAGCAGGAGTTGCTCCTGGGAGTGAGGCATGGAGCAGTGGCGGGGAACAAACACTCCCAACCACCCGGGCACCCCAGTGACCCTCGGTTTTGTGTGACTCTCTGCAGGTGGTGAAGGCCATCAACAGGGTGCTGCTCTGCAGAGTCATCCGCCTCACCGACCTGGACTCGGTCATCCAGGGGTTTGGTGCACTCGGCTTCCCCAACTGCAAGGGGGGCAATCGATGGGACGCACATCCCCGTCCATGCCCCAGACCACCAGGCCTCCCTCTTCATCAACAGGAAGGGGTACTTCTCTGTGATCCTGCAGGCTGTGCCTGACCACCGGGGCCAGTTCACGGACATCATAGTAGGCTGGTCCAGCAAGGCACACGACGCAACTTCTCCGTGTCCAAGAGGCTGCACACCAGGACTTTATTCCCTGACTTCCACATATAGGCTGGAGACGTGGACATGCCAGTTTGCCTGCTGGGAGATGCGGCCTACCCCCTCCAGCCCTGGCTGATGAACCCCTACATGGGACAACCCCTCCCAGCAGCCCTTCAATGCCAGGCTCAGCAGCGCTCACCTTCTTCCCCTTTCCCCTCCCTAACCTCCCTTCCTGATATACAATAAAAACACTAGTGTTGCCACAAAAAATCTCTTTATTTAACATAACTGGGGTGAGGGGAGGAGGGGAATGATGGTGGAAGAGGGGAATGAGGGTGGAAGAGGGGAGGGGGAAAACCTGGGAGGAGGGAGCTGGAAGCAGGAGGCGGGGGGAGGAAGGAAGAGGGGAAGCTCAGGGTTGGGGGTCTTGCCAGCCCTCCTGTCTCGCAGCACTGTGGGTGCGGGGGCCTCGGCATTCCTGGGGGGGAGTGGGTATGGAGGGTGGGGAAGGAGAGATGGGGGTGGAAGAAATGGGAAGGGGAGCAGGGGTGGGAGGAGGAGCGATACCTGGGGCGGCTGCAGGGCTGGAGCAGGAGGAGGCAGCAATCAGTCTGCCAGGGCCTACAGGTGCTCGTGGGGGGCACAGCCCTGCTCCCGCAGCTCCCGCAAGCTCTCCCGCCTCAACTGCAGGTCCTCTTGCACCCAGTGCTCCTGGCTGTGGACCTGCTATCCCTGCAACCGCAGCTGCTGCTTCTGGAACCTCTCCAGGTTGCGGGTGCGCCTGCTGGCCGAGTGTAGGTGGATGGTCCATGCGGGGTGGTGTGTTCTGCACTCGCAGGTGCAGCGGCGTCAGCAAAACAAGAGAAGTGGTCAGTAATCCCTGGGGACTCAGTGGGTGAAACCCAGCCCCCCTCTGCAAGGCAAGGACGGCAGGTCTCCACACCTGCTATCCCCGGGAGTTTGAGCTGGCCCCTTTGCTGCCTATAGTGTGGTGGGTGGGTGGGGGAAGGGAGATGTGCCCTTCCTGTGTGTAGAGGGGGTGTCTGGAGGGAGGGCAGTGTGCAATGTCACTCCCCGGGGTCAGGAGCCTGTCATGTGCCTTCACTCATAGACGCGTGTGGGGAACAGGCCAGGGCCCCTGCATGGTACCAGCCGGGGCCACATGTTCTGGATGGCACGGCAGATGCACAGGTTGTTAAGGCTGATGCGCACTGTCCCTGGGTTCCTTCCTCTTCCCCCTCCAGCCCGCATAAAGGGACCACGATGGCACGCACATGTGGAGGCCTCCCCGGCCTTGGATGAGGCTGTTGATGGGCTCTCCGGTTTGGCTTGGGGGTCCTTGGTGCAGGGCATGTTCCCTGAAGGCTCCTGGCTGCCGTCGTCCTCCCCTTCCCCTGTGTCAGGGGTAGGGCCCTCTGCCCCAGGGTCAATGACAACCAGGGGGGCATAGACTGTCTGACCCCCCCAGGATGCGGTCCACAGCCTCATAATGCAGGCAGGCATCTGGGTCAGCCCCTGGGTAGGAGGCCCTGGCATAGGCCTACTGCAGTTTTTTAATTTTGCTGTGCACCTGCTCCTGGCTGTAGACGGCCACATTCTTGTGCCTAGTGCAGAGATTGTGGACATTACATTAGAGGCCTCCCCCCAAACTTCAGTTAGGCCCACGATCTCCTCACTAGACCAGGAAGGCACTCGCCTTTTGTGGCCCCTGGCAGGCTCCTGAGAGCTGCCAGCCTGGTCCTGGGGAGCGGTGGAGGGCTGAGTGGCAGCAGATTGCTGGCTCATGCTGTGCCAGGTGCACGGTCTGCTGGCTGTGTGCTGGCAGGCTGTCACAGGCACTGTGGCCAGAGTCTGCCCCTTTAAGGACTCCGGGACTGGCGGGGGAGAAGACAAAGTTTTCCTGGTTGTGCCCAGCATGGCCTGGGAGGGGCTGGAGGCCCCCTAATTCAAAATGAATGTCTACACAGCACTTATTTCGAATTAGCTGTTTCCAATTTGGTGTTATTCCTCATAGAATGAGGTTTACCAAATTTGAAATAAGAGCTCCACTATTTCGAATTTATTACAAAATAGTGGTTTGTATATGTAGACGCTATTAAAGTTAATTCCAAATAATGGTTGTTATTTTGAATTAACTTTGTAGGGTAGACATACCCTAACAGAATCATGTTTTTTTTCTCCTAATATCTAATTACTGATTTTTTCAACAACAGTGTGGCAATATTCATAATTTTTTTAACCCAGGATAATCAATTTCTACATTTATTCTTTCATTATTTGAGAGTACAGATGAAAAATGTTATAGGCAACAAGTTATCAAATTAAGTAGATAAAAACAAATCCAGGTAAAAGGACCCAAGTTATTTAAAGAGTTATTGAAACTTTATGTTTGAGACCCATAAAAATTTGCAGGTGTGAAGGATTGCACAAAGCAAATCATATTCTCCTTGTTTGCAATTACAATCTCAAGAATAACTGTTGAGAACACGGAGCATCTCAGAAGGAACTTTTATATTAATAATCATATTTTCCTCATATTTTTATTAAAACAAACTGTGTTCTAAAACAATCAAAAATAGTAAATAGTAATATTGTGTTAGATCAGAAGTTTACTTGGTTAACAGAGAAGTTAACCATGTAAAGCAATATGAATGAAAGCAAGTACTATGATTACAAGTCAGGTAATCATGGGGCATTATGAATCCTCCAGCTCAAGAAATTTTCCTATAATATATATGAGCAAAAATAACCTCTTATACCCTAAAATATGTGTAAATCCTCCATTTGTACGGTCTATGAAACTGTAATCTCTCAGTCATACCAAGATTTGTGGAGCACAAGGACAATTATTTTTCATTCTTATAATAGCTATTCATTGAATACCAAAAGTTATTATTTTGTTTTTCAAGTGGTGGTGGTTTCTCAGTACCGACACAAGAGTACTTACCTGAGAGAAGCCAGATCTAATTTTACACATAGGTTCTTGTTTCCAATCCCTCTCCTTACCAATGATAGGAATAATTTACTCAGTGAAAATACCTCTTCCCCTTTCCTTCAACTGTGTTTGTTTTAAGATGTAATCTAAAGTAAAACCTTTGGTAAAATTTTGAAAAGCATAGATGAGTGGGTTTTTGTTATTGATGGTTGGTTTTATTTTATTGGTTTCCATCCAAGTGTTGATGTTGTTCTGATTAAATTTATGACTGGTTCCTGAATCACCATCATATAATGAGAGAGAGGGGAGACTGCTTTTGTAAGATTTCCTGCTCAGTTTTACCAACTAAAGAATAGTGCATACAGACATTCAAAGTTATCTGAAATCCAGTCAGATATAGGCAACAAGTTATCAAATTAAAGAATGTGGATACAAAAAAAATGGACCCAAGTTATTTAAAGAGTTATTGAAACTTCAAGTTTAAGATGCATACAAATTTGCAGGTGTGAAGGATTGCACAAAGCAAATCATATTCTCCATGTTTGCAATTACAACCCCAAGAATAACTGTTCAGAACACAGAGCATCTTATACCACATACTGCCAATACTCTTCTGTATCTCCTTATCTTTTGATTCCAAAAATTCTGTCTTTACCAGAAGTCAGAAAAATATTGGTAAATAAATATTATGATGTCATGAGTATCAAAGTATGAAAAATGAGTCATTTAAAAATAAGACAAAATTTTAATTAAAAAAACTCATTTAAAATAAGTTATACTATCTATAGCATTTTAAACAGTTAAATATTGCTTTAAGGGTAGAAAGTTCTCAGCTAGAAGCCACATAAAAAACAGAATGGTACCAAACAAAAGAAGAAATATACACAAACAATATTGAATTATGTTGTAGTGTAAAGTAGATTTAAAAGTTAAAACTGTCCCAGAATCAGGAGTCTTGTCTTGAATCAGGAAACTATTAGTTTAAAATGAGGAGTGTATCATAACAATCGGTCACAGATTGATAGGATTAAGTAGTGCAAATGTACGTAGTGAATTAATGGATTTTCTCTTCTTGACACTAAATACAAATTTAATTTAACCTAATGATGGTCACAGATGACTCCCTCACTCCATTTACATACTCTCCTTTCCATGGGTGATCTATCTTCCTATTGTTCATAAATAATAATTATATAATCTCACATATGGTAATCTTCACTACTTTACAGTTAAAACCACCTAGTGTCACTCAAAGTTATATTAAAAAAAACAAAGGATGAAATATCAGAACATTTTTTTCTCTCATTTTTTTAAAAAAATCCATAGACTGGATGAATATCTAGTCTGATGTTTTTCTAGGTGAAATTGTAAAATATGGGAAGAATATTTATTGTTACATGACTGGACGAGAGACTTTCTAGAAAAAAATGTTACTCCAAGTCTGAGATATCATTGTAGAAAAAGTCAATATTAAGTGAGGGGAAGGCTATGTCTACACTACAGAGTTCTTCTGGGATACCGGAGGTATGCTGGAAAAAACTGCTACATCCAGGGAACGTTTACGCTTTTTTGGATCCATTTCCAAAAAAGCAGGTGCATTCCTTCAGAAGCCCTGTATTCCTAATTTTATGAGGAATAAGGGATCTTCCGAAAGAGGAGGTTTTTCTAACATTTGGCCCTGTGTAGATGGGCCAAATATCGGAAAAGTCTCTTCTGAAAAAAAGAATCAGAAAAAGGTACACAAATTGCGGTTCACAATTTGTGTACCTTTTTCTGAAAAAGAACTACAGTGTAGGCAGAGCCGAAGATATACTATGGTATTAATCAACAATTTTAAACCCTCTGTAATTCACTTGAAGTTGACTTTTGTACACTTATGTTTCAGACACAGAGTCTGGATATAAATACTGTGCACTAAAAATAAAATCACAGATTGGAATTTCAATTTCAACTGCTTTGTTAGATTCTTTCCTCTCTTTCTCTAAATACCACAACACTGAATGTGATAAATACCTAGAACTATAGGCAGATAAAAAGATGTCATAAAGTGGGGTGGGAAACCTCTATGGGCCACCTGCATCACTTCCCTCAACTCCTATTGGCAAGAAATGTTGAATCTAAGCCACTGGGAGCTGCGGGGCTCTGTGCCTGCTGATGTTCATTGTGATGTGTCTATCAGCCCGTCAGTGGTTAAACCTGACAAACTGTGTGCAACCCACGGGCCAGAAGTTCCTCATCCCTATCATAGAAGATAATTCCTGACAGCCTAAAAAAAATCTTTTATTTCTTAAAAGTTTATTATTTAAGGGAGTAACCTCATTTAAACTCCACTTCAGGTAAATCGTAGCCAAATGTTGTTACAATCTCTTTGGATGCCAACTGGTGTATAGTACTGTCAACAGTATTGAGGAAAGACCATGGATATTCCAGAATCAGAATCATGGCATGCTGGGCGGGGGGAGAGACAGGGAGCACAGCATACATTCCAGCTCGTCTGTGGCTCAGCTGGGCTGGTGGCATGGTGTGGGAGCTGGTCTGCCAGGGAAGTCGGACATCCAGTGGGGCAGCAGAGCAGGACGGGAGCTGGCAGTAGTGGGGGCCAGAAATAAACTCCATTGTTCCAGCAAAATCCCTCATCTGGAACCAACTTGTATAAAATATATTGCCACTCCCAGTCCTGTGTACAGATATATATATCTTGGGAAGTTGGCACACAGTTTGACTAACTACCAAACTCAGTAACCTAGGAATCAGCTCACCTCCAGTACATCTGAACTGTTGTATCTGATGTCATCTTACCCTTCAAAAACCCTACCCATGTTATTTTTTTCCTGCTGACACACCACACTTTACTTTTACAGTTGGTTATGCATCTCTCAATAGTCCTTTCACTATGCAAGCAAACAAAAATACCGCAGTATGATGAAATGAGACAGCAGCAGAAACCATGCCATCCACTTTATAACAGGTTTTAAAACACACATCAGAGTCATCTGCAAATAAACATCTGAGCTCCAAAAAAATAGATCCTGGCTGATGAGCAAGTTTAGATGGCCATCTTCAATCCTTACACAAGGAAGAAGGCAGAGCAGGAGCTCTGGTAGGGTTGCTGACAGGTGTCAGTTTTTTTTATTGAAACACCAGTTGAAAAGCTGGCAGTTCTGGTTGGTAGTTCTCACTGGACTATCAGAAGCCTGGCCAATGGCACAGTGTGGTTCCAGGGTCAAGGCAGACTCCCTCCTACTCTGGCTCCACATGGCTCTTGGAAGCAGCTGCCAGGTCCCTGTGGCCCATAGGTTCAGGGGAAGCCATTGAAGCTCTGTGCTGGGAACCACAACACATCGAAGATACAGGTATATTCTTGCATGCATGAGATTGGTGCAGAGAGCCTCCCTTGCTTTCCACCATGCACCTAGGGGTCGCACGTACTTAGTGGAAGCCATGGTACTTACTTGGAAGCCATGGTAAGAACAGCTGGGACCCTGCACTCACAATCAACCCACCCGCCTGCCCGAACCTACACTCCCCTTCCACACCCAGATTCTCTCCTGGAGCCTGAACCTTCCCATACCCCAACCTCTTGCCTCAGCCCTGAGGCTCCTCCTGTACCCCAAACCCCTCATCTCCACCCCCTCCCCAGAGTCCACGCCTCCCATCTGGAGACCACAATTCCTCCTGAAGCTCTCTACTGCACCCCAAACCCTCATCCCAACCCTGTCCCAGAGCATGTACCCTCATCCAGAGCCCTCATTCCTCATCTATACTCCAACTCCCTGTCCTAGCCCGGTGAAAATGAGTGAAGGTGGGTCAGAGGGAGAACATAAGAATGGCCATCCTGGGTCAGACCAAAGGTCCATCTAGCCCAGTATCCTGTCTGCCAACAGAGGCCAATACCAGATGCTTCATAGGGAGGGAACCCAACAGGTAATCCTCACATGATCCTTCTCCTGTCATCCATTTCCAGACAAAATGGATGGAGGGAGGGGGATGAAATGAGCAGAGGAAAGGCCTCAGAGAAGGGGTTGGGCAAGGGTAGGACCTTAGTGAAGGGACAGGGCAGGAGTGTTCAATTTGTGGAATTAGAAAGTCATCAACCCCAAGCTTTGGCAGAAGCATATATGTGGCAGCACACCCAGGCTCTGTTGATTAATGCTGCAGCAGATAATGTGCTGGCAGTTTAGCATGAAAGCATCTTCCACACAGAATGACTCTCTCACTAGCATTTCTTAGCGACATTTTTACCAGCATTTCAAAATAATAACCAAATATCAATATTTTAAGGCCATCGGCAAAGCAGCCACTGCACACATTGTGCTGGGGATGCCTGAAGAAGGGGAGAGGAAAGAGAGCTGTGCTCCACTATCTCATTTTCTTTCAGCGCCTATACAAGGCTCTACAATGACAATCTCCCATATGAGTGCTATATGGGGCAGGAGAACCTACGCACTGGGCATGGGATGGAACCCCATGGACCAAGTATCAGCCCATTCCCTACTTTGATATAACAGCCTTCTCTTATGGCCAAGTAAGTATGTGAGTATGTAAAAAATCTGTGCCGGAGTGTTGAAGACTAGAATCCTGTTGTTGATGAATGATAGGTCGTTGCAGTTGTAGATCATGTAATTATTTTTTACCTCTTTTTTCTTAAAAATTAATCTCCCAAACTGTGAAAGAATATTATTTAGTTTGCAAAATGAAATGTTTGAAAGTTAAGAAATGCCTGGTTTATGGTTGCCTGTACAAATTTAATCCACCCCCCTTGTGGATATGAATTATGATATAATCTTTAATTACACAGTCCCTTATTATTTTTCCACACAGGACCTCTGAATCAGCCAGTGAGCAAGAGCACGGAATTAAGGTTACATAGAAAATCATACATCTGAGATTTCCTAATTTCAAGTGTCTAACTTTGCAGTGTTAAAAAACTTTATTTTTACACGTTAATATGTTATTATTTCCCATAGCTTAACATTATGCTTGGTGCAGGATGAAGCACTGATGAACACACAGTTCCTGACCTATGGAGCTTACAATTTAAAATACGTTATTCATCTTTTAAAAGATGTACATAATTTGCACATATAAAAACAGAGGGGATTCCAAAAGCGAATGGCAAATGCACCTCTCTGATGCCAACTTTCCAGACATTCCTCTATTTATTTGAGAAATACTTTACAGCTCCATTTCTAAGTAGTAAAGTCTTGCCCTGGCCATCTGTATTTTTGAGGGCTATTGCCATACAAGCCCTGGCCAACTGTACTTTCGAGGGAGATTGCCATATAATACTAGCACTTATCATTACTTTCTTAATAAATATACTGGATAGTAAAAGCAAGATAAAACTTATCAGACCACACAGAAATTAAAATACAGTAGTACTTCAATGTATTCCATGGCTTTAACTGCACTTGTGGCTTGGATACAATATATGTAAAACTTTCCAGTTTTTCTTAAGTCACATAATGTATTGATTCTTTCTGAAAGTCTTGAGCTCTGAGTGTGATTCACCTGTCAAATTCTGTTATTGAATTTTGTCCACAAAGTGGACATATATTTATTTGTCAAAAAAGAAATATAAGTTAAAAAAAGATACTGACTTGCTTTAACAGTAAATTAATCATTTACGTTTAAACTGGATTTTCAGGTTCAGTCTACTAGGGTATGTCTACACTACCCTCCTAGTTCGAACTAGGAGGGTAATGTATGCATACCGCACTTGCTAATGAAGCCCGGGATTTGAATTTCCCGGGCTTCATTAGCATAAGCGGGGAGCCGCCATTTTTAAATCCCCGCTGCTTCGAACCCCGTGCAGCGCAGCTACACGGGGCTCGAACTAGGTAGTTCGGACTAGGTTCCTATTCCGAACTACCGTTACTCCTCGTGAAACGAGGTGTACCGGTAGTTCGGAATAGGCACCCTAGTCCGAACTACCTAGTTCGAGCCCCGTGTAGCCGCACTGCACGGGGTTCGAAGCAGCGGGGATTTAAAAATGGCGGCTCCCCGCTTATGCTAATGAAGCCCGGGAAATTCAAATCCCGGGCTTCATTAGCAAGTGCGGTATGCATACATTACCCTCCTAGTTCGAACTAGGAGGGTAGTGTAGACATACCCCTACATATTCAGTATTACAACATTATATTGAGCCATTGGTATTGTTGTATTGCATGTCCTTAGATTCCATGTAGTCTAAATCATTCAGGGGAAAATGTATTCTATATGTTGGTTAGTTTATTATTACAATATTCATACCCACACTAAAAGACTGAAAACATTTAGCGATATAAGATCAGTTAAGAATCCCTCAAAATCCTTTTGTGAGCTGCATATCTATCTATTCATCCATCCATCTATCTAAACCAATAGTATAGAGCGCCAATACTCTAGTGTACCACAGAACTAGAGTATTGTATCTTCTTGCAAAGGGAAGGTCCAATCTGTAATCCCTCTACTATTCTCAACAGCCACTTTCATGAGCCTAGATAAGCAACAGAAAAGCAAGAAAAGTGAGTGGACCAGATGAGTGGCCTTCCTTCATATCAGTGAGCCTCAGCATCCTGTGGCCCACTGGATTCCACCTGTGGCCCATGAACCCCATTGTCTATTCCCCTCTTCCATGCACCTCTTGCACACCAGGGCACTGGAGCCCTGCACTTCCTACCTCTCCCTCCCAGCACTTTTGGAGCACTATGAATCCGCTGATTCATACACTGTCACGGCTCCTTCTCCTCCCTCCTACCCTGAGCTGGACTAGCTGGGAGCATCTGATTTGTGGCATTCAAGCTCTGGAAGAGATGGGTAGGAGCAGGGTCTAAGCATGAATCAGCAAATTCAAGGCACTCTGGAAGTGTTGGAAGGGAGGGGGGAGAATGGTAAGTGGGGGGGCTGTAGTCTGCAAGAGATACATGGGAGCCAGGGGTCCACAGGCCACAGGTGAAGCCACCACTGGTATAAATGTTCCAAAGAAAAAGGCTCCTTGGATGTTCAGCACCTCTAAAATATTAAAGACTATTTCTCCTCTCAGCTAGTAACTTCTGAAGAGAAGGGTCACGTTTATTGACATAGCAGAGCAATTCCACCATTGAATTAGTAAAACAACTTTTCTGAGTAGCTGTTCATCAATCTACAGAGAGACTCACAATTTGACCCTAAATTAGCAGTAGTTGTAGTCAATAGTTTCATTCTACAGCATAACTATAATATATTTTAAATAAACATTGAGAACACAAGAAGAATAATGGTTGTCTTGAGGCAATGATACTTTACTGGTTAGAAGAGAATTAAACATCTGGAGCTGCCATAATCTTCCTTGACCAACCACTTAGAGTTCAAGCTTACTGCCACTAAAATCCATGGCTCCAGTGGAAATTGGACGAGGCCCCTAAACTCTCTCTACTTCAATTCCCTGTCTCTGATACCAGGATCATATTATTTCCCTACTTCACATGGTATAGTGAATGTTCACCCATATGTTTGAGGTACTCAGGGTATGTCTACACTGCAGACTATTTTTGGAAAAGCAGCTGTTTTTCAAAAAAAAAAAAAAAAAAAAAACCCTACACTTACTTCCACACTGCAATTATGTTCTTTTGACATAAAACTGAAAGAACAGAGGGGTTTTTCCAGCATTGGTAAAAGACTTTCTACAAGGAAAAAGCCTTTTTCCGAAAGAGCTCTTTCGGAAAAAAAGGCACATGTAGATGGGGAAGAGGGAGTTTTTTTCAAAAGAAGAGGAAAAAGGAAAAAGCACAGGTGCCCTGGTGGACACTCTGTCCATAGTAATCACACCTTAAATGCAAGATAGCATCCATTCAGTGTAGATGCTATCTTTCGAAAAAGCTGTCCGTGCGTCTGGGTTCCCCTCTGCTCTCTTCTCCTTGTGGGGGTCTGTCCACCTCGCTGCCCCTGGTGTTCCCCTGGCCAGGTTCCTTGCCCTTTTGAACTCCCCGCCCGAGCGTTAGGGCGGGCCTTCCCCCGGCGCCTGTGGTCCCGCCCTCCTGGGCGTCCTGCTTGCCGCTTCTCATGACATCATCCAGCCGCGCTGGAGCATCCTCGCGGCCGCTTGCCCTCTCTCTCTCTGTCCTGTCTCCCGGCTCCCTCGCAGCCAGACCTCCCCCAACCGCCTGCCTCCCCGGCGGGCCGGTGTCTGTCCCAGACCCTGGCTCCGTGCGGGGGGTTGCGGGCACGGCACCTGCCTCGCCCCCCCTGGTTCCCGATTCAGTGCGGGGAAGCGCGGATGCGGCGCCTGCCCCGTCACACTCATATAGACATGCCCTAAGAAATGAAATGATATTCTTAGACCCCAAACTGCTGCACACAGATAATACCCATACAAGCATATCAATATCAGAATATTTGAGGCATTTCCTTGAAATGGTTTCTCCAGCATCTAAGTGCTTCTGATTTTAAAGGACATAAGTTCAATCATAGTACCCAAATAAGATGATGTATTGTGTGTCATTTATCATTATGAAGTACCTAAAGCAGTTAGAAAATCCCGCTGCAAAACAAGAGGACTTCAGAACAGTTTCTAGTATAATCCTCTTCTGGTGAAGCTTTTGATTCTAAGTACAGAACATTTTTACCTCTGTTTACTGCCTACATGACTCATTATAAGTGCCTTATAAATAGATTTTAAAAAACAAATAAATATTTATAATTTTATTTTGTTTAATACTTTTTTCATGCTCCCTGTTTATCTTGTTTGTGTCTTTACTTTAAAACCCTAATATAATCACCAGCCAGTGATAGACATATCAATTAATTACATGTAGTTCAGTATCATCAGTGTGTAGTTTGGGTTTAACTATCTTCCTTTTAAATCTGTGGTCTGGGAAGAGACAGGAATCTTTAAGTGTTTACTGAAAAGAATGGATACTACTTCTAAAATCATTTATGAGGGGAAGAATTGCTTCAGAAACTCAGGCTGTGGTTAATATTTGGAACTCTGTTTCTTCAATTATGTTTCTTGGAGAAATGCCACAGAGGATTTTAATGTGTTTTGGAAAAATAAAGACTTAGCGCCAAAGCATGTATTCACAGCCAGCTGAAGCACATCTGGGACCACCTACATATCCATTCTATAGCACTTCCACCTGCATCCTCATGAAATAATGTAACCCTTCCTTTTAAATGAAATTGTTAAAGAGGTGTAGTGTTAGAGGCAAGCAGGAGTGAGGCCCTGGCAGAGACAGAAGATATAGCTCAGGGCTGGGAAGTAGACAGCATGCAAACATAAGCAATCAGGTAGTTCATAGATTATAGATTTCAAGGCCACAAGGGAATACTAGGATCATCTCATCTGATCTTCTAACACTGGCTGCAAGAGTGTCAAGTTCAACAGAAAAATAATCTCTCAGTACTCCTTCTCAGGATTCATATTAGCCCTTTTGGCCACAGTGTCACACAGGGCGCTCATGTTCAGCTGATTATTCACCCCAAATCTTTTTCAGGGTCACTGGTTCCTAGCATAGAGCCCCCCTCATGTAAGCATGGCCTACAGTCTTAATGCTTAAATGTATAGGTTTATATATAGTAGTACGGTATTCAAATTCATATTTTTTGTGGGTAGAAGTTTATCATGCAATCCAGATTGCTATCAGGAAAAGATGAAACCTGTAGCAGTGGCATAAACTAGCCTAGTGTAAATTTTAAAAAAATCTATTTGTTTTCATTATAATGCACAATTTATGAGCACTCATCACAAGTTTCTAGGAACCCTAGGTAATATCTTTTAAAATACACTTCCTGAAATAGAAGGCTGATAATGAAAATGGAAGAAGGCTGATGATGAAATAGAAGAGCGAAGAAAGGAATATGGGGATGTTATGGGGAAGGTTGGGGACAAGAAAGACAAGGGTCTAGTCAGGATTGGGGCAAGGATCAGGAGGATAATAAGGAAGTTCAAGGCTGTGCAAGGTACTGGATGGACACTAAGGTTGTGGGGCGGTGTACGGGTGTCCCCCGTGCGGAGGGGCTTACGTCCGCCCCCCTCGGTTCCTGCGGCCGTTGGTGGCCAGATGCGCCCGGCTTTGCTCGGCTCAGCTCGGCCGGTTGGGGGAAGGGGCTCCGGACCCCGACCCAGGGCCCTAAGGTCAGGAAAAGGTTCCCCACCTAGCGGGGGGGGGGGTCGAGAACCCTAAACTCCCCCACTCTCAGGGTCCATGTCCCCGCCCTGGGCCACTTCTTCCCCCAAGTTAAATCGTTTTACCTCCGGGCCCACACTCTGGTCCCGCCCAGGGTCTCCAGTACCTGGATCTGTTCACTTGCTCCCGGGAGGGGTTCGTCTCCTCGGCGTCCCCCCTGCTTGCTGGTCCCCTGCGACCTTTTGAACTGCCCACCCGTCGCAGGCAGATGACATCACCCCCCTCGTCGGCCTCCAGCCCCCCCTCGGGCCGGCCTCCCCATGATATCATTTCCGCGGCCTCCTTCCCCCGCCCCTTGTCTACGCCGTCTGCCGGCTCCGGCTCGTCATCCAGCCGGCGCGCCGGCCCCCCCGCTCGGGGGAAACAGACGGCAATCGCGGCGTCCCGGCAGCTTCCGGGAGGGGTGGGGCTACCCCGCCATAGGCGGGAAGAAAGAATCAGACAGGAGAATAAGAGAGTCTGTCTGGGTCTAAGGGAATCTAAATTATGGATGTTAGATACAGTGTAACTGAATAGTTGTGTAACCACATCAAACTTTAGCAGTTCACTCCCAGCCCCACTCCCGAGAAGCCCCCCTGTCATCCCGTGTATCAGAGGCAGCACTGTGGTATGGCAGGCAGGAGCTGGTCCACTAAGGGAGCCAGTTTAAAGGCAGCAGAGCCCGGGCCTGCCATGCACAAAGGCTGCTTCGCAGCACCCTCCCATGTCTCCCATGAGCACGGGCTTCTGCCTGTTCCCCCTACCTTTATGGGACGCAGTGTAGGGTTGGGAGCCAGCATGCACAGAGAGCTGGCTTAAAAACTGGCTTGCCACATGTAGTGACTCCCACATCTCCCACCCCGGCATTGCTGCTTCTGATAGAGCAGAGGGGCAGGAGCTCTGTGGGAGCTGATACACATGGGGTGCTGGCTTGAAAGATGGCTCCCCCTGTGTACTGCCTTCCACCTGCCCCTCATTCTGTGCTGCTGCTTCTCTATCAGTGGCAGCAGCATGGGGATAGGAGTGGGAGGGCATGCTGTTCCACAAGGGCACCAGCTCCTGCTTCTCTCCCCCCACCCCTGCGGAGGGAAGTGTGTGTGTAGTCAACAGGATTAGCCGATAAACCTAGTCTTATCGGCTAATAGTGTAGTCAGCTGCAGGTTGACATCCCTAATCTAACCTGGTATAAGATGATGGATGTTAACTTACACTGCTTCATATTTCACTTCTGAATTTAGCTTATAGGGTTTTTTTTCAGTTTTCTGTAGTAGAGTGATAGCTTCTCATCCATATGAAATAATCAACAACTCTAGCACATTATTTAAGCATACCCTCAGCAGTGTCTATTCACTTTAATTTGCACTGAAAATGTTGATAAACTGCCTGTTCAACTGTGATTATTATACCTCAGGAGCCCTCAACAAATAACATGTTAAGATCTCATTTTGTTGTTAGTCCTTCTTTCATCTGAATGGAGTTCTTTCCTCTTATAGAACTAACTTCGAAAACCTCTTTCTATTTAAGATAATGCTATTTCAAAGGAAACTTATTGTTCAGTAGATGTTTCCTTTGTTAAATTCATTATCATTGTTTTTACCATTTATAAAACTGAAAATACCTTCTTTGTTGTGTCCTATCATATCTATCAATATAATCAGTGATGTGCTGCTTTAATGATCTGTTGGTATTGGAAACATGATAATAATGACCTTTCTTCTAATTTGTTTATATGAAAAAACTAGTGAGATAGAAAGCAGAAAACTTAATGGTATCTTAGATTATACATTTTAGTCATAAGTCTGAAGGTAATATTTAATGCTAATTATGCTACTGAAATGAATTCAAACAGACACATTGTAACATACTTGCAGACATAAAACCATTTCTCTTTTGAGGTTTATAATACCATGCTGTCTAATTATCTAATTAGTAACAAAGTATTTCTAATTTTTTAAAACTTTTCATGAGAAATCTTGGCAGTCTAAGTACTATTTTCTTTTTCGGGGGAAAGTGTATAAAATGTAATTGCTAGTCTGTGGGCAGCAATGTATCTAAATCAACTTATGAAGCAAAATGTCAAGACAACATATTAGTGCTTATACTTGTCACTAAAAATACAGGTCTCAAAGGAGTAGCTATGTTAGTCTGTATCTGCATAAACAACAAGGAGTCCTGTGTCACTTTAAGGACTAACAGATTTATTTGGGCATAAACTTTTATGCTTAAAACCTGCTTCATCATATGTACTGGAGTGGAAATTCCATATATATATATATATATATATATGTAGTAGTATATCAAAAGAAGGGAGTTACTTATCAAACATAAGACCAGGGTTAACGAGGCCAATCCATTGTGCATCTACTAATGTGATATATGCCATCTTGTGTGAACGATGCCCTTCTTCCATGTATAATGGCCAATTTGCACAGTCTTTGTACCAAAAGATAAATCAGACATCAAGAAAAGTAACATACATATACAAGTGGGAGAACACTTTAACCTCCTTGGACACTCAGTAATGGATTTAAAAGTAACCATCCTGTTACAAAAGGACTTCAAAACTAGACTGCAAAGAGAAACAGCAGAGCTGCAATTCATTTGCAAATTTAACACCATCAAATTAGAACTGAGTAAGTATTTAGAATAGTTATCTCACTGCAATTTTCCCTGCTATTAGTATTCACACCTTCCTATCAGCTGGAACATACGTACCCTGATGGACAATTTAAACAGTGACCAACCAAAGCAACGTACAGCTATCATTGCTTGAGAACTGAATCAGTTTAACATCAATATTGCTGCTTTGTCCGAAACTTTCAAGTAGGAATAAGAAATCCTCCGGAAAAGGGCTTATTTTCTGGAGAATCGTGTCTAGACTGGCGCTTTTCTCCGGCTTATCCCCAAGCCGGAAAAAAGCAGCAGCCATGTAAATGCAAATGCCGCAGGGGATATTTAAATCCCCCGCGGATTTGCAATTCTGACTCGTCTCATTAGCATCCCTTTTCCGGAAAGGGATACCAATGTAGACGTAGCCGAAGAGCTTATAAAGGACAGAAGAAGGAGGAGAAAGGAGGATACACATGCTTTTGGATGGGAAAATCTTTGGATGAACCTTGATTGTATGGAGTAGACTCTGCAGTAAAAAACAAGGTCATAGGTACCTCTCTGAGGTGCTAGTTGGCCTCAATGAGTGGCTTATGACACTCTGATTGAGGCAAAACAAAAATCAACAGGTAACTATTGTGAGCACCTATGCACCAACAATGGATGCATATGAGGATGTAAAGGAAGATTTCTACTCTCATCTGGAAACCATTTTATAGGAGACCCCTAAAGAAGACGTGTTTCTTCTGGGGGATTTCAATGCACGTGTTGGACGAGATTCAGGCCTGTGGAAAGGAACAATCATGAAAGGAAGAGTTGGTAAAAGTTACTCAAATGGAATCCTGCTCCTGGCCAAGTGTGCTGACCATGAACTTATCATCACAAATAGCCTTTTTCAACAACAAAAAACAAGTTCAAAACATCCTTGAGACGCCCATGATCAAAGCACTGTCATCTCCTTGACTATGTCATAGTTCGTCCTTGAGATCACAGTGACGTACTTCTCACAAGAGCAGTGACAAGTGCCATTGACTGCTGTACTGATCATCACCTCCTTCAATCCACAATGAAAATTAAGATCACCCCCAAATGGAGACTGCAAAAGAAGCAGATCAGATGCAAGCTGAAGGATCCCATAAACTATGACCACTTCCAAGCAGTCTCAGAAGAAAAGTTCGCATCAGAGTTTCTGGAAGAACTTGGGGAATAGTCTAGTCAGCTGAAAGCAGGAATCATCAATGCCTGTGAGGCAACCATAGGCTACCAAATCAGAAAAGATCAAAACTGATTTGATGAGAATGATGTTGAAATCAAGCAACTCAGCAATGAAAAGAGAATGACATTTCATGCTTGGAGAATTATATAAATTGCAATACAAAGAGATAAGCCCATGCTAAAGCAAGGGCAGAAGTCCAACATAAAACTAGAGAACTCAAGAACAAATGGTGGACTGAGAAAGCGGAAGAACTCCAAAATATTGTGCACATCCATAATATATGTGGTTTCTTTAGTGCCATTAAAGCTATTTATGGGCCAGCTTGTCATGGCATGAATCCCCTTCACTCTAAGGACAGAACCACACATTTGAAGGACAATGAAGCCATTACATTTTTCTGGAAAGAACATTTTGAAGATCTTCTTAATCATACCTCCATATTTGCAGATGATGTTCATGAGCAAATTTCCCAATAATCTTCTAGGGATGAGCTCAGGGACCTTCTCAATTTTCATGAGGTATACAATGCCATTATGCAGTTGAAGACCAACAAGACAGCAGGTCCAAATGGGATCCCCGCTGAAATCTTTAAAGATGGTGAACTGGAGTTAATTCAGAAGTTCAGCCTGTTTATCTTAAAATCTGGATAAAAGAGGAGCTAGCAAGTGAAATGAGGGAAACCTTGATTGTTACTCTCTTTGGGTATATCTAGAATACATGGCTCTATCAAAGGAGCCATGTAGATTAGTTTACTCAACAAAGGGAAATGAAGCTGTTATTTAAATAATCGCCACTTCATTTAAATCAAAATGGCTGCCGCACTGTGCTGATCAGCTGTTTGTTGAGGCATAAAGGATCTGACAACAAAGGGTTCTGGGGTCGGCAGATCCCCGTCTAGACTGCCACGCTGTGCTGACAAACAGCTGATTGGCACAGAGTGGTGGCCATTTTGATTTAAATGAAGCAGCAATTATTTAAATTGCAGCTTCATTTCCCCTTGTCGTCCTGCTTCATCTACATGGCTCCATTGAGCTGTGCCATTGATGGAGCCATGTAGTCAAGAAATATCCTTTAAGAAAGGGGATAAAGTGGACTGTAGAAACTATAATGGTATCTCTCGCCTTCCAGTTGCAGGCAAAGTTCTGGTATGGGTCTTTGAAATCCGTCTTCTGCTTCTGTCAGAAAAAAAATTATCAGAGTCACAGAGTGGCTTCTATCCATGTTGCAGAACTTTGGATATGATCTTCATTGCATGGCAGGTACAAGAAAAGTGTTGGGAGCAAAACTACTCTACATGGATTTTATTGCTTCATGACATGAAAGTGACTGTTCTGGGGAACACTGGCTCAGAGTCAACCTTTTAAAGTACAAGCAGGAGTCTAACAGAGCTGTCTCATCATGCTAACTATGTTTGTGGTCTTTAGTGCTGTAATATTTTACCTAATTGCTGGGTAGCTCCCAGTTGGCATTGAAATCAGGTACAGAATGGATGGAAAGCTGTTTAGGCTTAGCAGGCTGAAAACCAAGTGTAAGATTTCTACATCTATCATTGAACTTCAGTATGCTGATGACAATGCAGTTTTTGCTTATTCTGAGAAAGATCTTCAAACTATGTTGAACTTGTTTGCTGATGCTTATGCATGTCTTGGTCTCACCCTCAACATCAAGAAGACCAAAGTGCTCCATCACCTCTCTCCAAATGAGGTACCGTACATCCCATCTATTAAAATCAATGGAGAGGCACTGGAAAACGTTGATCATTTTCTCTAGCTTAGAAGTTATTTTTCATCTAAGCCAGATATTGATGTAGAAATCCAATATCATCTGAGCTGTGCCTGTGCAGCCTTTACTCCTTTATTGTACAACTTTTGAACAGACACCAAGCTTCTTCTCTATCAAGCTGCATTCTTGTCTATCAAGCTGTCATTCTTCCAATATTATTGTATGGGTCTGATGCTTGGATGCTCCACACTACAAAACTGCGCAAAAACTCTGCAGTGTAGATGTAGTCTTACAGACATAATTTGACAATCCTTGAGAGGTATCACCCGTGCTGCCTCCATAAGAACTTGAAGATAAAATGGGAAGATAGGAGCACTAACATCAGTGTTTTGGAAGGGTGTGTCTAGACTACATGGCTCCGTCAACAGACCATGTAAACTAGTTTACCCGGCATAGGCAAAGAAGTGGGGATTTAAATAATTAAAATAAGCATGGCCACCATGCTGATCCGGCACAGTGCGGCAGTCTAGACGTGGATCTGTTGGCTGGGGAAACCTTTGCTGACCAATCCTGTAAACCTTGTTTCATGAGGCATAAGGGATCAGTCGGCAAAGGCTTCCCCAGCCGACAGATCCACGTCTAGACTGCCGTCCTGTGCCGGATCAGCTGATCGTTGGCACAGCGCGGCGGTCATGTTTATTTTAATGAAGCAGGGATTATTTAAATCCCTGCTTCTTTGCCTATGCCGGGTAAACTAGTTTACATGGCTCCATTGACGGAGCCATGTAGTCTAGACATACCTGAAGAAGCAAAGACCATGAGTATCAAGGCAATGATAATCCATCAGCAACTTCACTGAACTGGTCACATTGTTCAGATGCTAGAGCAATGCCTTCCATATATATCCCTGTCTCTGTAATTTCCACTCCAATTCATCTGATAAACTGGGTTTTATCTATGAAAGTGTATGCTCAAATAAATCTGTTAGTTTTAAGGTGCTATAGGACTCCTTGTACTAAAAATACAATGAACATATAACCTTTCTGTTAGATTAGGTGTTTCACAAGGGGCTATGAGACAACATCAGGTGGTGGCAGCTTTCCTGTGTTCACGTTCTCATGGCATATTTTAGGCAATCAAAATGGCTCAAGCCTCTGTCTTCACACTTTCACCCCAAACCCCTGAACAGAAAAGATAAAATAGTCATTCTGGCTCATGAATTTGCTACCTTGTACTTCAGCAAGCCATTGACTCTGAATCAGTTGTAGAATAATCATCACATTATTTTGGGCCCAATTCTCACACCTTCACTCATATGTGTAATGCTTCATGACAATAATAGATCCCTTGAAACCAATATACTACTGTTGGAGTAAGCTGCTACTTGCCATGATTAAAAATATTAGATTTTCTCTCAGGAATCAGATGAAGGAGAAATGGGGTAAAGCAAAATATCAAATAATATCAGTTAGCTCAACATATGTGATATAATTATACACCCATTTAATTGAAAGCATAACAAAGTTGTATTTATCGGGTCACAATAGTACTGTGTAAACAGAAACTCTTTGGGGCTCCTGGGAGTCCTTTGCTAAAACTCTACCACCATATGAAAATTTATCTCCTGCTAGAGATTAATTATCCCTGGAGCTCACAAAAATATTTCTGAAACAGACCAGATAGCACAGGGGACAGGTATTTAAAAAAATCTAGGAAAGGACATCCCAGATCCTCCTCTGATGTTTTTGCTTTACTACTACATCACCATCACACTGAAACAGCAAAGCAGGACACAGGGATGTCTATTAATAATTTCACTAATGCCATTGATTTCAGCAGAACTATTGATGGGTGTCCATTATCAGATTTATGTCATTCATTAAGTATTAACACTGACATCAAAATACTCCTTAAATGAAAGCTCATGACCTAATATATGTGTCTCAGTGCCATAAGGCTGTCCGTTGCTTTTAAAGTTATAGACTAAGATGGCTACTCCTCTGAGACTTAAACTGAATGGTTTGACTGATGATATTGTCCCCCTCACTAGAGATTTTTCATATTTAACTGGGAAAATAAATGAACATAATCTCCATTCTGTCATTCTCTTCTTCAGTAGAAGTACATGAACTCCTTAGGATATGGAGTTTAGCTTAAACCAAGTAGGGAGAGAAATTACAATCACTGTATGTGGTAAGAAATTTGTCTTGCACAGGGAACCTTAAGTTAAAGTGAAAATGTGATAATATATGTACCCATCTCTCCACATAACTGATACTTTATGTCCTGATACATGTAATATAGAATATTGACTGTTTATTCTATGGATGGCTCTTCTTCAAGAAATGTTCAAATAGTACAAAGGTTGTACTTTACATGTCCTAGGCTATGTCTACACTGGCCCCTTTTCCGGAAGGGGCATGTAAATTTCAGCAGTCGTCGTAGGGAAATCCGCGGGGGATTTAAATATCCCCCGCGGCATTTAAATAAAAATGTCCGCCGCTTTTTTCCGGCTTTTAAAAAAGCCGGAAAAGAGCGTCTAGACTGGCCCCGATCCTCCGGAAAAAGTGCCCTTTTCCGGAGGCTCTTATTCTTACTTCGAAGTAAGAATAAGAGCCTCCGGAAAAGGGCACTTTTTCCGGAGGATCGGGGCCAGTCTAGATGCTCTTTTCCGGCTTTTTTAAAAGCCGGAAAAAAGCGGCGGACATTTTTATTTAAATGCCGCGGGGGATATTTAAATCCCCCGCGGATTTCCCTACGACGACTGCTGAAATTTACATGCCCCTTCCGGAAAAGGGGCCAGTGTAGACGTAGCCTTATTGTCTTGCTTAAATGTCACTGCTACCATTTTGTCCCTACATATTCAAAAGATTTTGTTTAACAAACTTCTTGGATTATGATATAGTAAATATGGCCTGTTTCAAATTGTCTTTTCTTTGAGTAAAAATTCTCCTTTCAAAAGTCTAGCTGTCAGCTGCATTCTCAATGGATAGAAATTAAGCAGAGTACGCTTAGTCAAAAAGACTCTCCTGGGTGATATTTGAAGCAGACAAATGGTTGATAGCTTCACTAAATCAAAAGAGTATGACCAATTACAAATTTGTAGGACAAGTAAAATAACATGAGATTTTCTGTGCTGAATTTCTGTTATTTGTGTCTGAAAAGATATTAGAACACTGAAGAACTTTGTATCATTTTGTTAAATGTGCATCTGTAATGAGAGCATTTATGTCTCCATGGCCAACAAAGAAAGACTGTACGCTTAGTAGGAATACTCCTTATACTTTCCTAGATGTCACTTAACTTATTTTTATAGATGAGTAAATCTCTACATACAAGACAAGCGCTAAGAGTTCTCTAATAAACTCTTTTAAAGAATGATAAAAAGTAAATCACGGCAAAAATCTACCTATCCCAGAAAATAATTTCCCTGACAATGGGTACTATATCTCACTTGATGGATCTAAACGAGTCCAAAAAATCAGAGATATTCATATCCAGGGGAGTTGATTTGATCCATAATAAAGAACCAATAAGAACACAAGTAAGATTGCTTATAAGCGAAAATATTTTAAAATGCAGTTAATAAATTATTCACAACATGCAAAGCCATAAATGTCAGATCAATATCACCATAAAATCTCAGACATTTCTTGGCAGACATTTCCTCACAGTGTATGCTTCTTCCTATTGCAGAACACTGAGTAAAGTGTTGGGAAATGAAATAAATTCCACTCTCAGACTCCTCTGTAGGCCTCAAAAAACCCTTCAGAAAACTGCAGACAATCAAAATCCAAAATAAATACTCATAACCAAGGAAATGTGGTGCAAATAGGCAGTATAAACACTCATGATTACCCGATTACTTAATATAAAAAATCAGCTTTTTTAAATGAATTATTTACTATTGAAAACCCCTTCCTCTTTGAATGTGTGTCAATTTGAGGCACTACATATTGAGATAGAAGGCCATATCTTCAGTTCATATAAATCTTCTGAAATGGGAGAATGCCAATTTTCACCAGGTGAGATCGTGGACCAAATTATGTTTTGAGAAATATATACAGCAGGATTTTTCTGTCTTAGGGTTTGTTTCACTTCTGTCTACAATAACACATGCAGCAGAAGCAACAATACAATGCACACTGTTCCCCTGTAGAATTGTGACATTTCATTAACATTGCCAAACCCTGCTATTCTCAAAGTCAGTTACACTCCAGTTCTCTAACCTCCAAGAACAAACTACCGTATAGAAATATATGAAAATGCACTTGACAAGTTTTCAGAGACTCATAAACTATTTGAAAAAAAACCGCTTTTTTTAATTGAAAACAGCTTTTCATCCTCATCCTCAAGTGCTGAAGACTTATTTACCATTGTAGCAGAATGTTTGGTGAAATAGTTTTCTGTTAAAAAGACTATTTCTGAGACCATGTATTTTTGTTTTAAATTATTAAAGCTTGGTGTCATATTCTATGTTTGAGGCAGTTAAACTCTTTGGAATAATTAGATAGAAATAGAGATAGAGATAGAGATTTGTGTGTCTGTCTGTGTGTCTATCTGCAAGTCTGTTTGTTCAAGAATTCTACCTAAGCAGTACGAGCTAGGACCACCAAATTTGGTATGCAGCTTTCTCTTATTCTAACTTAGAGTAGGTCAGGATTGGTTGTGCCAAGAAAATGGGAAATACTGGGAATGAGACTGTTTTCCATAACATGTAAAGGAGAGATGGCTAACTATGGGCAGAGAGCCTGGAGTGGAGAGCTGTGAGGAAGGGAGACCACTGATGGACCATGGTTGTTGCTGGACCAGAGAGTCCAAAAAAACCAGAGCTTGCTACAGCTAAATGAGACCTACACATCTTATTGGCAAGTAGTTATGAAGAAATGTTATGCTCAGCTAAACATCAAGAATTGTCTCCCCTCCATTAACATAAGTGTAGTGCTGTGTTACCCTAGAAAAGGGGGCTATATTATAGTTTAGTTCAGTGGGCTCCATTTTGAAAGAGACAGTTTCTTTTCTCTACATGATGGAGGTTTTTCCCGCTCAAACTGTTGATTTGCACACGGTACTACCTTGTGCACCCCTCTCAAGCAGGCTGTGCACCCGTTACTATCTGGTGCACTCAGCACCAAAAGAGGTGCACTCAGCACCAAAACCACTGCACACAGCCCCTAGGAAGCTGCACTCAACCCCTAAGTTCATTGGCATACTTACCTAAGTTCATTAGCATATTTTTCCTGCCTCTGGGCCAATAAGAGCCCTGAGGTATCAGGGGCTTGGGTCCTTGGATATTCCCCAGCCTTGAATTTTTTGTTGTTGTTGTTGTTGCTCCTTGTACTGTTGGCCTGAAGCTTGGATACCATCTTTGTAATCAGAGGCCTGGACTTTTGAACTGTGCTACCCTTGTGTGGTAAATACCCACAAGGTTTTCCTGTCTGCACTGGTCACTGGAACTGGGACTCTCTTTTCCTGTCATCTTTATTGGATTACTCACCTACTGGAGCAGACGGTGTTGTCGAAGGACAGATCAGACTGTGTCCAGAGGGGATTCCTTTCCAGATCGAGGATCCATATCGGGGTCGTCTCTTCACAGAGGACTCATTACCGTGGGATCTCCCTGCTTGTCCTCCCCAGAGGCTTACAAATAGCCCGAGGGTTGAAGGTCACAGGCATCGATCGCCTCAGACTTTATATATACCTTATGTATTTAGGGAACTGTCCTATCTCCTTTCTTCGGGTTAGGGAGGGTTGGTTTGTTGAAAATTACTGTTAACTGTATATCTGTTCCATTATTTACTCAAAAATACATGGTTTGGCCCTAAATTGTGTATGCCTGATTTATGGCTAAAGATCTACCGGTGATTAGATACGGCTCTCAGGACGGATCTTTCTTCTGTGTAGGGACTCCTTCTCCCCGTTTTATATCCACTCCGTCAGCCATTTTGATTTAATTGTTTGTCCACGTCCCTAGGGCAACAGCTGCAAAATGGGAGAGAAATGGGTTATAAACACTTTAAAAGGAAGGGTGGTGCATTTACATCATGGTTTCCCCTTTACTTTATCGCATATGAATCCTTCTGACCCAGGTACTTGATCACATGTCCATTAACATCAATGAGAACCTATCATATTACTAAAGTGGATATTGGGTCATGCCTCAGATTTACAGTGCTTAGGAAATCCAGAGGCTAAGAACAGAAGGAACAGGAATATCTGTTTCCTGTGTTAACATGTTCTCCCCTCAAATTTGTCAGGATTTCTCTGCAGAAAATTATGCAGATTGATTCTCCACAAATAAACTTCTCTGAGAGGTGTTTGGATCAAAATTTTGTGAGGGGGTCATGTCAGAATAGCTTTAGAAGAGAACATGAGAATACAAAGTTTTTGACAGTTGATCTAGTCATGCAAATGTTATATGCATCACATGTTACTATGCAGAGTCAATAAATTAAAGTTAACATGGCAAGGGATGTATGAGCAGACATATGTACAGACATACTATATACTGATATCAAGATCAATATGATTTCCCCATGTATCTCAGTAAAAATGTATTTCTTACAGGTAGATCTAACCTCTGCCATCATCTCTGTGCCAGCTTCCAAATTAATGATTGCAAGGAAATGCCACACTCTAAAAAATTTCCAATTTCCTGGTCTCTTGTGAGACTCTCAACAGGAACTGTACAAAAAGAGAGAAAGAGAATGAACAAGAATGTGCATAAGCAGGTCAGTGAGCCAAAGAGCACAGATAAGTTTAAGAGATAGCTAAAATGTATGATTTATGGTTATTAAGAGAGAAGAGATTTAGGGATTGAGAGATATTAATATAGTTCAGTCAAGTTTCTTGAGCCATAAAATATATTTAAGAATTTCATCAGAAATTCTGACACAAGGCCAACTACCAAATATATGCTACAGAAAGCAGTGGTTTCTTAGTAAAACTTTTATGTTGTAGCAGTTCTATTCTTTATTTTTACCTACTTCCAAGAAGACAACAATAATCATCGTAAAACGACATGGGATCGGTTGACTCAAGTGAACTTGACCTATGTATAGTATCCGTATTCTTCCCTTCTGCTAGATATTTAGAGCAACAATTGAAGGGTGATAATAAAATGTTCCCTGGGAACACATTTTCTCCATGTCTTACTCTCTTGCCCCTCAAATATTTCTTTTTTTGTTTGTTTGTTTGTCTTTGGGAATCAGAGGCAGAAAAAAAGGTTAATTTAAAAAAAATAAATATTGATCAAATTAGCATAAAATATCAGCGAGTCAAAAAAAAACCCCCACCCTCTTTTGAAAGAACCCGTTCATCTAATTTTTTTCATGAATACGGGTTCTTTCAAAAAAGGCGGGGGGGGGGGAAGGGGGGTTTCCGAAAGAACCCCGTCTATACTGCAGTTTCTTTTTCAAAAAACCCTTTTTCAAAAAAGCGCTCTCATGCGATTGTGCAAATGAAGCGCGAGATTTGTAAATCTGCGCTTCATTTGCATTTTCCATAGGGTTCATTTACATTACTCTTTTGGAAGAGGAATGTGGTTTAGACATAGCCATAGATCCATAAGCTCTGTTTCATCCAAGTCCTGCCTTACACTCAAACACCTTGTGGAGTAAGGATATGGGAAGCCATGGACACATTTCAGTAGCACACAGAGGATATAGACCTCACCAAGGCCTTTGACTCTACCTTTTCCTGCACACTGGAATAACACTCACTATGCTGGAACCATGTGTTTCTGCTTTCAGGATGAGGGAGAGAAGGACAGAATTAGCCTTATATTGAAAAAGTTGTTTGACATTTATTCTGTTTCCACAAATGTCATACATATAGGCTGCGTCTAGACTGGCATGATTTTCCAGAAATGCTTTTAACGGAAAAGTTTTTCCGTTAAAAGCATTTGCGGAAAAGAGCGTCTAGAGTGGCACGGATGCTTTTGTGCAAAATCACTTTTTGCGGAAAAGCGTCTGTGCCAATCTAGACGTGGTTTTGCACAAAAAAGCCCCAATCACCATTTTTGCCATTGGGGCTTTTTTTGCACAAAACAGTTTTTACCTGTCTACATTGGCCCTCTTGCGCAAAAGCATTTGCACAAGAGGGCTTTTTCCCGAGCGGGAGCATCATAGTATTTCCGCAAGAACACTGACAATCTTACATTAGATCGTCAGTGTTCTTGCGCAAATTCAAGCAGCCAGTGTAGACAGTTGGCAAGTTTTTCCACAAAAGTAGCCGCTTTTGCGGAAAAATTTGCCCGTCTAGACACAGCCATAAAGTATATTGCTACATCTATTGTCTCTAAGGAAGCTGGGGCGGATTTTAAAAGTGTGAAGGGGATTTAGGAGCATACATCCCATAGGAAGTGAATGAGATGAATAAATTAACTTTCAATGGGATTTGTGCTCCCAAATCCAATACTTCTAGAAATCTCTTCTGTTTAATGCCAGCATTAAAGAGTGATGCAGGTGCACCACATGTACACGTGCATAAGCACAAAAAACTAATCTTCCAAGCATCAGTGGCATTGTGACTCTTTACTAGCAAACATAATACACAAAGTCTTTAATTATGGCAGCTGAAGGATGAAATCAATCAGTTTTGTCAAACTTCTATCTGATTTTGTTCCTTTCATAACAGTATCTGAAATTATCTGCTGTAAAATATATATCAATAGAATATTATTTTAATTTATCTTCTGTAAACAAGTTAATGAAAGAAATCAAACCATGTTTTAAGAAGCCCTGTAAAATTCAAGTCTTCACTTCAGTACTGTTGATATTAATGAGTTTCACTATATTTTCCCATAAATTCTCAAAGTAATTTTTAAAATGTTCACGTGATTATTCAAAACAAATTCATTTCATCCTTTAAATATCACAGGATACCATGCATTACATAACCATTTATTTTCCATTAAGAGCAAGGATGATAACTATGCAATGTTCTTATTCTTAATGTGCATTGATCACCCCAAATGGAAGATTGCAAGGTCACAGGCTAAGCAGTAATTTGATGTTAGCAGCACGTATTCTGTAAAAATATATATTGTACTAGAAGCTTTTCCTGGCATTGCTCGGATCCTTAACTCAATTTTTGTTTATTTTGGAAAAACAAAATGAAAATGGACATGCTTAATTTAAATCATTTCTCTGAGGTGGGGCTGGACATGAGGGATTTATTATGCAGGCTGCCCTGGGAAAAGAGGACTACCCCAGCTCTCTCTAACTGCAGTAGCTTGGGGCCAGGTGAGAAGTGACTCTCCATGGACTCTGAAGTTCCAGTAGGTATAGCCATGGGAGGGTTGTACATCCCCTTGCTGGGGCAGGTCCATGTTCATCTGCTCCCTGCACTCCCCATCCAGAGCAAGGAATGCAGAAAACTGTGCACTTTCCCTTCATTCCCTGACAAAGGGGAACAGCTTGCAATGTTCCTATATGAATCGGGGTAAAGGGAGTTTCAGTGCCCTGCCCTTCCTAAAGGAAGCCTGGGGGTGGGAGGCTCGTGGCTGGGGCAGACCCATGGGCTGTGTCTAGACTGCATCCCTTTTCCGTAAAAGGGATGCAAATTAGACACATCGCAATTGCAAATGAAGCGGGGATTTAAATCCCCCCCCCACCTCATTTGCATAAACATGGCTGCTGCTTTTTTCCAGCTCGGAGCTTTGCTGGAAAAAAGCGCCTGTCTAGACGCGGATCTTTCAGAAAATAAAGCCTTTTCCGAAAGATCCCTTATTCCTCTTAAAATAAGACAAATGTGGCAAATGTGGCATATTATGAGGTAGGATGCATGTGAGGGTCAGGTATCTGTTCATGTCATCTAGCCATCATGTTATAGGTCTTCTGGGGTGTCTTTTCCATCCTGCTTTCATTAGATCAAAATCAAAGGTGATTCTCACAGAGAAGGTAGTAGGCATTCAAAGCAGAGGAATATACCACCACAGAATGCGCTTAGCAACTATTTGAGAGTGTGACTTGTTTAGTTAGAAAACAGATCTTTTCATTCTAATTGAGTTTGTACCATTTGATGTTTTCCCTTATTTGTAGATGTTTCATCTCAATACTGTCCACCTTTTTTTTAGTCTTGACAATAAAGGATCATATTTTAACTCCACAGTTCACTAAAGCATTATATGTCCTCCACTTCACCTGTATAATTATCAGGGTATTCAGTTTGCAAAATAATTTCTTGAGGAGGTGGATGGACTTCCAGTTTTTTTTTTCTCGGTGCTGCCCATGTTATTGACAATAGAGCTGAAGCAAGTGAAATTACCTGCAGGCTCAAATGGGTGGTCAATTGCCAAGTTTCTAAATTTCAGCATTCAAAATCAATGATCAGAAGAATTTTGTTTTTATCTCAAATTAATTTTTAGGCTTGTTTTGCTGCTGATCTTTTTGGAGCTTTAAGTGCTTCAGTTAGCTCATCCCTTGAGTTGATAACCAACAAAAGCGATGTGAGGTTCTTTTCACCATGCCTAAAATACCATATACTTAATTTCTGGTCAAGCAAGTATTTTATGATAGCATTGAAAATTTCTGGGGTATGTGTTACTGTGGAGGCAAAATTTATTCTGTAAGGTTCTTCACTGAACCATTATTTCAAGATAACTAGCATTATTTTGAAATAACAATGTAAACATCCACACAGCCATTCTGTTAATTCAAAATATTTTAGAAATAACAGATGGCTTATTCCAAAATCTGTAAACCTCATTCTACGAGGAATAACACCTATTCCGAAATAGCTATTTTGAAATAAGGCGTATGTAGATGTTCCACGGCTGCTATTTTAAAATAGCCCATCACCAGGGCCATTCTAAGTTATTCCTATCCAGTGCCTCCTGGGGCTCTAAATCAAGATAGTATGTCTGCATTAGGGAAGCCTGAGTCTTCCCTGCAGAGTAGACATGCAATTTTGAAATAAGCAATTTCGGAATAACTACTCCAGAGTAGCTTTTTTTCAAAATGAGCATGCAGTGTAGATGTATTCTAAGTGGTTGCAATCTCTGTTTGGTAAAATTATAAGCAGTTGAAAGTAGTATCACCAGCCATAAATATTACAGTGTGTGTGTGTGTGTGTGTGTGTGTGTGTGTGTGTGTGTGTGTGTGTGTGTGTGTGTGTGTGTGTGTGTGTGAAAGATAGAGACAGAGAGAGAGAGTTACCCTGCTTCTTTACCACATATGCATGGCTTGAAAATTAAGCCACATGCCAACAAGGACAACAGATATCATTCTAATTGCCATTTGCAAAAGATTTGTGCTCTGGAATAAGATAGCTCATTTGATGAGCATATGTGGGGGATGTTGTCTTACTCCTGACAAACTATGTATGAGTGGGCCAAAATCATTAAAAAGTTTACCCATTACATGTAGTTTACTATGTATAGCCTTTTTAAAACGCGTGTGTGTCAGTGAAATTCAAATGAGTCAACTAGATGTCTTTCTATGAAACAGTGAAGTGAAGTGAAGTGAAGTGAAGTGAAGTGAAGTGAAGTATACATGAAGATTCTAGGGCACACTTAAAGAAAGAAAACTTCTGGGTCTGAGTACTAAGAATATAAATTGCTTGTTCATTAAACAAAAAGAAACCAGGAAAGAGAAAACAAAATAAGTGGGTGGTTGTCTCAAAGCAAAACATTCCTGCATCTGGGAGTGTCTTCATTTTACCATATTCCATTCAGGCTTGCATACCACTTGCTTGTTATTCATTTCTCCCTTCAGCTGTTGATTCATTCACAAATACATCAAACCTGATGTGCTAGAGGTGGTGCTATTCTATAGAATCTTCCCTATAAATAAGAAATTTCTGTACATTTTTTTCCAGTGAAAGCATATATTCTTTCACCCTTATTATTATATTTAACTGTAAATCATTGTGGTAAGTTGAGAAACCTTTCGTTACCTCTTTCCCTGTCTACTGAAGCAACATTTTAAAACTGCTCATTCAAGTATAAGGGAGCAAATCCCACTACTGCCAGTTCATGGAGGACGCTCCACAAAATAAATCTCAGGGACTAATTGCCCTTTCATGTCAGCTCTTCCCCGCTGTGAGAGGAGAATATGGCCCTTATACAGGCCAAAAAATCCCAAATACACTAAAGTTTTCTGTACATATGAAGGCAACAACCATGATAGACATCACTGTAATAAAATTAAATGAGAGCGTTGTGGGAAGTAGGTAGCACTGTGAAAATGATATACTTTCAATGTGTGGGGGACAGTAGGGCATACTTTTTTTAGCCTGCCCTGAGGTCCAACATAATTCAAATACATCATTTTGTAGCACCTTTATTAATGATCTACAAATAGTAGTAAGCAAGTACATAAATTAAAAATTTAGAGGTATTACTAATTTGGTAGGTGTTGCAAAATCTAGGGACAGCAAAGAACCGGCAGGAAATAAGAGAGGTTAGATGGGCAGGATGTTTCTTCAGTATTAATTTGGAGCAAACAAAGAACTACCAGGCACAATTACTTGTGTATAGAACACATTTTTTCTTTTAAAAAAACTTTAAAAAATGTAAAAATGATCCTGGTGAGTACAAAGTTGGCTGCCTTTAGTAGAATTTGAACAAAGTAATCCCAGACTACAGGGGTCGCTGCTGTAGTCCTCCAGTTTTATAGTGGTGTAATTCCATTTATTGACTAGACCACCAGCACATCAGAGGATATATTCATAAAGTCAAATGATTACAAGAGAGTTATAGCAGAGGAAAGCTGGCCTTACACATGGGTGCATCAGGCTCAGTGTTATTATATAGGCTTGCTTGTCAGTTTGTGATAGAATTTTAGATTTGACTTTTTTGTACTCATATCTTATACTAATATGTGTGAAAAAAGGACAGAAACACTTTGTATGCGGCTTCTGCCTGTCTAAATGGGCTGGTCAGTATAACAGGAATAGATAAGAAAGTCAAAGTGTTACAGGACATGGTGGGAGTATAATATATGAGCATGCATTGAAAGGCTGTCTGGCTCTTCTCTCAAGCCAAGATCAAGCAACCAGTTAGGAGGAGCAAGGGTGAATGAGAAGTATAAGAAACACAAAGTCTACATCTTCACAGCTTCCCTCTTCCGTAAAAGCCTATGCAAATGAAGCATGGATTAGCTTATTGCTGTGCTTCACTTGCATAATTAATTAGGATCCGTTTTTGCACAAGAGGTTTTTGGGCAAGAGCTGTTCTTCCTGAAAAAGGGTATGTCTACACTACCACCCTAGTTCGAACTAGGGTGGTTAATGTAGTCAACAGGAGTTGCAAATGAAGCCCGGGATTTGAATTTCCCGAGCTTCATTTGCATCTTGCCAGGCGCCGCCATTTTTAAATGTCCGCTAGTTCGGACTCAGTGCCGCGCGGCTACACGCGGCACGAACCAGGTAGTTCGGACTAGGCTTCCTATTCTGAACTACCGTTACTCCTCGTTCGTGCCGCCGTGAACCTCTATCATATCCCCCCTCAGTCTCCTCTTTTCTAAACTGAAAAGTCCCAGTCGCTTTAACTTCTCCTCATATGGGACCCGTTCCAAACCCCTAATCATTTTAGTTGCCCTTTTCTGAACCCTTTCCAAGGCCAAAATATCTTTTTTGAGGTGAGGAAGCCACATCTGTACACAGTATTCAAGATGTGGGTATACCATAGTTTCATACAGGGGCAGTAAGATATTCTGAGTCTTGTTTTCTATCCTTTTCTTGATAATTCCTAGCTTCCTATTTGCCTTTTTGACCGCCGCTGCACATTGTGTGAAAGTTTTCAGAGAACTGTCCACGATAACTCCAAGATCTCTTTCCTGATTTGTCGTAGCCAAATTAGCCCCCATCATACTGTACGTATAGTTGGGGTTATTTTTCCCGATGTGCATTACTTTACATTTATCCACATTAAATTTCATTTGCCATTTTGTTGCCCAATCACTCAGTTTGGTGAGATCTTCTTGGAGGCCCTCACAGTCTGCTTCTGTCTTGACTATCCTAAACAGTTTGGTATCATCTGCAAACTTTACTACCTCCCTGCTTACCCCTTTCTCCAGATCATTTATGAATAAGTTGAAAAGGATTGGTCCCAGGACTGACCTTTGGGGGACACCACTAGTTACCGCTCTCCATTCTGAAAATTTACCATTTATTCCTACCCTCTGTTTCCTGTCTTTTAACCAGTTCTCAGTCCAAGAATGGACCTTCTTATCCCATGGCCATGTAATTTACACAAGAGCCTTTGGTGAGGGACCTTGTCAAAGGCTTTCTGAAAAACTAGGAATGGCACACTAGGAAACAGTTTTTGGCTATAGAGCTACCAATATACTTGCTTGGAACTAACGCCAATAAACATTGCACTGCCTGTTTGCATGATAAAAACCAGGGGAGGTTGTGAAGGGAAAGCCACGTAATACCGAGTAATGTTAACTGTTAGTTACGATATATGTACAGTTTTCTCTTGACATATGTGACAATCTCCATTGTATTTCTAAGCCTCTTTTTCTTATTTTATCTTCCATGTACGTGTATTTGCTGTATCTTAACATGCTGTAAAACTTCCTTGCATCATCTTGTTTTTATATTGTCAAAGGATTCTGCAAAGATTTAAACGTGCTGAACTTTGAAAAATGATTGTAGCCAATAGGACTCAATATCACCATCTTGAAGTAAACTAAGAGATCAGTTTTCTAAAATTTAGTTGTTGTTGTGTAGGGCTGCAGTGTGAAATCACTCTTTTAATAAATTATATCTACCAATGTGACATTGTGTATGTAACCTTATTAATTGTGTCCCAATTTTTATGAATGGGATTTGGATTAATCTGTTAGGGTATGTCTACACTAGCCCCCTAGTTCGAACTAGGGTGGCTAATGTAGTCATTCGAACTTGCAAATGAAGCCCGGGATTTAAATATCCTTGGCTTCATTTGCATGTTCCCGGGTGGGCGCCATTTTTAAATGCCCGTAGTTCAAACTACCTGCCCACGGCTACACGCAGCACGGATTAGGTAGCTCAAATTAAAGCTCCTAATTCGAACTACCATTAAACCTCCTTGCAGGAGGAATAACGGTAGTTTGAATTAGGAGCTTTAATTCGAACTACCTAGTCCGTGCCACGTGTAGCTGAGGGTAGGTAGTTCCAACTACGGGGCATTTAAAAATGGTGGCACCTGGAAACAAGCAAATAAAGCCCAGGATATTTAAATCCCGGGCTTCATTTGCAAGTTCACATGCCTACATTAGCCACCCTAGTTTGAACTAGGGTGGCAGTGTAGACATACCCTTAGTCTATGTTTACACTGTGGAGCTCTTTCAGGATACTGGAATTATCCCAAAATAGCTATTCCATGTCTTTTGAGCAAGTCCGTTATTTCAAAATATAATGGGCTCACTATTCTGATGTCCCTATAAACCTCGTTCCATGAGGAATAAAGGATGTTTCAGAATAACGCTCTATTTCAAAATTAACTCAAAATAATCTACATGGGGAATGTGACTAGTCGACTCAACTGCCCAATAAGCCTAGGCTTACAGGTAGTCAATTATTCAACTACTCTTTACATCCCTAGATCCAACTTAATCCATCTCTAGCCCTATTCTAATTTAGCACGTTCATTGGTGCTAGTACAGAAAGGACTTACTTCTATATTTATCTTTACATATTTGGAGTAGTACCATTGATTTCATTCACATATATTTAGACAGGGTTAGTTTTTTGCCTAATCAATCTTTTACTGATCTTGTGTAGGTAAGTGCTTTACAGACTCAGTTATGAGGTAACTTGATAAATATATATTTAATTGCAAATATGTATAAATTATAGAGTCTCTATAAGTTATATAGAATTTCAGAACTTCAGGAAGTGTTGTATCAATCATGCTGTACTATGGAGTATTAAAAGTTGACAAACACTTCTTATCTCTAAATAAAAAAAACTATTTTTCTTAGTTCCCATTCACAGAGAGTTTAACAGAGTGTGAACCACCTATGTAAATATTGAATGCATTTATAACTCTTCAACATATCATATTCAATCAAACAACTACTTACAATTATTCTATGCCATTATTGTAGTCAATTATTTTTAAATTGCTAGAGTCATTGTAAATTGCAAATGTAGGCAAATATTAGTACCATTACTATTGACTCATTATTATACTTCTGCTATGTTATTAAAAATTAACACAGAAAACATAATTGAATAGATATTGGACACTTCAGAGTATTATTTTAATTAAAATAAAATCAAAATGAATAATAGTTGGGAAAAACACAATTAAGCCCATCCTGCGATGTTCAGGTCTACAGAGAGGATCCTGAAAGTTATGTTTTGCATTACAAAGACAATTCTCATTAATATTTATATTTAATCTAATTAAAAATAAAGTTACAATTAGGGTAGGAACACAGAATTGTAGGTGTGGTAACACTCAGTGTCACCATGCCTGACTTTTAGGCACCAAGAAGACATAGGGATTTACAAAGGCTCAGTTCAGTGTCAGGTTTCACATACAATGAACGGGGAGAGATAGATGTCACTGCTTGGGATTCTCAGATACAACAGATCTCTTGGTGTTAGGCACCTGTGTCATTTATGCAAGAGTCTGGTGGGAGAGGAAGACAACAACTCCCTGATAACTTTTAGCCCAGTGATTAGTGTACTCATATGGAATATGGTTCAAGTCTCACAACATGAGAGGGAGAAGAATTAGAATGTGTTCTTGCCAGCTGAGTCTGTTCCACTGTAAATAAATAATGAGAGGGTCAAAGGACCAGAGAACAGAAGAGAAAAAAAACACAAGAATGAGAATGACTCCAGTATAAAGCATTCACCAGAGATGATCAGCAACACAAGAATTCAAGTAATTTTAACGTAGGCATCAGTTCTACAAATAATTTAAGTGCATGCTTAAATAAATCCCAGATCAGACTAGCACCTAAGCACTGGTTACCAGCTAAATGCCCATATCCCTTTTGAAAAGGAGAGCTAGGCTCTTAAATCAGTTATACAATACTGCATGTAGCCACAGCTAAATGCCTTTAAAAGTTTGGGCCAAGGTTAAGAGCTCTATTGAATAAGAATGAACTGCTAAAACCGGTACACAGTTGTGGAGATTTTTCTAGCATTTTACCATGTACTCAGTCACAGAAAGCAGTATGGGGTAGAGTATATATGGTAGTAAATAAAACTATGTTACCTGTAAGTAGAACAAAGATATCGATCTACTTCAACTGTGGATCAGTGGGGGAGAAAGTTTATTCAAATGCCAAAGAAATAGTACAGCTTACCTTTTTAAGTATATTTAAAATGTTACAAACCTTAGCGCTATAATGTGCGCTTGGGTTTGGATGTAAAAATGGCTCCCTCAAGTGCTCATAGTAAAATATATTTTATATGTTATTTTTATGTTGCAATTGTTTATGGGGTTCATTAAAAAGAAAGGATTTTTTTTTTCAAAAACACTCTATGGGTGTTTGTCTGCACTGCAGTGTAATCCCAGAGTTGAATCAGCTGACTTTGGGTCACAGAACCCAGAGCTTTAGTGTCTGTGCTCATTGTTAACTGTATGTTCAATATTTTCTGTTCTGGCCTTGACCCAGGAGCTGACATCCACACTGTAGCACATAAGTCTGAGTCAAACCAAATATATCCCTGACTCCTTAGAACCCTTTCCAAATGTGGCCATTTTAGCTTTTTGACTGTGGGGAAACTCCTCTGTCCACCCTGCATGTTACCAGAAGTTTGATAGCCAACCAACACATCCTTCTGAGCAGTCATTTTGATCTGAATATTCCTAGCTACTGGAGCCAGTATAACCCATGCCTCTAATAGGGAGATATATCTTCAAACAATCTAATGGGGTAAATAGGAATCAGTTGTGTCCAGGTACTTGTTCTTAGGCAGATGTACATGCCGCTCTGCACATTCCAAACTTTGTGGAATTGACTGTGATAGTGTTTAGAATACTCAGTAAGTTCCCTGTTGCCGGACACAGAGGCTGCGTCTAGACTGGCATGATTTGGTGCAAATACTTTTAACAGAGAAGTTTTTCTGTTAAAAGTATTTGTGCAAGAGAGCGTCTATACTGGCATGTGCTTTTGCGCAAAAGATTTGCTTTTGCACAAAAGCATGAGTGCCAGTGTAGACGCTTTCTTGCACAAGAAAGCTCCGATGCCCATGTTAGCCGTCGGGCTTTCTTGCACAAGAAATTAACTTGGCTGTCTACACTGGCCCTCTTGTGCAGGAGGGCTTATCCCTGAGCGGGAGCGTCGGAGTATTTGCACAAGAACCACTGATTTTGTACAGTACAAAGTCAGTGTTCTTGCGCAAATACTCGTGGCCAGTGTATACAGGTGGCAAGATTTTGCACAAAAGCAACTGCTTTTGTGCAAAATCTTGCCAGTCTAGACGCACCCAGACTCAATGAGGGAAGTAATCATAGCCCTGTGTGGGCTGTGAGAAGCTGAGCCCAGGGGCTCAAAGCAGGATTCTTTCCCTAACTCTGAAACAGGGTGGTTGTTTTTTTAATCTATATACTAAACTGAGGGTATGTCTACACTACAGTCTTTTGTCAGAAAAATTGCTGCTTTTCCAACAAAACTTGAGGAACATCCACACTGCAATTGTGTTTTTCCGCAAGACAATCAAAAGAACAAAGGGTTTTTTCTGGCACTGGTATTCCTCATTCTACAAAGAAGAAACCTTTTGCAAAAGAGCTTTTTCACAAAAAATGCGTGTGTGGATGAGGAAGAGGGAGTTCTTTCACAAGAAGAGGAAAGAGGAAAAAGCACAGATGCCCAGGTGGCCATTCTGTCCATAATAATCACTGCTTACATGAGAGTGGGCATTCAGTCTGGATGCTTTCTTTTGAAGAAGTTTGATGCACTTTTGCTGTGTAGACTCTGTCTTTTGGAAAAAGTTTTTTCGGAAGATCTCTTCTGAAAAAAGCTTCTTCTAAAAGAATCCTGTAGTCTAGACGTGCCTGTGTGGCTGGTTAATTGGTTTTCTGACTAGCTAAATGAGTGATTTCAGCAGAGGAGAAGGAAAATTCTGCATAGATTTCAGCTGAAGATTTCTACAAGCAAGTAAGAGAGGATGTTGCTCTTGTGTCAGCAGACTTTATAGATTCAGTGACCAAAGACTGTAATTGAGACTCAGGTGAACTCACTGTATGCTACGTTTCTTCTCACTCTGTATCTGTTTAGATTTTCTTTTTTCAAAATGTATGTATAACTGTAAAGATAATGTATGTAGTTTATTAAAAAATATGTTGTGTTAGCTCCCTTTCTCTCTATAAACATTTTTTCCTGTGGGATGACAGAGTGACATCATCACATCACTCTGAGTCCATAGGCTCCACCCTCACAGGGGATCCCTGCCCTGGACACTGTTCAGGGACCAGCAAAGCCAGCTCCCAAGGGTCCTGGCAGTTTGGTGACAGCATTTGGATGGCCACAGATGAGTAGGAAGGACCCTTGAGTGGCGGAATCTACCCAGTTGGCTTTGCTAATCCCCAAACAGTGTCTGGGGCAGAGAGCAACTCCATCCAGGGCCTGGGTGCTGTGCTGGTTCAGTCTACTGCCAGGAATTGGGCTGTGGCAGCACTGCCACCATTGCTTGCAGGGGAAACCCAGGTAGAGGCTCAGGGGCCTTCCCGGAGGCCAGAGGACCTGAGGCACTGCACAGGAGTAGGCCTACAGAGGAAGTGGCATGGGGCTTTGTGACTGAGAGTAGTCACTGGTTGCAAGCTGGGCCAGCCCTGGTGTCTCCCCATGCTCAGGGGAAGCAATCACTGCACTATATCCCTTTCTAGCGGCTGCCTGTGGTACATGAGTGTGTGCATAGAATCATAGAATACTAGGCCTAGAAGGGACCTCGAGAGCTCATCGAGTCCAGTCCCCTGCCCTCATGGCAGGACCAAATACTGTCTAGACTATCCCTGAAAGACATTTATCTAACCTACTCTTGAATATCTCCAGAGACGAAGATTCCACAACCACCCTGGGCAATTTATTCCAGTATTTAACCACCTTGACAGTTAGGAACTTTTTCCTAATGTCCAACCTAAACCTCCCATGGGGCAGGCTGAGTCATGGGCAGGGCTGCATCAGTGAGCTGCACACCTGGGGGAAGAGCTGGACCTGGTTCACTGTACCTCTGGTATCTAGAGGGTGGGGTAGAGTTAGGCCAAGGTGGAGGAAAAGCTTGGGCTGGCACAGCCCTGACCTGGCCCTCCCCAGTGGCCAGGAGGAGAGCTGGGGTTGCCTACCCCTAGAGAGAGGAAGATTGGTAAGCCTCATGAGCATGGGGCACAGCCTGCTAGTAAAAATTAAGTTACTATTGATTATGTTTCTTATCATAAGACTTTATGAAATTGGTATGTAAAAATTAAGTTGCTTGTCTTTTTTCTTTTGTACTTGAATGTGGGGAAGCAGCCCCTGTGCACTCCTTACTGAAAATCCTTAGCTACCAAATTATGACTATGTCTAGACTACATGGCTCTGTTGATGGAGCCATGTAAAATAGTTTATTAGGCATAGTCAAAGAAGCAGGGATTTAAATAATCCCCCCTTCATTAAAATAAAAATGGCCGCTGCGCTGTGCGACGATCAGCTGATCCGGCGCAGCAGGGTAGTCTAGACACAGCGCGGTCGACAAAGGAATCCCCGCTTCTTTGACTATGCTGAATAAATTATTTTACATGCCTCCATCGACGGAGCCATGTAGTCTAGACATAGCCTACGTGTTTCCGGGTAATTTGGTATAGGAGTGGGGGTTTTAGGTCGGGGGTGAGGAATTTCCAGCCTTGTGGGCCTCATGTAGTATGTTAGCCATTGGCAGGCTACCAGATGATTTATTTACCTGGGCGTCCATAGGCATAACAGGCAGCTCCCAGTGGCCACTCTTTGCCATTCCTCACCAATGGGAGCTGTGGGAATTGATGCCTTGGATCATGCTGCTTGCTGCAGTGTCCATTGTCTTGGAACAGTAAACTGCAGCTGCTGAGAGCAGCTGTGCCTGCGGACACTCGATTAAATTAGCTGGCAACCCTGACAAATCCTGACAGGGCTTGCACTCCAGACATTCCCCATCCCTGTTTCAGGTATTGGAGAAGAGCAATGAAGTAAACTCTAGACTATCCTCAGGATGCACCAGCAACATAGAGGAGTTGTTTTTTCAAGAATTTCTCTTGCTGGCACTTTCATTCCTGTGTTAGGAAATGGGCAGGGCTTCCATGAACTGTGGGTGGAAATTTCAGAGGTGTTTTCTGACTCACCAAAGGCACCTGACAGAGCTCACGTAGAACAGAAGGAGGAAGAGGAAGAGAATTACTCAGAAATTGCAGACTTAATTAGGCTGATACTACTCAAAAACTCATGGAGCGTCCACACCTCAAGTGTGTTTTTGCACAAATAAAATGAAATAACAGAGGGGTTTTTCTGGTGTAGGTATTCCTCCTTGTACGAGGAATTACTCCTTGTTGTGCAAGAGTTCTTATGCAAAAGGGTTGTATGGACAGGGAACAGGGGTTTTTTGCACAAAAAAGGTAAACTGAAAAATGCACAGGTGCCCTGGTGGCCATTCTATTAATGGCCACCAGAGTTTTCTTGCAAGAGAGCATCCATTCAGTCTGGACGCTCTCTTGAGCAAAAACACATCGTTTTTGCAATGCGCTTTTGCAATGTGGACATGCTCTTGCTCAAGAAGTTTTTGCGGAAGATCTTTTCCACAAAAAGCTTCTTGTGCAAGAGGCCTATAGTGTAGACAAAGCCTCAGTGAAGTTGGTACTGCCACTTACGCCCTTTGCATAGATCAACCCTTCTAGAACAGGGCTGCAAGCACAGACTGGTGGGAAAACATCATCATGCAAACCTGTGATAACCAGCAGTGGGACCAGTACTTTCACATAAAGAAAGATACATTTCTGGGGTTCTGTGAGCAGCTTACCCCAACTCTCTAGCATAAAAACACATTGCCAGTCCAGGAGTTGTTATAATCATCTGGAAGCTGACTATCCCTGACTGCTACAGGTGCACTGATATCCAGTTTTACTTTGGGAAGTTAACTGTGGGAAAAAGGTGGCAGAGGTGTGAGGAAATAAAGCATGTGATTTACCTCAAGGTGGCAAGCATAAAATATTTCTGAAGTAATTGCTGATTTAGTGAGAATGGGGCTTCCAAATTCTTCTGGAGCTATCGATAGGACACATATGCTCATAGTTTGTGTAGTCTCCTTACTAAAGGGGCCTCTGTTTTCTGGAAAGACTCTGTGTGCTGCAATCCAGACTACAATTCCCATGAGCTCTTAGGAAAACCAGGAAGGAAGTGACTCTTGTGTGGGAGAGAGGCTCTCTTGTGTGCATGAAGAAAGAGGCCTAGCAGCCTGGGACTCTGCTTTAGAGTTTGAAACTGAAGGGGGAGCCAGGCTGATGTGGAGGTGTTTGTTCCAGTCCAGGGGCTGTTGGATGCAGCTACAGACCAGGACTAGATGCCTGTTGGAACTGGGATTTCGCAGGCTGCTTCCGATAGGCACAGCATGAGGCAGTAAGTTTTGGGGCCTTGTTGAAAAAGCTGCCTGGGACAGAACTGCTGACTAGCTTGGACCAAATCTCCGCTACAGCTGCAACATCAGCGCGCTAATGCAAGCAAGAGTCTGGGACTGTGAGTCGAGGGGTGTGCACATTCTGGGGTGGGATCAATATTTTCAGTACAAATGTTAGCTATATAAGATTCAATTATTGTTGTGCGTTTTGTTAATGCTGTTCATTGCTAATCTGTTAACCCCTGTTTATTTAAGTTAAGGAAAGATTGTTTATTTTAAAGTGATCCATTAGATGTATATGATTTGTAGTTGTTCTGGAATTAGATCCAGGTTATAGTTGGAATGAGTATGTTCCTGGAGGCTCTCAAGGCACACCAGTCAGTGTGTGCAGGGCCAGCCAGGTGAAGACACCGCCATTTGTGCATTCATTATGAGCAAGGGACTGCAGCAAGGGAGTGAAAAGGGTTTTTTCCCCGAAATTAAACACCATCACCACTGGGATGCTCAGGATCTCCTTGTGGGTTAAAACCATCAGGTGCCCAGGCACACCTGTGAGTGTGATCTGCTCCAGAGTAACCCCGGGAGGAAAAAGGGGGTTACACAGTATAACAAAGTATCATAACAGTTTAACCCAGAGCCTAGAATGTGCAAACTAATGGTTCTTATCAGCCTCTTGTAACTATTTAGTCTTTAAGGTGCTACTAGACTTTTTAAAAACCAACAAAGTCTGTCCTGTTACAGACTAACTCGGCTATCCCCCTGAAACTTATCTACTCACCATCTCTTTTTTTCTTCCTCCCCTCCATTTTTTTTCCTTCTCCCTCCTTCCCTTATATATTCTTGGTTCTGGACTTCCAACACTCTGGTTATCTGAAGAAGTGGGTTGTGCCCACGAAAGCTCATGATACCATCTACATGTGTTGTTAGTCTTTAGGGTGCTTCTAGACTATTTGTTGTTTTTTAAGTTTTCCCAATCAAATATAGTTACCTTTATAATCAATATTTTCTAAGAACCCACAATACAAACTACGTTCACATACACTCAATTTTTGTGGTTTGTTAGTATGAGAGTTAAGCCAAAATATGTTGTTTTCCACAAGATACTGTCAATAATGATTTTTTACAGTAATAGCTGTGAGAAATTTCATGTTCTTAAATCTATTTCTGCTTAACTCAGGGTATATCTACACTACAGAGTTTTTTTCGGAAAAACAGCTGTTTTCCCTTAACTTAAATTAACAGGACAGACTTAAAAAACCAACAAATGGTCTAGTAGCATCTTAAAGACTAAATAGTTCCAAGAGGTTGATAATAGTTATGTCCACACTGAAATCATGTTCTTTTGAAAGAAAATCTAAAGAACAGAGGGGTTTTTCCGACAATGGCAATCCTCATTCTATGAGGAAGAAGGCTTTTTCCGAAAGAACTCCATAGCAATCACAGCTTAAATGCAAGATAGTGTCCATTCATTGTGTACGCTATCTTCTGAAAATGCAGATCGCTTTTTCGATGCACTTTTGCAGTGTGGTCACTCTCTTTTGGAAGAAGTTTTTCTAGAAAAGCTTCTTCCAAAATAAGCCTTCAGTCTAGACATAGCTCCAAGGTTTAACGTCTATTTCCTAATTATCATTTTGATAGAATTACTTTTTTGCAAAACTTGATGGTAGCTGTAATAGATGTGATAGGTGTACAATTTAAGCATTTTTCTTGTCAAAATATGGGATGTTATTACTTCATAACTTCCTCTGTATGAATCTCCAAACTGTTTGTAGATTTGTTGCCTCTTTAGTTGTAACCATTTGTCTGGTTACAAAAATAATGTTGCTCTAAGCCCTATAAATAAGTGATTATCGCAATTATCCAAAACCTACCTTTCTTAATAACAACATTAGGATTGTCACCATCTCTGGCAAAAAATAGAGAAATTGCCAATAGAAAAGAGAATTATAAACTTTTCCTTCATGTACATTTGTAGGCAAGTGTGTAAATACAGAGGGCAAGATTATCATTATAAATCAGCCTACCTCCATAATTGGTCTGAGGTATAGCCTTCTTTAAGTGTTTCTTAAGAACGTTCCTTTAGATCTATCTATCTATCTATCTATCTATCTATCTATCTATCTATCTATCTATCTATCTATCTATCTATCTATCTATCTATCTATCTATCTATCTTCAAAGTAGCTCAGAATTAATTAAACTTCATTCTTTTCTTATACATGTGTCTGTTCGTCTGTTGATTTCATATCTGTATGTTTTCAACACAAGGGCAGCTGAAGAAAAATTAAAAAAAAAACCTTTTGTATCAACTGTTCTCCATTTTACAGAAAAAAATGTACTTCTCTTCTCCTCATTTGTTTATATACAGATGCATGTTAAATGCAAAACTAAGTGCCTGAATTACTTCTGAAATGAGACTTCAGACTCCTATATTGTTTATCCACTAATGCTTCTTTGTCTTCATAATAATGAATAATAATGTTTTCTTTTTTCCATGGAAAGTTAAAACAACAATATGTTTGAAAAACCACAGAGTTGGTATTTGATGCTGCTACTGTGATGAAATAATTTTCTTGCTCCGAAAACTTTTGCAATTTGGTACAATTCAAATTTAATAAATGTTGTGAGCCATATTTATGAGAAGCAAACTAATATCCATTTAAAATATGGAAATTTAAAATTAATAGATTAATGGATTCCAATGCCATTGTGATCACCTAGGGTCAAGTGCTCTAAAAAACACCATAGAACTTCTCTAGAATAATTCCTGAAACACATCTTTTAGTAAAACTTCCAATTTCAATGTTTAAAATAGAGAATCCAATACGACTAACCCAACAAGTTTTTCCAGTGGTTAATTAGTCTCACATTAAAATACTTAGGCTATTTTTCTTTTCTGAATTTGCCTAGCTTCAGCTTCCCCTATTGGATCATGTTATAACTTTCTCTGGTAGGTAGAAGGGTCCATTATTAAAAGTTGCTCCCCATATGGATACTTATAGGGTACGTCTAAACTACATGGCTCCATCGATGCAATAGACTGCAATAAGTCACCTGTTAACCTCCTTTTCATTAAATAAAATAGATTGAGCCCATGAGGCATGCTTTTAAACCTTTCATCATTCTCATAGTTGTTCCCTGAAACTCTCTAATTAATCAACATTTTTCTTGAATTGTGCACCTAAAAAGTGGACACAATGTTCCATTAGCAGCCACACCAATGCCAAATATAGTTGAAAAAATCATTACTACTCCTACTCCTGAGTTTCCCCTGGTTGTACTTGGATGTTATATTAACAGACATGATTGAAGGATTAGTCAAATTGTATAATTAAAATTATTCTAAGAAAAGACATCTCCAGTGACTTGACTTGATTTACCCAGAATACTGATCGACAGCTTGGAAATCTCATTCAAGGGCAGGTTGAATGATTTGCCCAAGTCACACACTGATATCAGACAGCAGCACAGCCAGAAATAGAGCCAGGAGTCGTCTTCTGGGCCAGATGATGTATCCTCTAAGCATGAACTCAGGTGTTCGGCATGGTGGTGCTCACTTCATGCTAGATGCCTAAATTGTACCTATTCTAATGGGCCTATACTTTACCCTCCATTGGCTGTTACCACAACCAACAGTAGGAAATAGTGTACCTATTGTATTGTAATTGTTTTTCTTCTTGATACTGGTTCCTTAATGGGGACATTAAGGATTTTTCTGGTGGGGGGAGAATGTAGTCCCCTTACTAAAGAGGCCTCTGTTTTTTTCCTGGAAAGACCCTGTGTGCTGCAATCCAGACTACAATTCCCATGAGCCCTTGGGAAAAACAGGAAGGAAGGACTCTTGGGGAGAGATGACTGCTCTCTCTATGTGCATGAAGAAAAGAGGCCTAGCAGTCTGGGACTCTGCCTTGGAGTTTGGAACTGAAGGGGGAGCCAGGCTGCTGCCAAGGAGATTGATCCAGTCCAGGGGCTGCTAGAGTGCAGCTACAGACCAGGACTGTTGGAACTGGGAGTTAGCAGGCTGCTTCCGCTAGGCACAGCATGAGGCAGTAAGTTTTGGGCCTTGTTGGGAATGTGCTGCCTGGGACAGAGCTGCTGTCTAGCTTGGACCGAATCTCCACTACAGCTGCAGTTCTTCAAGCGCGCCCATGCAAGCAAGAATCTGAGACTGTGAGTCGAGGGGTGTGCACACTCTGGGGTGGGATCAATATTTTCAGTACAAATGTTAGTCCCAATGTGTGCTTTAATAAGTCCCAATTATTGTTGTGTACTTTGTTAATGCTATTCAATGTTAATCTGTTAAACCCTGATTATTTAAGTTAAGTAAAGATTGTTTATTTTAATGTAGTCTATTAGATGTATATGATTTATAGTTGTTGTTCTGGAGTTAGATCCAGATTATAGTTGGAATGAGTATGTTCCTGGAGGCTCTCAAGGCACGCCAGTGAGTGTGTACAAGGCCAGCCAGGTAGAGGCACCGCCATTATATATTAATTATGAGCAAGGGACTGCAGCAAGGGGGTGGATAGGGCTTTCCCCAACTAAACACCATCACCACTGGGGTGCTCAGGATCTCCTTTTGGGTTAAAACCATCAGGCGCCCAGACACACCTGTGAGTGTGACCTGCTCCCGAGTAACCCAAGGAGGAAAAACCACAAAGGATATCACTCCAATTTTAGGTAGGCCCTCATTGCACATTGACCAGTTTATGAATAATAACATGGAGTGCACTGGGAAAGTTCATGACTGTATTATTTTCCAACGTTCAGAAGTGTACATCCATGAACAGGTTGGGACACTATTCCCACTAATGACATTGTCGTAAAGAGGCTTACTGTCCCCTCCACTATTCTGAAGGACACCTCGCACCCTCTTTTGCCTCAGTATATGAAACTGTAGCCTGGTTTAAGAGACCTTGGTAAAAGATTGTTTAATTACACTCTCTGCAGGTGGAAAATGATTGCTGAATGTGCTTTTGGCAGATTGAAATCCCACCGGAGATGTTTACAGACACATCTGGATGACAGTGTCATTAATGCTGTCTGCATTACTGAACCTTGCTGAGCTCTTGACAATCTTTGTGAAGCCAGAGGTGAGCTATTTCCCTCTGAATGGATCTATGACAGTGAGAGGCTGCTAAATCAGTAAACTGTGCCAGAAAATGCACATACTACATCCAGCTGGAGCTGGATGCATCCAGGCCACAGATGTCAGGGATGCTTTGAGGAATTTTATGGGGTTATGGAAGAGGGGGAATAGTGCCTTTATGATTATACTTCTTTAAATGTAGCTCATTGATTTTTTGGGGTAAGAGTGCTTGAGAAGACATGGGAGCTTGTAAGATATTCAAGTTCTGTGAATGACATAACTACTTTCAAAATAAAGTGGGGGGTGGGTGATTCACAGTATGGAGTCATATAAGGAAAAGACTGAAGTCTGGGCTGATGTATATAACTAGTCTGAGCAGGAGTGTTTTCAAACTAATTGTCCCTGATCAACTGTTTACATTTTACATTTCAAATACTTATTGTAAGATGTTATTCAGAGAAAGCAATAAAGCTTCCTTGATGACAAATATATCAGGAATACAGCATGTGTTAGAAAAGTCCAGCATTCACCCACTGACAAGCAGGCAAGCTGCCATTACCACAAGAGATATTAGGAACAATGGAGCCTTTTACAAAACAAAGTGCATGAGGAAGTGCAATCGGCGTTCAATGAAACAATGTACAAGACAGAAACTCTCTACTGTTGCATGTTCCCTGGCTCCCCGTTCTTTATGCCCTTCTTTCTCCATTTGTTAAGAACATAAGAATGGCCATACTGGGTCAGACCAAATGTCCATCTAACCCAGCATCCTGTCTGTTGACAGTGGCCAATACCAGATGCCCCAAAGGGAGGGATCACAATAAGCAATCCTCGTGATTCCTCCCCTGTCACCCACCTCCAGAGAAACAGAGGCTAGGGATACTATTCCTATCCATTCTGGCTAATTGCCATTGATGGACCTAACCTCCATGAATCTATCTAGCTCTTTTTTGAACCCTGTTAAAGTTCTAGCCTTCCCCACAACCTCTGGCAAGGAGTTCCACAGGTTGACTGTGCTGAGTGAAGAAAAACTTCCTTTTGCTTTTTTTTTTAAACCTGCTGCCTATTAATTTCATTTGGTGACCCCTAGTTTTTATATTGTGGAAATAAGTAAATAACTTTCCACTATTTACTTTTTCCAAATCAATCATGATTTTACAAACCTCTATCATATCCCCCCTTAGTCTCTATTTTTCTAATCTGAAAAGTCCAAGTCTTTTTAATCTCTCTTCATATGGGGACCCGTTACAAACCCCTAATCATTTGTGTTGCCCTTTTCTGAACCTTTTCCAATATCAATATTTTTTTTGAGATGATGTTGTATACTCGGCACTTAGGAAGTGGAGAGGAAGTCTCCAGAGGAGAGGGAGTCAACATGGGGGTCTGCTTGCAGCTGAGTTGCCCCAGGCACACATGGAGCCCAACTGCATGCGTCACACGGTGATGGAGTTTTCCAAACTATTTCTGGACTGCATCCACGTGCTTATCATGTGGGGAACTCAGGTTGATGGGGGTGATGCGCCAGTAGTCTTGCAGTCATTACTCATATAGGTTACTCAGATGATTTCCTCTGCTGAGCTCTCATCCTTCTCCTTCAAGCATAATTCCTCTTCCACAAATTGTGAAGCAAGTGCTTGCTCTTGCACTGAAAACTTGTCCTCATGCTGAGGAGCCAACTAAATCCTTTAGAGAATCATAGAAGTTTAGGACTTGAAGGGCATGTCTACACTCAGAAATAATTTCAAAATAAGTAGAATCTAAATAATAACTCCTGGAATAACAAAACCAAAATAGCAAGTCCACGCTGTGGGAGAGCATCAAAATAGCTCAGTCTTGGCCAGACTCAATGACGATGATGTGGAGAGGTGACTGGCCCCACTGCCAGGCTGGCATCAAGCTGCCTACAATAGTGGCAGGTGTAAGGAGACACCCCAGAGCATTTGTTCTTCTCCCTGGCCTTGCTGTAGGCCTGTTGGAGCACCTTTATTACTTGGCTGAGAGTCCACATGAGTCCTTTTTTGGCCATGGCTAGCAGCCATCCAGATGAAGACATTGGCATTCCTCTTCCTGGTGCAGAGATCCTGGAGGTGGTCTCTTCGCCCCAGACCTTGATGAGGTACAGGATCTCTGTACCAGTTCAGACCAGTGCCCTCTTTTGTCCCTGGACTGGGGCAGCCGAGGGTGCTGTGGGAGTGCTGGCAGCTATGGGGAGCTCAGAGGCAGAGCTGGGGTCTGACATGGCTCCTGGGATTGGTGCTGTGTGGCATGGGGCTGTGAATGGTCCATATGTGCCACAAGCTCTTTTACTTCAACCTGCTGCTGCAGGAGAAGGGGGGGATTGGAGATATCAGGTGTGGCCAGAATGGCCACAAGTGCAGCTGTGAGAGGCCTCAGAAGGCCAATTATTTTGAAATAGTAGCAATTGAGCATCCATACTCATGCTTTATCAAAATAATCATCATTCCTCATGGAAAATAGAAGTTGTTATTTCGAAATAACAATTATTTTGAAATAATGGGTGTGGTAGTACGGATGCTCCACTTGTTATTGGATGCAATTTAAGCCTAGAAGAACAATTTTCACCCTCCTCTTTGTAATATCATTTTATGTAGATGAAAATTATTATCATTGCCTCCATCAGTCTTTTCCTCCAGACTAAACAAAGCTAGGTGTATCCCCAGTCTTTCCCTACTGATCATATTTTCTAGGCCTTTAATAATTTTTGCTCTCCTCTGGATTTTCTGCAATTTGTCCACATCTTTTCTGAAATATAGGTCCCAGAACATGTAAATGGGGTCACTCACCTTATGTAGGTACCCCCATATTGCCGATTGTGGGTTCCTGCACTGCCTCAACTTGTTAGCCAAAAGCTTTTTTGGCAACTCAGCCCTCCGGCACAGTTACACAGCCTTCTGTGAAATCACAACCCCTTCTGGGATACACCTCTAACAGGAGCCTATCCAATGCTCTCTATAATGTTTCTCCTTTTCAGTCTGTTGCCCCACTCAGGAAAGAGTGGTGGTTTCAGGGTTTCCCTTCCTGGAGACAACTTCTTTGCCTTTACCTCAGGGCTTTATCTCATTCTTAACATATAGTCAATCTTAGTCCACACTAGCTTCCCACGTGGAGCTTCCTGTGGTGCTGCTGCTCCCATAGCCACTGTAGTTTATTGTTCAGGGCTCCAGAGACACTGGGCTGCTGCTGAGCTTTGCAGCTCCTATTGTATGCCTCACTGGCTCCTGATTGGCTGGTTTTGTTCTGCCCCCACTCTAGTCTCCTGGAGAACTTCTCTATATGGCCCTTTCTGTTCTCAAAGCTTGGTCCACCCCATTTCACAGGATACTGTGTTAGCATCCACATGACTCAGCCAGTTGTGATTTCATGGGAACACACAGAGCTTTACATTGCCTCCCTCTACATCTGACACATTTCTAGATGCATTTTCAAACTTCAGTTGAATTTGGACAAATAACTTTATCACCTAAGGGATGCCATGGAGCACCTTTACATTAAATAGACTAGATTTGGGAATGAAATGCATTTCCATCTCCCTCATCCGCACAGCTCACTGTTTCCAGGCAGCTTGTTACACTATTGAGTGGTTACAATGTGTGTACTTAATAGGTATGGCAATGAAATAGCCCTAGAAAACAGGACTAGTAAGAAGTAAGAAAGCCCTTCCAATAATCTGTGCCTTTTTATTTTAAAAAATAACTGGCAAGGCATTTTTACTGTTTTCATTTCCTGGTCACCATTTGGAGTCCACATGGTAATTGGTGGATGGAAGAGGAACCTACAAACCAGTGTTACTGGATATACACCGCTAGCCACAGTTTTTAATAAAGTTTGCACCGATTCTTAGAATGGAAATCATTTCCATTCCTATATTAATAAACATTATAATGGATCAAGAAATGTCACAGGCTGCAGGGTGGCTTTTCTCTCATCTGTGTCTGCTGCAGGCTGTGTAACAGATTGTTCCTCAGGGGTTGAGTATCAAACAGCATCACAGAGGCTGTCCCCAGGATGTGCTGCTGTTGCTTTGTCAGCAGATCCTCCTGCTGGTCTGATTTCAGGAATAGACTCTCTTTGCTGACCTCATGCTACATATGCTGTTGGCTCCCATCATTCCCCATTGTGGATTCTCGGGTGAGCAGAGCAACATCCAAGCTGACCCAATCACCATGTACCACTGTTGGCTGCAAGCTCTGTGCCCAGCATCAGGTCAAACTCCTCATAAAAAGGGACATGATATCAGCAAGTTGTACAAGATGTGATTCTGGTCCCTGGTTTTACTGTACCCATTCTTGAGATGCTTGATCTGCTCCCTGCAGTGCTCACTGGTCCAGTCCCGTCCAGTGCTCACTGGTTCAGTATGTATGCAATGCTCTCAGCTTCTTTGCTATTCGTTGGTATGAATGTTTGTTTCTCATATTCTTTCAGAAATCCAGTTAGCTGGCCTTGCACCAGAAAAGAAGGCTATGCTCCCAGGACTGGGAAGCAGCAAACTTAGGAAAAGGCTTGTTCTTGTCAGTCTCTAATGCAAATATGGAAGGCTCTCTGCTACTCTGTTTGCAGTTCGGTGGTGAGAAGACAATGGAAGGTTAACGCTGAATGACTGCTACACTAAAACAAGGAACTTGCATCTGTTTTCTCGGGAGTCAGTTGGAGATTCTTTGAATAGTGAAGGCAAATAAAGTTGACTCATGGGATTGTTGGACTCCCAGGACCTGAGTCAGGAGGGATGCATCAACATTACAAAGGAACATGGCTTGAACCCAGGGTCCTTGCTTGAATTGGGGTTGGACCTTCTATACTGTAGGGGCCTATGGTCCTGAGTCGATGCCAGAGTTGGAGGGTATGTCTACACTACCCCGCTAGTTCGAACTAGCGGGGTAATGTATGCATACCGAACTTGCTAATGAAGCCCGGGATTTGAATTTCCCGGGCTTCATTAGCATAAAGCCGGCGCCGCCATTTTTAAAAGCCGGCTAGTGCGAACCCCGTGCCGCGCGGCTACACGCGGCACGGGCTAGATAGTTCGAACTAGCTAGCTATTCCGAACTATCTGCGCGGCACGGGGTTCGCACTAGCCGGCTTTTAAAAATGGCGGCGCCGGCTTTATGCTAATGAAGCCCGGGAAATTCAAATCCCGGGCTTCATTAGCAAGTTCGGTATGCATACATTACCCCGCTAGTTCGAACTAGCGGGGTAGTGTAGACATACCCGGAGAGATTGTGTGTAGATGGAACGGAGTTTGAGCTCAAGTATGAGTTTGAGCCCAAGCTTATATTGCAGTTTAGGCATAACCTACTTCAGTTTCAATGTTGTGTGACCACTGTTTAAGTAACTAGATGTTTGACTACCCTGTTAGATGACACAGCTCAGCCAGATGTTAAAGCACACTGCCTAACTTCCTGAATAGTACCATTTCCTTTGATGAGAGTAATCACATTCATAAGTACATTTTTGAATTGAGATCTTCATGCACAATATTGTAGGTACCCATTTTAAAGTGGATGTGAGATAATGCACTTTAAATGATAGCACTGAAATCACTATTAAGCTTCATGAGTTTTACCAAGACTGTCATCTCAAGGGCTATGTCTAGACTGCAAGCCTCTTTCGAAAGAGGCTTTTTTGAAAGTATCTTTCGAAAAAGCCTCTTTCGAAAAAGAGCGTCTAGACTGCAAGCAGTACTTTCGAAAAAGCAAGCCGCTTTTTCAAAAGAAAGCAGCGAGTGAGTCTGGATGCTCTCTTTCTAAAAAGCCCTGTTGGCATTCAAGAACGCCTTTTTTCAAAAGAGCACTTTCGAAAAAAGGCGTTCTTCCTCATGAAATGAGGTTTACTGCCGTCGAAAGAAAAGCCGCGTTCTTTCAATTTAATTTCGAAAGACCGCGGCTGCAGTCTAGACGCAGGTGAAGTTTTTTCGAAAAAAGGCTACATAGCCAAGAGGACGTATGGGTTACAGTGTCATTATTGTGACATTACAGTATCAAAATATAAGGTGGAGCTATGGGTTACCTTGAACTATGCAGATACACATAGGAGCAATTTGTCATAAGGGTTAACCACAATCTGTCACTGAATAGATAATGTAGCATATCTTTTTAAAGAGACTAGTCATTATTTGCTTTCTGTTACTTTCTAGCAGAGAAATTGAAATGATAAATTTCACAAATAATATTCAAAGACATTCAAAGATTATTACATTTTTGTTTCCTGAGGAGGGAGGAGCAGAGATAAGGTGGGGGAATGAAGGGTTACCTGGAAACAGAGAGAAAGCAAGAGAGGCCAAATATCACAACATTTTCCTTTCCCTCATGTATCCCAGAAACTCCTTTACTGCATAGTGTTGGTGCAGTGTAAATTTATTCTTCAGTCAGGTTTATTTCTTTTTCATACATTCATTTATGAAGATTTCCCCATCTGTATGGCCTTAGCATAAACCAGCCACAGAAAATTTATTCATTTAATATGTTTATTCATGCAACAGGACTTTTAATCATATTTTACCTTTTCTGTGATTAACATTTATTGATCAGGTTATTCATTTATGAATTATTCATTTAAACAGTTTTACTGTAAATTAAATATGCAACTGATCTGCTAATTTAATAGTCTCTTTCTCTTCTTTTTAAAATTTTAACCATGGTTCTGTGATCAACAAATTCTAGGTGTTTTCAAGCCAGTATTTTAGTAAACTATCACAATCACATCACTAATGGAATTTACCAAAAAATAAATTTTGTTTGAATTTTAAATAAACCCCTTAGATAATAGATAGTATACGTCTACAAAAAGGAAAATGTGCAAGCTTCCTTTACAGTGCAAGATAAAAGTATAATATATGGCATACATCAACATAGGAGTAGTGGATTTCTAAAAAAAAAAAAAGCCAAATTACTCATTTCAAGTCACATGCACTTTGTGGAACAACACAGGCTATTTGAAGAGACAATACAGTACATTCATTACAGAATGAACTGGCTGTGTGGTATTCAAACCTTCTTTATGCCACTGAAAGCAAAGTTAAAAGAAATGGGTCTTGAATTCTGTTTATATGCCTGTTTCAAAACCCACTGAGGTCAATGGAAAATATACCAGTGACTGGAAGATGATCTGGATCAGGCCCTTAAAGATTAACAAGTCTGGCCTTTGTCTTATAGTGGTAGCACTAAATTTCAGAGCTGAGAGCCCTTCCACTGAGAATTCTTACCATCCCCCAGTTATTTAAATGTAGAGGCTGTTAAATTGGAGTGTCCCAGGAGACTTCAGCAGTCACAGCAGCTCCCAGGGAGAAAGACAGCCTCTTTGACAGCTAAGACCCAAAACATGTAAGGCTTTATAAATCAAAGTTTCAAAGTACTTTGAACTAGCTGTTAAGTTACAAAACTAGCTACAAATAAAACACTCCAGACACAACACCACCACAAAACATGCCAAAACCAAACTCACCCCAGCAAAAAACCTACAAAATAGAGCAGACAGTATTGACAATGTATCAAAGATATACCACCAGAGTTTTCTACTGAAGCTGAAGAAAATTGGATGCAAGAGGATATCCACTTGAAGTGCCTGATCAATGTTTTAAAAAGCCGCTATAATAGTAACCATAGGACAGAGCACTGCCAATGTCTTCCATTATTAATCAGCATGCTGCTCTGTGAAGACTTGCCTTTCTTGTTCATTTATATGGAGTTTTTCAAATGTGCATAAGAGGTTCGTTTAGGTTTAGCAATCTCTAGGCGAGAGTTAATCTAGGGAGTGAATGTTTTTATTCACAAGCAAAAGATGATCCTCTTAGATGCTCACATAGCTCTTAGAAACAGTCTCTACTCATATTGAGCAAAATCCTATAATAACTAATATCTGCAAGACCTGCTGTCTCAAATGTAAGATGAAGTGCCTGATGCAATACTAAATTTAATTTAGTCAGAAACCATCTCATTTTACTTCTATGGGTGACCTAACTTCTATCCCTCTGTTAAAGGATAATAATCATTTTTCTTAGGGCTGGGAGAAAATGATACTTTTATTCCTTCAAAGCAGCTGCAAATGCCATTGTATGGCTCTGCTAGCAAGACATTGTTATTCCTCCATTTTCCTAATAATGGACATCTTAATGAACAGAATATGACATTATGAATAAATAGCCTGTACACATATGTTAGGTGTCAGAAGAATTACCATTTTTTTAAATAAATATGCTGAACATTCAGGCTTATGGTCATTGGTTCCTAGCTTTTTACTGCAAAGTAATTTGTGCTTGATAGTCTTCTCATTTTCACTGTCTGGTTTAATACCAACTAAATCTGATTGCTACAAAGGAATCTGGGGAGTTTACTTCTTATTGGTTAGCTTTTAAAATAAGTTCAGCAATATGATTTGAAAGAGGACTGTGAACATAGCAAAGCATAGACAAAGGAAATTGTGTCTAAAACATGTAAATACTACACCAGCTAACATGTTTTTAATCACAATTTAAACTGTCTGTCTACCTCGACTGAGAGTTATATAACTGACTTTAATGGGGCCAGCTTTCACCCTTTACAAGAGAAGACACTAAGAGAAAGAATGATTTGTATTTGTGATTTTTAATTTTTTTTATAATACACTAGAAATTTCCTTTCCACTGCATTATAAAAGGAGTCATCAAGTTTCCGTATAATCATTTGGCTAGTGCTGACTAGAGCTAATATGAAGTGCAGAACATGTACCATATTCTATCCCATGAATAGGTTTTCACTTTGAGTAGACAGTATTTCAAAGGAATAGCCCCATACTGAAGCTGCACTGAAACAGACAGCAGCAAACGGATAAATTATGACAGATTTTCTGCATCCAGGGCTTTTCTAAGTTTAAAAACAAAATCACTGACTCTACAATAGCCAAATAGTATTACTATTAATTTCTCATCTTCAAGAGCATTAATTTTCATACTATTTTGAGGAAGAGAGAGAGAGAGAAGTTACTACTGTGCCATTGATACAAGTTTTATGAATATTATTCAATAAAATGTTATCTGAACATAAAGACAGGTTAAACAAAGAGCAACATGCAAATGCATTGTTCATAGGAATTCTAAGAAAAGATACTTTGTGTTTTTCAAAAGCTCTCAGCCACAATGGTGATAGACACAGTAGAAATCTCTAAGGCTAAGTCTACATTGGGAGATAAGTTTGAATTAAGATACACAACACCAGCTACATTAATTGTATAGCTTGAGTCGAAGTATCTTAAACTGAATTTTGGTGCCATCCACACTGCAGGAAGATGAAGGGAGCACACTCTCCCTTTGACTTCCCTTAATCCTCATAGGAGCAGGACTACTGGCATCAACAGGAGCACCCTCTCAGTTCAAATTAGTGTATTTTCTCTAGACCCGCTAATTTGAACCCCCGAAGATTGACTGCAGCCGTTTCGATCTTCTCTGTAATGGTGACACAGCCTAAGACAGATAAACCCCATCCATATTGCCATTGTAGGAAGAAAAGAAAGTACAAAACATAGCTTGACTAAAATATCAAATTTAACTTCAAATAAGTATAATTTATCTCATTTTCACTCTCAGTTATTGCTTAATTTTAAAATTAAAGTTTATACATCGATTTCTTTCTGAAATGCTATCCGGGTGAGTCTGAAAAAGTCCCGCATTCTCCCAGCTTAAGATTCACAGAGGAAATCAATCACATGCCAGTTATTGCATTATTAGCCTTTTATTTCGCTGCTCTAAAGACAATAAATGTCATGTTAACGATTTCTGTGTGTAACTTAAATGTCAAAGAACTGCTTTGGATAAAATTGTCTTTGAGTGGCTAGGAAAGGGTGGATGAGGATTCAGTGGGCTCTCTTCACACACAAAAAACCAATTGTTTTGATATTATTATTGATTTTATCACCACTGTTTTTACATAAGTTATTATATAGAGAGAGAATATGAAAATGAACTTTAGGTTCTTATTCATGATAAATCCTTTGAAGACATGAATATGCACTTTATAGAAATAAGTGAGAGAGAAGCTGAGCAATATTAAATCATGTCACTAGCTTGTGAACTGGAAGTGATGTGCATGGATAGTACTGAATCAGAAAATGAGAGAAGGAGAAAAAGACAGAGACAGACAGGTTCAGATCCTTTGCCTGTTTATCAACATGACCTCTAATGACTTCTGGACCCTATACTGAGATCCATTCAATGGATATGTGGTCACTGATTTCATGAAAGATATCATGTAGCAGTCAACAACTTTTTCAAAGGAGACCTGCAACAGATTTTTTTTTTTTACTAAAACATTTTCTTGATAAAAAATGTTGATTCAGGTTGACTGAAATATTTAATCATACATTATTCATGTTGGCAAATCTTCCAGTTAAAAAAAAGTGAGAGTGGAGGAGGAAAGTTAGGTTAGAGCTACTAAGTAGTGGAGATTGAAATTCCCTTATGCGCAATAGCTCAGTTGTTTGTGCCTTAATCACCAAAGAACAGACTTAGAGTATGTCTAGACTACATGCCTCTGGCGACAGAGGCATGTAGATTAGGGTACCGGACATAGTAAAATGAAGCAGCGATTTAAATAATTGCCGCTTCATTTAAATTTACATGGCTGCCGCGCTGAGCCGACAAACAGCTGATCAGCTGTTTGTCGGCTCAGGGCGATAGTCTGGACGCTCCCCTGCCGACATCAAAGGTATTTGTCGACCACCCAGGTATGCCTCATCCCAGGAGGTTTACCTGGGTGGTCGACAAATACCTTTGATGTCGGCAGGGGAGCGTCCAGACTATCGCGCTGAGCCGACAAACAGCTGATCAGCTGTTTGTCGGCTCAGCGCGGCAGCCATGTAAATTTAAATGAAGCGGCGATTATTTAAATTGCCGCTTCATTTTACTATGTCCGGTACCCTAATCTACATGCCTCTGTCGCCAGAGGCATGTAGTCTAGACGTACCCTAAGTCTCTCTCTCTCTCTGTCCCAGTGAATATTTAAGTATTCAATGCTGAATAGAACAGATTCAACAAGAGAGGCAAAGAGAAGCTTGTTGCTTCATATCCTATAGTCTTAGTTGAGAGAAAGGGGCACTTGGATTCCAGCCTTTGTTCCAGAGTGAGAATTAAATTCTTATTCTCCTTCACTCCAGGTGAGTGCCCTGAACACCAGACTAGCTGGTATAAGGGGAGAAGCACAGACACAACCACCACTTCAAAATTAATTTGTTTGTATTTAAAAAGGTTGAAAATATTTTATACCCCCCAAATGCTCCAAAACTAGAATGTCATTAAGAGTCAAACAAAATGTTTCTTTTGTAGCAAAATGAATCCCACCATGTTCAATTAATTGAAAATAAATAATCAAATTTGTTTTCAGGTTGACCTGAAACTATTATTTATTTTCAATTTTTTTCAAAGCTCTACCGATCCTAACACACAGTTATTTGGACAGCTTTAGTCAGAACCAAGCAAAAAGAGGTGACTTGACCAGTGTTACGCAATGGTCTAATAGCAGATTTGGGAATGCTTTATTTGCTCCCTTTCCAGCAGATAAAGAAAGCTTGTAGTATGTGAGATCCCTTATATTCTATCTGGAATAGCCTTAGAATTTGAGACTGCTGATAGTGGTTGGCTATGACAATTATTGGAATACAAGAGGGTATGTCTACACTACCCTCCTAGTTCGAACTAGGAGGGTAATGTATGCATACCGCACTTGCTAATGAAGCCCGGGATTTGAATTTCCCAGGCTTCATTAGCATAAGCGGGGAGCCGCCATTTTTAAATCCCCGCTGCTTCGAACCCCGTGTAGCCGCGCTACACGGGGTTCGAAGCAGCGGGGATTTAAAAATGGCGGCTCCCCGCTTATGCTAATGAAGCCCGGGAAATTCAAATCCCGGGCTTCATTAGCAAGTGCGGTATGCATACATTACCCCGCTAGTTCGAACTAGCGGGGTAGTGTAGACATACCCAGAGATATTATTGATTGTCCTTTTTTTATGAAATTCTTACTCCACTAACAGACCTCTTCCCTCACCACTGCTTCTTTTATGATTCTAGGATTCTTTCTTTTTTTTTCCTGCAAAAATAAATACATCACATCCTTCTGTAGCATTATGGGAACTACTTTTACACAGTATGCACTTAAAGTATGCCAGTATAATAATTCATGAAAACCCTCTGTGTTCAAAAGACTGCATTTGCTTGCACTGTGGAGTAAATCTGTCTCATTTTGTTATACATTTGGATAATATACAGCACTTAAGATAGAACTTTTGGCTACAATAACTCAGACAAATAGGATGCTATTGGACTAGAGATTTCTAGATGAAATTTGTTTTTTCCTGTGAGTACTTGCAACTAGTCTACATTCTGATAGAAGTGTAGATTATCTTTTTGTTCCATTTTGGTATAATACCTGTCACAGAGGTGTTGTAGTCTATGACTAAAACTGCTAGGTGCTACTATAATAAAATAAATAACAATATAAATAAAACTCCTTCACACTAGAGTATTGGAGGGACCATATAGTGAAATGTGAGGGCTTTCCTCTTACTCCTCTCCTTTACCAGTTAGGGTACATCTAGACTACAGGGTTTTGTCGACAAAAGTTTTGTTGACAGATACTGTCGACAAAGCTTCTGTCGACAAAGAGCGTCTAGACTACATTCAGTTCTGTCGACAAAGCAAGCTGCTTTGTCGACCAGAACTCTGTCGACAGAAGGTGTTATGCCTCGTAAAATAAGGTTTACCAGCGTCGACAAAACTGCTGAGTTCTGTCGATGTTATGTCGACAGAACTCAGCAGTAGTGTAGACGCGGGTATAGTTTTGTCGACAAAAGTGGACTTTTGTCGACAAAACTCTGTAGTCTAGACACACCCTTAGTTCGTCTCCCAGATTACCGGATATTAATTGAATAAGGGTGAACTGGTCTTCGGGAGAGACTACAAATAGAAGTGTTATGGGAGCAATAAGACCCTGGGGAATGCATCATTCTTCATTAGGAAAATGAAGGTTTGCCAGGAGCAGAGGCTTTGTAATATTCATTCACATACTACATTCTCCCAAGACTCAAGATCTGCTTGAGAAACACTGTGATGAATAGGTGTTCTTACATTATACCGTAATAACTTTTGATAAGTAACTTTAATATGAAAAAATATGGACCTTGCTACTCAGTTTCTATTACAATAATACAGTGAGGTAGTTCTTAATCTGTCTCAGGTTTTCTTTTTTTAGAAACTAGCAAAAAAAAGGAATCAAGAACACTGTGTGTGCAATGAATTTTTAGTTGTAATTGTAGGGTGACATTATTTAAAAATCCATGTGCAATTAACTGTACATTTTGCAGACAGAATACCCAAGGTCAGCCCTGTGAATTTGGAGAATGAAATGGCTATCTTCATGTATTTTAGATAGGGATCCAAAATTGGGTTTATAATGGAAACTTGTTTGCCATCTTAACTATGGGGTGAATACTGTTGCTTTATATCAAGGAATTATAAATAAGAGGGGTGTAAAATGAAGGCTTTTTAATAGGAGACAGAATTTTTTTTAAAAAGCAGAATTCAGAGTAGTGAGCAGTTCAGAAACAGCTGTGAAGCAATTTATAGAAGTTCACCCTCCACCTTATCAGCAGCTAAATTTTGTATCTGTACTCCACTTTGAATGTCACAATTTCTGAAAATTGCCCTCACATAAGTATATTGATGTGAATTGCATCAGAAATGGCAAGGCTTGATCCGTAAGCACTGGAAACTGGTGGTATAGTTGCAGACAGATTTCTGTCAGAACCCAAATGTTAAATGCAATCTTGAATGTGCTTATTCGGGAAAGTTTCAAGATTCCCATTTGCAGTAAAATAATTGCTACTCTATTCATAATTAGATGCGAGCCTTCAAAGAAGCACATTATTCACAAAGTTTTTCATCTGCACTTCAGAAGAAAGACATACATTGGGCTTGGTGAGGAAGCCTTCCAAAACTGATAATCTGTCTAAATCTCTTTATCTTCTTTGTGTTGTCTGCTGACTATTGCCATTGACTGTCCTTCCTAACTGAAATCAAGTTAGCTCAATCAAATGAAAATATCAGACAAATAGGTTAGCTGGACAACTGGTGAGAGGTCTTCAAAGCCATGAAAGATATACAATTTTTCATTTCAGAATGAAGTTCAAAGAGGATAGTCAATGTTTATCCCTATGAAAGCCAACAAACTTCTCTGTGAAGCAAGAGCTGGTACCAGTGTATCACACAGCACAAAGACTCAACAATTCATGGGATGAGCTTTAATGAAACTTCAGTGCATTCATCGACTCCCTGAGCACTAGTCTCTGAGTTCTCCTTCCCTTTTCTTCCTCTGCCCGGGATAAAACTGCCAGCTCTCTCAACCTGACAGAACAGCAATGTTGTCCAGTGCATCCAGTCCAACACAGTTTGCAATCCTAGCCCAGAAACAGAGCATTTTCCTCCTCAACCTCTACAATCAGCCTCAACATCCGTTTTCTATTATTTTTGTTGCTCTACACATACATTCAAAACACTTTTTTTGTTTTCTAGTCCCCCTGTGTATACCCCACCAATTATTAGTCTCCTTCCCCATTCTCTTTCCTGGTTACAAGGTTCTTTCTCTGCATTTCAACTTTACCTTCACCCTTATCTTAATCACAGGGAGAGGTTGTCTCTCTCCTGGCTCCCTTCACTCTTCTCAGTCAAAAAACCTCTTCTTCATCGACTTCACCCTAACACTGGCCACAGTTGACTTTTTCACTTTGCTTGATCCCTGCGCTAACCAACTATAAGACTCCATACTCACTGCCTTCATTCCCCTGACTTTCTCTTTTGCCTTTCTTTGAGCAATGATGAAAGCTCTATAGTTCAAAAATTGCTTGTTTTCAGGATGGCAAAATCCTAGGATAAATTTTGGAAAAGGACTTTGGATATTTTTGACATCCTATGGACTAACAGATAAAACTGTCAGTGTCATTAAATGATTCTAGAAGAACAATCGATAGTATATTACTAATAATGGCAGGAAGTCAGAATGGTTTTATTTTTAGCCATATAGAAGACATTATGTTCCTTGCTATGCTGACCTTGATAATATGACACACACCAAATCTAAAAGCAAACTGCAATGTAAATGATGCTGACAAAAGCACTTAAACAGCTACATTCACCCCACCTGACACAAACAGGTATAAAGTACACCTTCTTCACCAGTGTGATCTCCTGCTTTGAGGGATGATTTACCCCAAGCATGGAGAAGAAACGTTGCTCTCCTAAGCCTTGATGGAGGAGTGGAGGAGACTTTAAATTTCCACTAGTGGAGCTGGAATAATTATTAGTTATCATAGTAAGTTCACCAAAACATCCATTTTTTTCAGAATACCAAAACTATTTGCAAATTTAGGTTGTGTTTATCAAACAGTTTTGGATGAAAAAAACACTACTAACATAAAGTTTGGAAATGTCAAAATGGTTCGTTCTGATGTTTGAATAGATATTTTTTTAAATAAAATGTCAGTTGGAATTGACATTATCAAAATGAAATGTTATTTCATTTTGACATTTCATTTTGAAAATGTAATTTCTATTTAGAATTTCATTTTGAAAAAATGTCATTTTGATTCAATATTTTGTTTCATTTGACCCAAACAAATTTTATTTCTTCAGATTTACATTTAGTTGAGCAAACACCCCTTCGTTTTGGGTTAACAGGATAATTTTTTGGTTCAGCCACAGAATAAAAAGAAAGTCAATCATTCATTCAGATTAATCCACAAGTGATCTGTGTTTGGAAGCTGCATAGGGGATATGTGGAATGTTGGTACCCATTGGCCTAGTTGGTCACATTCCTGTCCTCTTTACTGCACAGTCTATAGTTGCTTTTTGTGCTTCCCCATTAGGGAGGAAGTTGTAGCTGTTTGTAGATCTGAAAGTTGATCAAAAGGAAGTGTTTAAAATGGAATTTTCATAAGCATTCATTCAATACAGCAATTCCCATGTAAGCAGAATTAGGCCAATGCAAAGCACTTTAAAATTCCATTCTCAGGGGACTCTCATTCCAAATTCAGAGGACTATGAAAAATACTCAATCATCAGTTATTACTGTGGTTCATAGAACAGATGCCCAGCACAGAGCTTATGGCTACACCATAGCCTTCTTCCAGAAAAGTTTATGCAAATGAAGCACAGCATGGAATATTGCCGCACTTCATTTGCATAAGCTTCTCTGGAAGAAGGCTACAGTATAGCCATAGCCAGAGTGTGGGTAAAAATCCTATATCACCATTCATTATCAAGTTTGGGTGCTTGAATCTATGTCAGGTGATCAAAAATGGAAATAGTAACACTCAGAAAGTTTTAAAATTGGAAGGAACAGTTAATGGATTTTGGTTAAGAGACACATGGAATTCCATCTGCTGATACTGTCTTTGTTAATATTGTGGATTTCTGCCACTTTTAAACTAAATTTTATGTTTTAATTAGAGAGTGTCCTCTTCTAAACCTTCATCTCTGCATCCTTTCCAGCCCTAGATGGTATCACAGGAAAGTCCTGCTTCTGCATGGAACAAGTAGAGAGAAATCATCCTGGAGCAACAGAGAAGAAGAATATTAAAAATATTAATTTATTTATTGAAATTAATATATTCAGACATGAGAGACCTGATTCCACCTGGATATTGGTTCTTTAACTATCATTGATTTATAAAGTTAGCATTTCAGAACTTCCTAATATGCTTTGAAATTAACACCTTTACTGGGATGATAAATTCATACATTTGATGCTATATTAGTTTTAGGATATTTTTTCTGAAAGACTGGAAGATCAAGGCGATAGTGTGCTGGGCTAAGAATTAAATTGTTATTTGAGAGAAAAAGCTGGAACTAGTTAAGTATTTAGATTTAGGAATAGCTGAACATTACCCATTATTGTTGCCCTCTGATGAACACAGTAATTAGATTCCACTGCAAGGACTTCACCTCAGGTGTTGAACTACTTAGATTACATTTCTCACACCTGGCTGCAACAGTGCTTCTAGTGGCCAGCCTCTCGGGCCTGGTACACAGACTCACACTAGAAGGGTTCAAGCAAGTACGTTATACATAGCCACATGGGCATTGTTGCTGAGGCAGGAGCTCAAGACAATCAAGTTCAGAGAGGTCAGATGAGCATGATAGCCTGATCCACAACGTCTACACTATTATTTTTAGCTTATTAGCTTGAGCCCTGCTAGGGTGATTCTCTCCATCCAGACTATGAGGCTTGTTCTCAATTGCATTAAAGACATGCACAGAGAGTTAGCTTTCATAAATATTTAGGAAACTAGAAATGCAAATAAGTACTTAGTGGGATTTTTAAAAGCAATAAAGCTTTGATAATGTATCAATTAAGTCAATGGTAAAGTTTCCATAAATTTCAGTGGGACAAGATGAGGACTAAAGTCTTGGTCATATCTGATTGTGCAAATTGTTAGGAGTAATTCAAGGGGAACTATTTTGTTAAAATCTAAAAAGGCTCTAAAGGTTTAGAGAATGTTTTCAAAGCTTCATGGATCTGCAGTGGGTAAGAGATGTCAAGAAATATTTTAACATTCAACCATTAAAACAATTGTTGATGAACACAAAAACAAAATGAAGTCAAAGAAAATGGGTAAATTGAAATTAGAGTAAAATGTGATGGCAAAATAATCTTCAATGATTTAGGATACCACTTGTTAGTGTAGCAGCAACGGATTAGAAATTTCATGAAATAAAGGAAAATTCTTATGTTAGTTTATCAGAAATTTTCATGATTGGCAAATTTAATGTGTTAAATTAACATACAAAAACTATTCTTCTAACATGGGAAATAGGTTATCTAGCTTCAAATGGAAATTTCAGAGATGTTGCTATAACATTCCATATTAACTATGAAACTAAGACAGGAGGGAAATAGTACTTAAATTTTATTTTAATTCCTATGGTTTACATATGCAACAACTGGTAATAATTTCCACAGGCCCCTTAAAAGCATGAATAATTATTTATCTCCAAAAATAATGATTCAGTACTGCACACATGCCACATACTTTACTGGACTAATCTGAATTCACTTTCAGTTTCTAATTAGACATCTGTTAAAAGTCCATAACAGGAAATCTAATAGAGTTGTGTTGCAATTTGTCAAAGTGATTAATGAAAAACAGTGTTAAATGGAATCTATGATTTAAAACTATACAAATGAAATTAAACCCTTGGCTTTTATTAAGAGTCTTTAAAAACTTCTACCTATCACCATCAGTTATAAGAGGAAACCTTAAAAGCCCTCCAAGAAAATGAAAGATTATTTTTGTCTACATTTCCTATTAGAAATCCCTTGAGAAAGAATTTGATCTTGCAAATCAATTCATTACTCTCTCTCTCTCTCTCTAGCTAACTCTCCACTTGACATTATAGAACATGAAAATGTTATCAGATTCCTAAACTCTAATTCTCCAAATTGGCTGTTAGTTTGGTGTAGTAGCTGTTATTTAACCAGTTAAATGTTATGTTCTTTTCCACCCAATGTCTTCTCTTTAATGACTAGAATTGCACAATTTGCATTATTATTAAAATAATTACCAACTTCACAGACCAACACAAAGCCTGTACACCACAATGTGTACTGAATCCTAATGGTGGGAGATATTTATTCTCATGACCTTTTGTCATGATCATGAGAGATGGCCAGCACCCTGAGGACTAAGGGGTTAACTCTACCTAACACAGGTAGAGTTGGCCAATAGGAATGTAGGTAGGAATTTCAAACTGGGAGACATTAATTTTTGGTTTTTCTCTCTTTGGTTCCTGGGCAGTTTCTCTCTAGCTACTGAGACAGACAGAATGTCTCTCTCCAAGAATAGACTCATCTCTCTCCTCCTGTAAGTAGGGTGAGGTTTAGATAAATCCACTAGGTTTTATTGTTTAATGGCTTGGGAAATGGGATCTGATGTCTACGCATTTAAAAATGGGGGTTTCTCTCTTTTGCAACTAAGTTTGGGCCCATAGTGGAATTCCCTATGATTGTATTAATTTGTGACTTTTCCATCTAGTAATTATACTTGCAACGGGAATATTGTGTTGATAATAAAAGTTCTTTCTCTTTTCTTTTTATTAACCTGGCATTAGTTAATTTTTGTGTCCTGTTTTTTTACTTTAGGGGTGAGATTTCCCAAGTGACCTGATTTTCTTATCCTTACTTGAGTGGTGACAGTGGATTTTATCCACAAAATCTAGGTTTTTAAGATTTTGGGGGGAAGTTTTATACCAAAGCCTGGAAAGATAAGGTTTTGGAGTACTTTTGTAGGCTCCCACTTTTGCATTTATCATTCCAGAGTGGGGAAAAAGCCATGACACCTTTATATTGAAGTGCTGTACAGTATCTTCCCATAGTTGACAAAAAACAGTCTCAAATCTTGCTTCCAATTTCCCTGAATTTTGGAAGCATCCTAGAAAAAAAGAACAGGATGCTAGCTCTGCCAAAAGGGAATTATTATATTATACGTCATATAGGGATACACAGATTCCAGCGAAACCTGTGACTAAACAACAGTTTCCTGGGTGAAGACCGCTATGGCAATCTGTTTCTTAGCTTTGGAGAGGAAATCTTACACATATTCTTTCACATTTAATTTTCTTCACACCTTTTCAGGAAGCAGATGGCACACAATCTTTTCCCTCCTGCTGTTCCAGACAACTCTGTCTTCCACATAGTACAGCAGCTTCTGTACGCAGTGCTTTCTCTCATTCAGTGAGCAGACAGGACAACCTTCTCAGACCTTGCATGCAGAGCGTACCTTGTTCTATTTCTCATACAGTCTATCAGGCTATGTCTATTCAACAGTGTTATTTTGGAATAACTGATGTTATTCCAAAATAACAAAGAGCACATCTACACAGCAAGCCATTATTTCAAAATAATGTCGAGCTGAAGGATTTATTACCCTGACTCCTATAACCCTCATTTCACAAGGAGTAAGGGAAGTCAAAGGAAGGGTGTTCTTCCTTCGACTTCCTGCTGTGTAGACAGTGCCAAAAGTCAAAGTAAGCCATTTCAACTTCAGCAACACCATTGACATAGCTGAAGCTGCATAGCTTAATTCGACTTTTGCCCTGCTGTGTAGACATGCCCTAAGAGACAATAACCTTAATAACTGGGAGTGCTACATTTATCTAGTCATCAGTGTAGCTTTTTACAAAAAAGCACAACAAATTGTTTCTAACTGCTTACGTGTTCAACGATTTTACTGTGAGTGCAGTGCTCAAGGTCAAAGCTCTGATTGGTTTCTAGGAGAGCACCTAGAACTCATGGCCTATGGCATACAATCCACAAGTTTTTTTTATACTTGCCTGCATTTGTCTGATAAGAGGAAACTGGCATTCTTTTAGCAGTTTGTATAGCATGAATACATGCAAAAGTATGTGACCCTATGCAGGTTTTTATATATATAGATCTAGCTGTGTAGCTCTGTGCATATCAACAGTATTTATCTGAATGGCCTAGGGGGCATCAGAAAATTTTGGTAACTGGGCATTGGGATAAGCTGAAGTGTTTTTCAACCAACAGAGGAGACAGGTTATGAATTCAGATTCTTGGATAAAGGAAATTTAGTGTACATGATATAGATATAGATAGATATAGAATGTGTGGCAGCCTGAAAGCAGGGGGCTGCAGAAGTCTGGTGGAGGGCAGGTACACGGGGAGTTGGGTGTGTGGGTTTATGTTCCTTGAATAGCCTAACAAAGACTGCTGCTCAGCATTTAGGTCAGACTGGCACCTGATGCCCATTTGGAATCAGCCTGGAGTGAAGCCTAATTAGAACACCTGCTGACAGTTAAAGCCTATGGGTACACAATATAAACCTTCCCTCAGTTAAGGCAGGGGGAAGGAGAAAAGGGACAGACCAGAGGAGAGGCAAAGCAAAGCAAAGGAAAGGCAAGCACTGCAGGCAACAAGCTAAAGGGGCCTGTCCCAAACTGCTATGGAGGAGGTACCCAGGGAGTGTCCAGGTCTCACAGCTCCACTTGTGGCTACTGCATTGTGCCCTGGGCCGGAACCTGGAGCAAGTGGGTGAGACTGGGTTTCCCACAACTCTCCCCCTGGCTGATGGGCTTCCAGCAAGAAAAGAAAGACCCTTGGATTATTGGAGGGATTGACCCCAAACTCCTGACTGGCCGATGATGAAAAGGGCTTTTGGACCAGGGTACCCTTGCTTCCTTTGTGGTGGTAGGTGTAGCCAGCTGGACACATCTCCCCTCCCCGCACCCCCGCATTGAAGCGATAACTGGTTGGACACAAACACCTTGTTTTGTGTGTCTGGCTCTCTCAGCTAGGACTTGACTTGAATCAGCAAATGTGGCATGCAAGTTTCCTGTTGAAGTGAGGTGCTTATTCTTGGAAGCCTATGCTTTGAAGCTGCTAAATTGATGTAGCCTAGATAACCTTTGTTATTTGTGAAGCTAAGCAACTGTATGTGGTTTAATGGATATGCATGTAACCTACAGAATGAGTGAGGAAGTGTGAATGAGAAACATCCAATCACAAGGCAGTCCAGCTCTCTATGACCTTTTAAGGCAAGGAAGAACTCTGCAGGTGCATAAGTTAAAGTGACGAGTGGCCAAGGTGCTTGCTTTCTGGCTTGTTCTCTCTCTCTCGACAAAATGTAACATCATAGCAGAAACCTGGGACTGGCCCAGCGAAGAAAGCCCATCCTTCCCTATCCCCTGCAGCTCCAAAGGGGTCACCCAGGATTGCTGTAGTCTCACGGTCAGTCTTAGGAAACTGTTGCCTGGCTAGCTCCAGCTGCCTATGAAATCAGAAGAAATCTACGCTGTACCTGTAGCCTGCCTTCAGGCTGTCAGTATGAATATGATGCATGTGTATTACTGTACCCTTAAGAATTTACATCAATAAACAACCTTCAGCACTGTACTAGTTAACCCTTTGTCTGATGTAGTCCCTGCTGGTCTGGGGTGAGGCAGGCCCAATATAAATGAATGTATTGGCAGTGGGGCAGGCAACAGTAGGGACACTTTGAGCCACTGAGAATAGGTCTCCACTACAGAGTTTTTGTGCAAAACCAGCCATTTTGTGCAAAAGCTCATGGAGCGTCCACACCGCAAGCGTGTTTTTGCATAAGTAAAACAAAAGAACAGAAGGGGTTTGTGCAATTGGTAATCCTCATTCTCTGAGGAATAACTCTTTTTTGTGAAAGAATTCTTTTCCAAAAAGGTGTGTGTGGACAGGGAAGAGGGGTATTTTGCACAAGAAGAGGGAAGAGGAAAAAGCACAGGTGCCCTGGTGGCCATTCTGTCCATAGCAATCACTGCTTCCTTGCGAGTGAGCATCCAGGCAGTCTGGATGCGCTCTTTCACAAAAGCACATCACTTTTTCGATGCACTTTTGCAGTGTGGATGCTCTCTTGCACAAAGTTTTTGCAGAACATCTCTTCTACAAAAAGCTTCTTGTGCAAGAAGCCTGAGGCATACAAAAGAACCCCTCCAGGAAGCACAGGACCCAGGGGCATAGCCCAAACCTGCCACAATATAGATACACACGGGCTACGTCTAGACTTCAAGCTTCTTTCGGAAGAAGTTTTTCCAGAAGAGATCTTCTAGAAAAACTTTTTTTGAAAGAGTGTCTACACAGCAAAAGCACGATGAAAAAGTCATCTGCTTTTTCGAAAGATAGCGTCCACATTTATTGGACGCTACCTCGCATTTCAGTTGTGATTACTGTGGATGGAGTGGCCACCAGGACACCTGTGCTTTTTCCTGGAGGACTCTTCTTTCGAAAAAACACTTTCTTCAGCATCCACATATGCCTTTTTCTGAAAAAAGCTTTTTTTGGAAAAAAGCTTCTTCCTCATAGAAAGAGGTGTACTGATGTTGGAAAACCCCCTCCATTCTTTCAACTTTCTGTCGAAAGAATGCAATAGCAGTGTAGACATAAGTGTAGTTTTTCCAGAAAAACAGCCAGCATTCTGGAAAAATTCTGCAGTGTAGACATACCCATGTAGATATATATACAATGATTTTCCTTTGTTTTTAAACCATATGGGCTCGTCTACACAGGCCCCTTTTCCAGAAGGGGCATGTTAATTTCAGCTATCGTAGTAGGGAAATCCGCGGGGGATTTAAATATCCCCTGCGGCATTTAAATAAAAATGTCCGCCGCTTTTTTCCGGCTTTTAGAAAAGCCGGAAAAGAGCGTCTACACTGGCCCCGATCCTCCGGAAAAAGCACCCTTTTCTGGAGGCTCTTATTCCTACTTTGAAGCGCCCTTTGAAGCACGAATAAGAGCCTCCGGAAAAGGGCGCTTTTTCCGGAGGATCGGGGCCAGTGTAGACGCTCTTTTCCGGCTTTTCTAAAAGCCGGAAAAAAGCGGCGGACATTTTTATTTAAATGCTGCGGGGGATATTTAAATCCCCCACGGATTTCCCTACTACGATAGCTGAAATTAACATGCCCCTTCCGGAAAAGGGGCCAGTGTAGACGTAGCCGGTGTGAATAATAATAAATCAGAAACTAATGTTTTGTTCTATATTCCATTTTTTTTCATGAACAGAAGAAGTGAGACCTTGAAAATATTACTTCTGACTAGCACGAAGAATGATTTGAAATACTGCAGATGATTAAAAAAAGTTCGAAGTCAAATGAATTTTCATATGTGGATGTGAAATGCATTTACTGAAATTAGGTTATTTTGGCTATCGTTATATATAATATACAAGGTGAGTGGTATATATTCAACTAAAGATGGATCCGAAGAAGAACAATGTTAAAGAACACCTGCCTAACTATAAAAAAATTTGCATTTAGAAATAGATCTGAAAGCATAGATCCAGCTCTAGTTTGTACAATAATTATTCAACAGACACTCCATTAAAATATTAGGGTAGCATTATCCAGCTGCGGGTTATCTTGTAAGTATACGGTATCTAAATCTCCAGTCTGATTTTCAGAGGAACAGAGGAATTGCAGCTCCCACTAAATTCAATTACTATAGCTATCTATGAAAATTATACCCTTTGTCAATATTTTTTATTAGTGAAGATTTTCAGCTAATTTTAGGTGCTGAAGTTTGTCTGTACCAGAATGAAGAAGTTTTTACAACAGCGTAGGCAACATCCGACTCATGGATTACATGCAGTCCATCAGATTTAGCTACCAGATGGTTGTTTACTCAAACATCCTAAAGTACACAGCTCTGTAGCTTCCAGTGTCTGCAGTTTGCCATTTCCAGCCAATGGGAGCTGCAGAAAGTGGTGCCCCAGGCCATGCTGCTTCCTACAGCTCCCATTGGCCAGAAAAAGCAAACCATAGCTACCAGAAGCTGTGAGTGGCCATGCCTGTGGATGTTTAGGTAAACAAACTAGACTATTTTCAGGAGAAACAGAGGAAGAATATTTGTGTGCTTTAGACATAATTAAATGCATGTAGATTGTTTCTTGGTATTTACTGAATGACCTAATTACCTCTTTGTGCTCCATTCCCCATCTGTCAAATAGGGGTATAATACCCCTTTCCCTCACCTTTTATTTATAGTAATAGAGATGTAGCAGTGTTAGTCTGGTATTGCTGAAACAAAAGACAGGACTATGCAGCACTTTAAAGACTAACAAGATGGTTTGTTATCACCTAATATCACCCAGTAAACCATCTTGCTAGTCTTTTATTTATATTAATTGCAAACTTTGAGGCAGGAACTGTCTTTTGCTATATACAGTATCTATCAATAATGCCCAGCATAATGAAGCCCTAAACTCATCTGGGGCCTCTAAATGCTAATAAAGTTTGAACCTCTTTAGTCTGGGACTCTCTGATCTGGCCACATCCGTGGTCCAGCATTATCAAGGACTTGTGGGTGTTCCGGCATTGAAGCACTCTTGGGGTACATCTCAACTGTGGCACTATTTCAGAATACCGGAAGTATCCTGAAATAGCAACGCCGCATCTTTAAACTCGCCAGCTATTTCCTGAAATATCAGGCTCACTATTTTGGTATCTTTGGGATTTGTCAGAGTAGTGCCTATAGTGTCTACACAGTGCCAAATTTCAAAATAAGCTCTTTTGACTTAGACTTGGAATAAGCTACAAAAATTGTGTGACTTATACAGACAGAAGGGTGCCGCCTAGACACACCCATGGGGAAACACTGACACAGAAAGACCAAAGACACTGCCAGACCAAAGATCTGAGTTGGTGGCTAGGAGTGGAGCTCAGCAACTGGGTCCAGGGCCAGGAACTGGTGGCCAGAGCCTGGTGGTCAAGGTGAAGGCTAGGGCTTGGTGGTGGAGCAGTGCCCAGTAGTTGAGAGAGAAACCTAGAGCATGAAGGCTAGCAGCAGAGGGAGCTAGCATTGACTTTTCCTGGTTCTGCAAGCTTCCTGGTTCAGGACTACTCAGGTCTTGAGAGTGCCAGACCACAGAAGTCAATCCTGTATGAAACAAACAACTACCGCACGCATGTCAGTGGGTAAGTTGGCTAGTGTTGCACAAGGAGAATGCTATTGGGCAGCCTTATAGTTCCTAGTATTGGTTAGGCTCCTTTTCTGTCGGTTTCTATGCTACAGATTGCAATAGTGTTTGTGGTGGTCAAACAATATTGTCAAACATTTCAGTTTTGCAAGAAATCAAATTCCTTGGAAAAAAGTGGGACTTCAACAAGAGCTTTCTTGCTCTCTCCCTTTATTGCTAAAATACTGCACATACTGGAATACAATGATTGATTTACAAAGGAAAACTGTGTTGCACAGATGTCAAAGTAAACAACCAAAGGAAATTAGACAAAAGGTTCCTCTGGGTAATATCAGTTACACAGTGATCAAACAAAAACTTGGCTAAAAAAGCTGACGGGGAAAGCAATAAATGAGCAAACATGGAGAGATTTGTGATGCCAACTTTAAGAGAAAAAAATGTTGCTCTTTCCTTTTCCTGTGAAGCCCTGGGATTCTGTTTTATCTCACTCAAGCCAAATTCATCTCTGATGTATACTCCATTGACCTCAGTCAAGCCTGCCGCAGCTGTCAAAAAAGTATTAAAACTGGGAAGAAGGAAGAACAAAAGCAAATATCTACCAGCTCCAAAAACAATTTATAAAAATGCCATCTGCTAAAAATAGCAGTTTGCTGGTGCAACTTGTGCCAATAAGACTCTTCACACCGTATGATTGTTTAAAAGACTCTGGTTGTAATTATTACTTGTCCACAAAACCTGAACTCAAAATTAACCAATAAACTTACTCTGAAACCTTCAATCCCATCAGATTCTGTTCTTGTAATCCTTGAAACTCATTGCACAGTCATTTACAGGTATGTCTACACTACCACCCTAGTTCGAACTAGGGTGGTAATGTAGGCAACCGGAGTTGCAAATGAAGCCCGGGATTTGAATTTCCCGGGCTTCATTTGCATAAAGCCGGGCGCCGCCATTTTTAAATGTCCGCTAGTGCGGACTCCGTGCCGCGCGGCTACACGTGGCATGGACTAGGTAGTTTGGACTAGGCTTCCTAGTCCGAACTATCGTTATTAGGTAGTTACTACCTAGTACCATTACTACTGAACTACCGTGAAACGAGGAGTAATGGTAGTTCGGACTAGGAAGCCTAGTCCAAACTACCTAGTCTGTGCCGCGTGTAGCCACGCGGCACGGAGTCCGCACTAGCAGACATTTAAAAATGGCGGCGCCCGGCTTTATGCAAATGAAGTCCGGGAAATTCAAATCCCGGGCTTCATTTGCAACTCCAGTTGCCTACATTACCACCCTAGTTCGAACTAGGGTGGTAGTGTAGACATACCCCTAGAGATTATGTGCCTCCTGATCACAATGTGTAGAAAGTTGAGTCACTCATGAGATATGCTATGTCTCTGAACAGTATTAAAAATCTGTTCCACCCTATTCTCAACAAAGCCTTCACCTAAATATTTGGTACAGTTCCTCTGTAGGTCATAATAACAGGCACTCTCTATGGGATTTCCACTACTGGGCAAGATCCTCTGAAATGACTGTCGTCTTCAGTAAAAGACTTACCTCCAGAATGCTTCAGGGCATTCTGTAATTCAGGTCTACTTTGCCAGTGACAGGAATTCCTTTCCCTTCCCCACATGCCATTATGTATTTATTTCAGAAGAGAGTGAGAAGCAAAAAGTCAGTCATGAGACTGGTAAAATTAATCTTCCTCCCAGGAAGTGATTCCTGGGACTATGAACCATGAATCTGCTGAGAGTCTGGGTCCAGCTATGGAAACTAAGAATATACCTTTTGCTATATCATATATAGACATAGCTGTAGGAAGCAGCGTGGGCTGGGCCACCCCTTCCTGCCTCTCCGCTTGGCTGCAAAGAGTGAAACGGAGCCAATGGGAGCCACGAAGCTCCACGGTCGCAGCGCCAGTAAATAAACAAACTGGGGCAGCTACTTAATGTGTTTCTCAAAGTGCTATCATGGAGCACTTTCAGAAACACAGATATAGCTGACTCATCACAAATAGTGATGTTCAAATATTTAAACAAATGGAACAAATTGTTTGCAAGTAACCTACATGGCAAAATAGGTTAGAGTACAGTTATAATAAACAAATACTACATCTTCCTAATTTTATTCATACATAATCTGTTAAAAAAAAAAGAGCGCTTAGTTTGAACTAGGTAATCCTCATTCCACGAGGATTAAGCCTAGTTCGAATTTACTAGTTCGAATTAAGGGCTGTGTAGACCCTTAATTCGAACTAGTGGGAGGCTAGCCCTCCCCAGGTTTCCCTGGTGGCTACTCTGGCCAACACCAGGGAAACTCTACTGCCCCCTCCCGGCCCCAGACCCCTTAAAGGGGCACGGGCTGGCTAAGGTGCCCGTGCCAGGTGCAAGCCTGCCAGCACTCGAGCCAGCCACCAGATGCCCCCCAGCCCTCCCCCTCTTCCCGGGACCAGGCTGGCGGCTCCCAGGAGCTTGCCCGGGACCGCAAGAGGCGGACACCCGCCTGGGCTAGTGCGGACATCGTGGACCTCGTCCACGATCTCCGCACTAGGCACAGGAAAGTGGCCAGCTAGGGCAGGAGAGCTGCCAGCCTGGCCACCCAGGAGCAGGTGTGCATGAAAATCAAGGGGGTCCACTGAGACCCCCGACCCTGAGCCCTGAGCTTACAATGGCCACACTGGGTCAGACCAAAGGTCTATCTAGCCCAGTAGCCTGTCTGCCGACAGCAACCAACCCTAGGGACCCTGGAGGGGATGGACCAAAGACAGTGACCAAGCCATTTGTCCCGTGCCATCCCTCTCCAGCCTTCCACAAACCTTGGGCAGGGACACCACTCCTACCCCCTGGCTAAGACTACTCCATGGACCCAACCTCCATGACTTGATCTCACTTCCCTTTAAACTCTGTTCTAGTTGTAGCCTTCACAGCCTCCTGCAGCAAGGAGTTCCACAGGTTGACTCTTTGCTTTGTGAAGAACAACTTTCTTTTATTAGTTTGAAGCCTGCTACCCATTCCTTTCCTTTGGTGTCCTCTAGTCCTTCTTTATGGGAACTCATCAAGAACTTTTCTGTATGCACCCTCTCTACCCAACTCCTGCTTTTAGAGACCTCTATCCTGTCCCCCCTCCGTCTCCTCTTTTCTAAGCTGAAAAGTCCCAGTTTCTTTAGCCTCTCTTCATATGGGACCTGTTCCCAACCCCTGATCATTTTAGTTGCCCTCCCCTCTCTCACCCTCTCTCTTCCCCTCTCCCACCTCCTTTTCCCAGTCTCCCCCAGTTTTGTTCAATAAAGACAGATTCCATTTTTGAACACAATTGTCCTTTATTTTGTACATCAAGAAAAGGGGCTAGGGAAGGGTAAGTGGAAGGAGGTGAGGGAGGAATGAGGTACAAGCCCCCACTGGGGAGGACTGGGCTGGCTCTGCAGACTTCTGGGTGTGGAAGCTCTCCTGCAGCCCCCCAATTGCCCCCTCTCCCCAGATGGCAGCCTGCGGCCAGTGCAGCCGGGCTGATGGCCGAGTGCTGTGATGTGCCCAGTGTGGGTAGTCCAGGCATTCCAAGCCAGGACAGCTTTGCAAGCGGGGCACCCCTGAGAACTGTCTGTCCGGGGTGGGGGTCGGGACCCTTTAAGCACAGCCCTCGGCTAGCCTGAGACAGCAGCTCCATGCTCTAAGTCCTCCTCTGATGCCCTGCCGGCACTGCTTCCGGCCATCCTTAAGCCCTGTTCAGGGTGCACTTAATGTGGACATGCTAGTTCGAATTAGCAAAACGCTAATTCGAACTAGTTTTTAGTTCTAGACGTGTTAGTTCGAATTAGCTTAATTCGAATTAACTAATTCGAACTAAGTTAGTTCGAATTAGCGCTGTAGTGTAGACATACCCCTATATAGTAGGCCAGTATCTGTGCATCTGTAACATTGACGTACACGGCCACGCCCCCTGGCCGTGTACGTCAGCACCCCGCCCTCCTTCCCCTTCTGCTGTGGTGCTCTGTGCCACTCAGCTGGGCCCCGGAGGGGGAGCAAGTGGCAACAAGCGGCCATTTGGGGTCTGTGCTCCCACGGACCGCAAACGGCCCCTTTCCGCCGCTTCTTCCCTCTCCAGGGTCCAGCTGGGGGGTGCAGCACTCAGCTCCACGGTGGGAGGGGAAGGGGGGCGATGACGTACACGGCCACACCCCCTGTCCATGTGTGTCAGTGCCTCACCCTGCTTCCTCTCCGGCCGGGGCCCAGGTGAGTACCACGGCGGAAGGGAAGTGGAAGGGGAAGAGAGGCAGGGAGAGACGGAGGGGAGAGAGAGGGAGGAGGAGGAGGAGAAGAGAAAGGGAGAGTGAGAAGCAGGAGGGGGAGAAGAGAAAGAAAGAGATGGAGAAAGAGGCAGGAGATGGAGGAGAGCTGAGGGGGCAGGGAGGCAGTAGGTGGAGAGAGAGAAAGAGAGAGAGAGAGAAAGCTCAGGAGAGAAGACCTGAAAATCCTGTTTTATGACGGGCTAATTGGCTAGTTCCTACATAAAAGAAGTAAAATTTATTTAATATTAGCCCCATTCAATGCGGGTCTACTATATATTTTAGAAAGGTTGTCTCTTTGTTTGATCAAGAACTCCTCCTAAATGGTAAGAGCTGAAAAAAACAGACTTGGTATACAGCTTCCTCTGATCATAATTTAAAGCAACATGAGGGTTTGGTGTGCTAGGAAAATGGAATGTGCCTGGAATGGGACTGCTTCTCATAAAACCAACAGAAAAGAGACAAAATCACCAAATCAATACTGTCCTCAAAATTGACATTATCTTTGATGATAAATGTATGATTGTTTCATTGTAACTACATTTCTGTGTTGTTAGGACCAGAGCCTGAGCTGTACCACTTAAGCTGTATTTATATTGTTGCCTGGAGCATACCAAACTTGGTAATTGGTGACAGTGTCTCCATGACAGTGGCTGAACTCAACAGGGGGATGCTTCTGAAGACCTTGGGAAGTGTGTGTGTGTGTGGGGGGAGGGGAGGGGGGGGTTATAGAACCCGCCACCCCCATGCTTTAGAAAATGGACTTGTAGACACAGACATGCCTAACTCTAAGGTGCTTTGGACAAATTGTCTAATTTAACCTATCAATCTTGGTGTCATAATCTGCTGGATCTTCTTATCCTATTTTGATGTATGTATCATTCTTGTGTGTAAAATTAGATATATGGAATACAGAATGCTTTATGGTTTTAAATGTGCAAAGGAAAGCCATCAAGGGTGTTTCCAATGCTGGGATGCCTCAATGACTGGGCAATCATATGTAGAAAGGCTTTTGTCCTTAAGTCTTAGCAGTGGTTGTTCTTAAGAAGTCACATGATCTCCTTAACTGATAGGGACTGGCCAGGTAACTTACCATGCAAAAATGACAATCTTTAAAACAATAGGAAATTAACAGGTCTTTGTCTTTGGATGGCTGGTGTGGCACACCCAGGGGAAATAACTAAAGACTCAAGGGTAACGAGCTATCTGCTTTATAGGCTTAGCTGGAAAAGGAAAAGTTTTAGAGTGAGTTTGTAATTAATAAGTTTGTACTGAGGATTTAGTGTTAGAATTAGCTATGCGTTTTCTGTTAAGTTTGTAATCTACTTTGCTCTGCTTGTACTCACTTATTACCACTTAAAACCAACTACTTGTACTTAATAAAATCACTTTTATTTATTATCAATCCCAGTGTAAATAATTGTTACGTGGGGGAGCAATTGCTGTGTACATTGACCCTTCTATTGTTAAAGGGGAGGTTACCTAAATAATTCATTTGGGGTTCTGATACCATTTGGGGAGTGGTATCCCAGGAAGCTGGACCCAAAACTGCATTTTTTTTGGACCTTAAGGCTGTGTCTACATTGGCAAAATTTAGCGCAAAAGCAAATGCTTTTGCGCAAAATCTTGCCGCCTGTCTACACTGGCTGCGAGTATTTGCGTAAGAACACTGATGTTCTACTGTATGAAATCAGTTGTTTCTTGCACAAATACTCTGACACTCCTTCTCAGGGATAAGTTCTCTTGCATAAGTGTTCTTGCGCAAGAGGCCAGTGTAGACAGGTAAGATCAATTTATTGCGCAAGAAAGCCCGATGGCTAAAATGGCCATCTGAACTTTCTTGTGCAAGAGAGTGTCTACACTGGCACAGATGCTTTTGCGCAAAAGCAAATCTTTTGCGCAAAGGCACATGCCAGTATAGACGCTCTCTTACTCAAATACTCTAACGCAAAAACTATTGCATTTAGAGTATTTGCGCTAAATCTTGCCAGTCTAGACATAGCCTAGGAGTTTCAGTGTCCATACTTCTTCAGGGGGCAGGAGGAGGTGGTGGTACTTGGCTGAGGTAGACCAGTGCATCTGGCCCAGCAGAACAGAGTGATAAGATGCTCCAGAGATCAGGAAGATGTGTGGCAGAGGCCTTGCCAGCACCCTGGGAAGCACCCCCCACGGGGTCTTCTGTGATCATACCCTGTCGCAGGGTGCACCTAGTGTTAACCTACAAAACAAAGTATGGGCTTAGTAAGGTCTGAGGAGATAGTTCGGGCAGTTCAAAGACTGGAAGTGTCAAGAAGCTGAAACACATTTTAACACAATGAAGTTTCACTCTCTGATACAGTGGTGTAACAGTAACTCTCAGAGCTCATCTCCACTATTGGAGGATCAGTACTATAGCAGTTGATCCATCAGAGGTGGATTTAACAGGTTTAGTGAGGACCCACTAAATCAACTGCAGATCACTCTCCATCAACTCTGGTAATCTGTTGGAACTAGAAGTATCAGATAAGTCAATGGGAGAGTTTCGCTCATTGACCTAATTCATTGTAGACACCACAATAAGTCGGTCTATGCTACCTTATTCATGTAGCTGGAATTGCATATTTTAGGTCGACTTAGCTCTGTAGTGTAGACCTGTCTTCAGACCTGTGTACTCTGAGAATGTCACACACGCCAAAAAAGAACTTGCAATGAAAGGTTAGAGAGGCAAGAAAGCAGCTGGTGTGAAGTTGGAGAGCAAGGATACAACATAAGTGGAGAGGTCAAAGAAGCACAATTTTTTCTAAATGTCTGCTTTATAGTTCAGATTATGTTTAAATTGGGAGTTTACTCCTACAGTATGAAGATTTTTTTCTTCCCTTAATGAAGAAAATGGTTAATACCATTTGTCAAAAACTTTTCAGTGTCTCATAATCTTTGGCTTACAACAGACAAGAACAAAGTCTCATTTTCTGCTTATAAACCTTTGTCAAGTCAGGACTAGGTTTTGGGAGAAAGTGGTTGCTACCAGCAAAAGTACATTGCAGAAATGCATATTGCAGCTTAAGGATTTAGTAAGAAACTTTTTTCGTTCATTATTCCAACTGCACAACTAGAAAGGCATTGACTTTAAATAAAGGCATTTCATTGTTTAAGGATTCAGATTTTCTTCCTTGGGAATTTTCCAAACCGTTTTGTTCTTTTTGCAAGAATATTTTCTCTATAGTCACATTTTTTGAGAAAATTAATCTACATCTCCAGAATTGGATAAGATATACTACAGCTATACTATATAGCTCTGATCATATCAAACCATTTTCTTAGATAAAAATGATTAGACATGATTGTCTATGGATTTTGTAAGGTCACTTTATACAGGATTCAATTTAGCAGATTTATTTTGTGAGCATTTAAATTCTGGGTGACTCTTAATTTTACAAAATTACCTAATTTAATAGACTGCCTATTACCATTATGATATAATCTGGATCTTTTTCCTTTCCTCCTCTCATTGTAATTAATTATTATTGCATCCTTTTCCTAATTTTTTTTCTCAGGTTATATTTGTACCTTCTAGCACAAGTGTAGTTCCAGTTGTATCAGTGCTTTCCAGTAAACTTGTTGGCTGTGTCTAGACTGGCAAGTTTTTCCGCAAAAACTTGCCAGCTGTCTACACTGGCCGCTTGAATTTCCGCAAGAACATTGACGATCTCATGTAAGAAATCAGTGCTTCTTGCAGAAATACTATGTTGCTCCTGTTCGGGCAAAAGTCTTTTTGCGCAAAAGCTTTTGCGCAAAAGGGCTAGTGTAGACTGCTCAGATTTGTTTTGCGCAAAAAACCCCTGATCGCGAAAATGGCGATTGGGGCTTTTTTGCGGAAAAGCGCATCTAGATTGGTACGGATGCTTTTCCGCAAAAAGTGCTTTTGCAGAAAAGCATCCGTGCCAATCTAGACGCTCTTTTCCACGAATGCTTTTAACAGAAAACTTTTCCGTTAAAAGCATTTGCGGAAAATCATGCCAGTCTAGACAAAGCCATAATGTTGGATTGGGGGACACAGATTGGCTGTTAAAATTGCCCCTAGACAAAGAATTGGCATGTGAAAAAGATGACAACTTGGTCAAAATGTTTTAAAAAAGAAATACTATTAATTAAGGATAAATCTATCCAGATATTTTAGAAATGTACATCTGTCTGTCTGTGAGTCAGTTTGTTCAAGAACTCCTCCCCCAGAACAGTAAGAGGTAAGCCCACCAAATTTAGTACACAGCTTCCTCTTACCCTAACTTAAAGCAAGGTCAAGGTTTGGTTGTGCCAAGAAAACAGGAAATACCAAGAATGGGACAGTTTTCCATAACGTAGAAAGAGAGGAGCACAGATAGGAGGCATGTGGTACTGGCTGTGGGGTTGGATAAACAGCCCCGCTGGCTAGATCAGGGAGAGAGAAAGCTCCTCTGGAAGGAACCCCCCTGAGTCCCTTTTTATCCCTCCGCCCTCACTCTTGCACCCCTCACACATCCCCAGCCTCCTGCCCTCCCCACCACATCCTCAAGGCCCAGTCCTGGCTCCTGCATCCCCCATACCACCAGCCTTCTGTCCTGAAGGACTCAGGCAACTTGGGTGAGTTTTCTAGTTCTCAAATATATAAAATGCAAGCATAAACAAACATCTAATTATATAGAACAGGGGTCTCCAAACTACGGCCCGCGGGCCGGATGCGGCCCGCGAGGCCCTCTCATCCGGCCCGTGGAGACCGTCCCTGGGGCGCCGCCGAACGGGCCCTTCTTGCCGCGGTGGGGGGGCCCTGTCAGGGGTGTGCGGCGTGTACTCATGCCGCGCCGGGGCAGGAGAAGCGGCCGCGCGGCGGCAAACGGCGCAGGGGGCGGGGGTTAGCACGGGCAGCGTTCCCCCGCCCAGACTGACAGGGCAGCCGGCCAATCAGGGGGCAGGATGGGCGGTGGTGGTAACGCCCGCCCGGCGACGTGCGGGGGAACGTGAACCCCGGCAGGAACTTTAAAAAGGTGACCCCTGATTTAAATCGATATTAAATTCTTTCAGATCTCTCCTAAAACACCAGATCTAGTGCCTAAAATCAGCTTCTAGGTGAGGAAAAATGTTAATTTTTAATGCTTCATTTGTCCCTTGCTCCTTTTAAGTATTTTTCTCACTCTCTGGATTTCTTCTCGCTGGCCTGAAGGGTGAGTTTTCCCCAGTGCATTAATGCAGTGCCCCATAGCATGTGCCTGGCATGCTGCTAATTTGTTTTTGGAACAAGTACAGGCCAACAACTTGACGCACTTTCAGCAGTGCAAGGTCTTCATGGCTGAAGCAACAGCTGAGTTCCCCACGTCTGAAATATGTGAAGAACAATTTGAGAACAAACTTGTCCGATGATAATCTCAGGTCACTGTTGATGTTAGGGACAACAAATCTAAAGCCAGAAATGTCTGCTATTTTGGCATCCAGGAAACAATTTCACCATTCACACTAATACAGGTGTTCATGTGTAGTGTATCAATGTGTTATTAAATAATAACTGAATAAAATAATATTAAATAAATAATTAAAAACAACATCCATGTTTTGATTGTTTTTTATTTGGACCTCAAGTGTGTAGTCGGCCCCCGAACTGCTGTTTGATAGTTAATGCAGCCCTCGGGCTGAAAAGTTTGGAGACCCCTGATATAGAAGAACATTAAGAATTCAAATAAATTATTCAGAATTTACGAAATGCCACAATTAAGGCGGTCTATGCAAACTTAATTGAGAACCCGTGCATGTATTCATTATGACAGAGTTATTGATTCCATAATACTATTATTTTTCCACCAATCCCTCAATTATTCAGTGAATGGATAGTTATTCAATGTATCTTTTTATCTTCCTCATTCAAAATATGGCTGCAGGCCTTCTTTACCACACATCAACCAAGCCCTACAGGGAATGCAAAATTATTAATTTCCTCCTTGACATTTCTATGGTGTTCTCACCATAGTATCTGACATTAATGAATGTATCATTGTAATGCCCCTGTGACACTAGGTAATATTATCCTCATTTTGCAGATGGTGAACAGTCACAGAGATATTAAAGCCCATATTGAGACACCTCAACTTCACAAAATATTTAGCAAGTGTATAAACATTATATGTTCTAAAGTACATCTCTCTCTGGCTTGCAATTAAGTACACTCTGCACAAGATTACTTTGCATGTAACTCAGTCTTCAGACATCCATAGAAAATTAGGAACACATAATTAGTGGCCAATTATGAACATTTTGGTTTAAGGGATTTACCAAGTATCAGTCACTCTGTGGCAGAGGCATAAAGAGAATCCAATTCTCTAGAGTGGCATTCAGCTGTCTTACATCATTTCTCTTGATGCAATTACCAGCCTCATTCTTGACATACCTTCCAGTTTTTTCAACAAATGAGACAAGGGTCCTCATTGTTGCAGAAGAAGCAGCCTCCTTCACTTCAGTCATTGGGCACTGCTCATCCCATGGAAATAAATACTATAATTATGTAATTAAAGACTATCATGATGCATACGCACAAGGGGTGGGGATGGGGGAGAATTACTTTTGAATGGCCAACCTCAATTTCAGAATTGTTCAACTTTCAATATTGACTTGCAATCTTAATATTCTTATAATATAATTTTTTGCAAATAATGTCCTAATGTTTAAAAAAACAAACAAACCTGGAAACAGAAATTGTATCATATTGACTCCATAGTGGGTCATCAGCCAGTTTTATCCTTTTAGATCCTCCATACTGACTTCTACTTGAGCTCCTGAAATAACTAACAGCAGTAGTAAGCAGTTATCTAGGCAGGTATCCTGGAAAAACCCTGCAATGTAGACATAGGCCAAGAAAAGATTTTGGAAGAAACAAGCAGAAGTGGACACTCATGGAACAACTGCTGACTTTTTTAAAAATGCAAACAAGTGAGATTCACCATCACGCTATCATTCCCACAGTCTCTTAGGACCTGGCAACATACATAATACCTCTGGGGACTTGCCTGATTCTGATAAATGTTCTGACTAGCCCAGAGGAAAAAGGACACAGATGAAACCTTCACCCATTCTGGCTAAATTCCAGACACCATATGGGAAGTGAGGCTTTGTCACACTACCTGGCTATGTCTACACTGGCATGATTTTCCGGAAATGCTTTTAACGGAAAAGTTGTCCATTAAAAGCATTTTCGGAAAAGAGCGTCTAGATTGGCAGGACGCTTTTCCGCAAAAGCACTTTTTGCGGAAAAGCGTCCGTGGCCAATCTAGACGCTCTTTTCCGCAAAAAAGCCCCGATCGCCATTTTCATGATCGGGGCTTTTTTGCCGAAAAGAAATCTCTGCTGTCTACACTGGCCCTTTTGTGCAAAAGTCTTTCGGAAAAAGACTTTTGCCCGAACGGGAGCAGCATAGTATTTCCGCAAAAAGCACTGATTTCTTACAGTACGAAGTCAATGCTTTTGCAGAAATTCAAGTGGCCAGTGTAGACAGCTGGCAAGTTTTTCCGGAAAAGCGGCTGATTTTCCGGAAAAACTGGCCAGTCTAGACATAGCCCCTATGTCTATGTCCTTTTCCTTCCTCGTATTATTTCTTCTCTTTCCTATCTCTCTCATTTTGCTTTCTGTCTAAAATTAACCTGGCTTAGCCACCTAAGTCTTTATTTTGCCATACTGCTGCAAGCTGGTTAGCAGAAAGAGCAATTTAACAACAAAGTCCTAAAAACTGAATGCTGGCACTGGTTTGCCAGGTCTTGGAGTGTTTCTTCAACAAGAATTTGTAAAGCACAAGTCAACATCAGAGAGAGAAGCTCCATCTCCTATCTTTTCTATTCTTTCCTTCCCCCTCTTTTCGTGTGTTTGTCTTGAATCTTTTAGGCAATGGGATTGGCTTTAACAGCCGCAACATTTAAGCCCCACCCCATTTAAACTAACTTCTTCTCCTTTTCCCAAAAAGGAATGTAATTACTATCTTTAATACTAGCCAAAAGACTGTCAAATTATGGGAGGGATTCCTTCTAAAAACTCTCTCCTGATAAAAAGGAAAGGAAACAAACAATGTGAAAATAAAAGTCTTAATTAGTGCTTTATATTTCACATTTTAAATGTTACTCGTTATCTTTAATCAAGGTTAATAAGGAATGTAATGGTTTGATTGCCATGGTACTAAATAGGTGGAGGTCTTTGTATTCTATGATGCTTCTTGAATATTCCCAGGGTTGTGAGAGCCTCCCTATCACCTTCCCTTACCATGGAGAAGCCTTGCCTCTGCTTTCCAGCGGAGACCTTCCCAACTCCACCACCAACACACACAAGAACTTCACAGGCCCCACTGTCAATGCAGTTTATTGATAAGCACATTCCAGTGCTTGATCCCCCCCCCCCCCATATCCTCCCTTGGATTATCTAGGAAGACCTACAGAGGGAGCATATCGCCTGCCGGCATGCCCTGCAGGTCTCCGTGAACTAGCAGGACTGCAGACTGGGGGCAGACCTGAAGTTGAGCCAAAACACCTGGCAGGGACTGCTACATCAGGGCTGGACCATGTACATGGTTTTCACAGCTGCCCTCAACCACTTGGTGGCTGCTCCTGCCCCGTGCCTTTTCCTCATAGTGATCCCTGTGGTCGCTGAGGGACCCACATAATAGGTGGTGGAACCACCCAAGGCAGGCAACAGTCCCAGTCCCATCCTTGAGCCTCTCCTCCCCCCTCCTTTTCCCTTTTCCACCTCCCTCGCCCTTCCCAATTTCTTTTCCCCAGTCCCTCCCCAGTTATATTTACCCCAATGAAAAAAAATCAGTTTATTCTTTCAAAACAGAAAGTATGGTTAATTGTTTCTGCAGGGGAAGGGGAGGGAAAGAGAGGAAGGAGGGAATGGAGGGCAGAGAAGGGAGGGATTGGGGAGAAAAGGCACACTGGGCCACTACAGAGGCCTCTTGTGGAGAGGCCCAGGGGAGAGTTTCATAGCAGGCCCTGGCTGAAACTCTTCCTCAGGGCCCCCGGATGCACACAGCACCCTGGTGGGCCTGCTAGATGCAGCTGTGAGCAGCTGCTTGAAGACCCTGGTGAGCTGCTCGGCCTCGGTTCCCAACTCTGGTAGGAATGTCTCCCCCTTATGTTCTCAATGTTGTGTAGGACACAGCACACAGCCACCACTTTGGGGATGTTCCGCTCATCAAGGTACATACAGTTGAGGAGGCAATGGAACCTCCCTTTCAGATAACCAAAGGCACTCTCCAAAACAGTGCTGGCCCTGCTGAACCTGCCATTGAAGTGTTCCTTGCTTTTGTCAGTGCAGAGCTTCATTAGCCATGGTAGCAGAGGGTAGGCTGTGTCCCCTACAATGCACATCCCCAGCCCTGATGGTATGGTCAGGGAAAAAAGTGCCAGTGTTCAGCTTCTGGAAAGACTAGAGTTTCTGAAGACGCAGACATTATGTGCCTTCCCCAACTTCCCGATGCTGATGTCCATGAACTGACTGTGATGGACTACAAGGGCCTGCAGAACCATCAAAAAGTACCCCTTCCAGTAGATGGGGCCCAGTGGCTGGGGGTCTGGATGGGGTTATGGGTGCCGTCAATATCTCCCTCATAGTTGGGAAAGTCCATAGCAGCAAAGCCGGTGAGGATGGAGTCCACATTGCCCATGCTAATGATCTTTCACAGCAGGACAGTGTTGATGGCCCTCACCATCTGTAGAACTAGACAAACAGAGAATTACAGAATACAGGACTATGTAGCACTTTAAAGACTAACAGGATGGTTTATTAGATGATGAGCTTTCGTGGGCCAGACCCACTTCCTCAGATCAAATAGTGGAAGAAAATAGTCACAGCCATATATACCAAAGGATACAATTAAAAAAAGTGAACACATATGAAAAGGACAAATCACATTTCAGAACAGAAGGGGGATGCGGGGGGTGGGAGGGTGGGGAGGAAGGAAGGTGAATGCCTGTGAGTTAATGATATTAGAGGTGGGGAAGGGTAGATGTCTGTGAGTTAATAGTGTTAGAGGTGATAATTAGGGAAGCTATCTTTGTAATGGGTAAGATAGCTGGAGTCTTTGTTCAGGCCTCCGTGGAGAGTGTCGAATTTTAGCATGAATGCCAGTTCAGAGGATTCTCTTTCAAGTGCAGATTTGAATGTCTTCTGAAGTAGAATGCATGTGATTAGGTCATTGAGACAGTGTCCTTTTTGGTTGAAATGGCAAGCAACTGTTTTTTCTTTGTGATGCTGTCTAATGTCTGTTTTGTGGGCATTGATTCTTTGGCGAAGTGTCTGAGACGTTTGTCCAATGTACATAGCAGACGAACACTTTCGGCAGATAATAGCATAGATTATATTTCTGGAGGCGCAGGAATATGTATTCTTGATCTTATAACCTTGGTTAGGCCCAATAATGGTGTCAGCAGAGTGAATATGTGGACAAACCTGACAACGGGGTTTGTTGCAAGGGAAAGTACCAGAGTTGGTATTAGTGTGGTATGTCCTGTGCTTGTTGATAAGAATCATCTTGAGGTTAGGTGGTTGTCTATAGGAGACTATGGGTCTGTCTCCCAGAGCTTCTTGGAGTTTAGTGTCCTGTTCCAGTATAGGCTGTAATTTATTGATAATGGGTTGGACAGGTTTAAGTTGGGAGCTGTAGATGATGACAAGTGGTGTTCTATTGTTGGTTTTCTTGGGTCTGTCTTGTAGTAGATGGTTTCTAGGTATTCGTTTGGCTCTTTCAATTTGCTTTTTTATTTCTCCGGGTAGGTAGTTGAGGTTTATAAATGCTTGGTAGAAATCCTGAAGTTTCTGGTCTCTGTCAGTGGGATTAGAGCAGATGCGGTTGTATCGAAGGGCTTGGCTATAGATGATGGATCGTATGGTGTGTGCTGGATGGGAGCTGGAAGCATGTAGGTAACTGTATGAGTCAGTGGGTTTTCTATAGAGGGTGGTGTCTAATTTTCCATTGTTGATTTGTACTGTGGTGTCCAGGAAATGGATCTCTCGTGTGGAATGGTCCAGGCTGAGGTTAATGGTGGGATGTAGGTTGTTGAAATCTCTGTGGAATGTCTCCAGTGTTTCTTGGCCTTGTGTCCAGATCATAAAGATGTCATCGATGTAGCGTAAGTAGAGAAGTGGTAAAAGGGGACGTGTACCCATGGCTGTGTCGCTGATCGGGAGGTATAAGTTGTTTTCAAACTGGAAATAATTGTGGGTGAGAACAAAGTTACATAGGTCTGCTATCAGGTTGGCAGTGGTGTCCTCTGGGATAGTCTTTCTAATAGCTTGTAATCCGTCTTCCTGTGGGATGTTGGTGTATAGAGCTTCTACATCCATGGTGGTAAGGATGGTATTATTGGGGAGGTTATCGATGTTACTATTCTACATGTCAGAGAATTACAGGGTTTCCAGGGTCCTTGGGAGGTCCCACAGCTCAAGCTCCCCTCCCCCACACCTCCACACACACCAGGAGCAACCCCTACTTACCCCATCCCCCGGCAGGACTTTGTGAAGGTGGGATTGCAAAACCTCCCAGGGAGGGGGCTTCCACCCCCTCTTCCCTAGAGTACCCCATTCCAATAGTTCACCGCCCCCTCTCCCCACACCCGGGACAATAGCATGTGAGAGTCATACTTGCATGAGCACAGCCCTAGAGGTCTATCTCCACATACTGAACTGGTTCACCACAGAGTAGTAGCTGTCTGGCATGGCTAGCTTCAAGATAACCATGGCAACCCACTTCTGGAAGGGGATGGTAGGTCGCATGTGAGTGTCCCATCACCTGACAGCAAAGGAGAGCAACTCGTACGGCTCCGTGAAGGTGTTGTTCCACATGCAGAAGTTCTGGAGCTACTGGTGGTCATCCCACCACTCCATGGTGATCCGGTCCCCACTAGTTGGGACTGGTGTCCAGTTGCCATAAGCGGCAGTACAGGATGTGAAGGGGAGAGTGGGTGGGGTCGAACTGCATGAGCAGTGCATTGGGAGAGAAGAGGAGGTGCTCTGCAATGAGCTTGTGGGTCCTCCTCCTGCAGGGGCATGAAGGCAGCCTGCAGAAACTGCACCAGGAGGTGCGGGATGAGATGTAAAAGCCATCAACTGCTCAGAGGCAGGTGTGGCTCCATGTCTAGAGAGCTGAGGTGTCCACAAGGGCAACCACAGCAGGCAGTGAAAAGGCTTTTCTGTCCCTCAAGGAAGTAGGCAAAAGAGAGGAGCCTGAGACATAACCGTACAAAGGGGTCCCTTTAAGCTCAAGCCTCAGATAGCCTCAAGCAGCAGCTCCAGGAAGAGAGTGCTATCCTGATGCCCTGACTGAAGTGCTTCTGCATGGCCTTAAATAAGTGAGGATGCTCTATTCTGAAATAGTTCAGAGCTATTTCAATGGACATTTGCTGTACAGACACCCTATTTTGAAATAAGCCGTTACCAAAAATAAATTTCAAAATAGCTTATTCTGAAATAAGCATTCAATGTAGATGAATCCTCACAGTATTCACAGATTTGGTGCTTCCAAAGAATCAGTCCACCTCACATCACTACTCTGTTTAACATATAACACTTAGGTTTCTTTATAGTGCAATCAAATATAACTGTTTACCAAAGTTTAGAAAGTCAGGGGGAAGTATTGGAAAAATTGTTACATATAAAATAAAATCATACCATGGATTCCAGAGACTAGAATTAATTAACAAGATATTTTAATGTCTAAAGAAGTTTTGCTCACCCAAAATTCTAACAGTGCTTTACACCCATGCTGACTATAACTGTTCTTTTGAGACAGACATGCTTGCAGTTTGCCTTCTCTGTGAAGGACCCAGTGTATTTCTGCACCAGTCCAGTCCTTTTGATTTATTCCTGAACATGACACTCCTCTGCAGTTTGTTTCATCTTGTAGATTTTTCAGTCTCTCTATTCACACCTGGCATGTGTACATAAATATGCATACATTATGTAATACACAAACAGCCAAGCAGGGAGAGAGGTGTCAGATGCATCCTGCCTGAAAGGAACATTTCTGGGATATGTCACATCTGACTGTCCTTACCTCCAAGATCTTAAGAGTATAGATTTATTCCTCTTTAATTATTGTCTACATACATATCATAATGATCTTGTTGACTAGTGGGCTCCTGGCTTGTGGTAGAAACTTCAATATGCCATCATTTAGTCAACTATTATGAATATATTAAACCATGTAAAATTCTATGCAGACACAGAGCCCTTTGCCACTTGGCGGCAATGGGTCCAGGTGTCTTGCAGACCAGAGCCCAAATCTTAAAACTCTTTAATGTTGGACAGTTTCAAGTTAACACCCATGATGTTTGGGGACCATATAGTCCATTGAAAAATAACACACTATTTCCCACATCCTTGGTGGGTGCCCTAATCACTGGGCTCAAAGTTAAGGGAGGTGGTCTTTCTTTAATTTTTTTTTCTGTGCCATCCCTAAGTTCCTTTGTGAATCCAGTGTGCTTATTTTTCTGTAATTGCAAATGGAAGTGGGGAATTATGTGTTTATAACTGAATAGGCTCTTGTGTTGCTTTTTTTTATATTTAGACTTAAGTACTTAAATAAATGTGGACTGCTTCTTAAAAGGACGATGCGTTCTTGGAATCTGGAAACAGATGTTGTTATTTATCCCCTCATACCAGGTGCTGAATTTTTCCAGGATACTTGTTCATATTCATTTTTTGGAAGCATTTGAAATGGAAAGGTACAGGATGGAGGACTTTTTTTTCTGTCATGAATCTGATTTAGATGCAGACATTACCTTTCTCTTGCCATGGTTACCCCGTTGGTGTGTGGCAATCTCTAGGTCTGCCTTTGTAAATATGAATGAAAAACTGTTCCTATTTAGTGTTTCTGGGGAGCTGAGGTGGAGAGCCCACAGACAACAAAATTCACCTTTGCAGTGAAGTCCATTGCTCAAATACTAAAAAAAGAATAAAACATTTGATTTACTTCCATTTGTATAACATTCTCAGCTGTCTAAACAATAATAGTTACTTTCAGTTTAAATTTTGTTTCAAAATGGTCAGAATGGCTTTGTAATGAATTCAATCCCTTTTAAAGCAACCCCCGCCTCATGTAAGAATAGCCTTTAGAAATTTGTCAGTTTTGTGCCCCCTCAGCTGCAGTAGATGTTCTGTTGCTTTTCAATCTGACTCCTGGAATTCATTATTCTGAAGACCCTGATTCCTTATTCCCGTAACATGAAGGATGTGATAGATCTAGGGGTATCACTATTGGGAATTTGTAGGTACAGTATGTGTAGATATTGGGCAATAAGAGGCCTTCCCATACTTGCTTCTAAGAGTATGTCTGCACAGCAGTTATTTTGAAATAACTTTCCTAATCGGAGCACTTATTTTGAATTTGGTAAACCTCATTCTATGAGGAATAATGCCAAATTTGAAATAGCTGTTTCAAAATAAGTGCTGTGTACACACGTATTTCAAAATAGGGGACATCCAGCCTTCCCAGGGTGCCCTGGTGGCCACTCTAGCCTCAACCAAGAACATTCCACTCCCTTCCCCATCCCCAGAGCCCTTAAAGGGGTAGACTCTGGCCACAATGCCTGTGCCAGTTCCAAGTCTGCTAGCCCAGAGCCAGCAGTCACTGCCCCAACCCACTGGCCCCAAAACATGAGCCAGCAAGCCAGAGCCAGCCAGCCCTCCACCGCTCCCCAGGAGCAGTCTGCCAGCTCCCAGGAGCCTGCCAGGGCCCAGAGAAGGCAGGCACCTTCCTGGTTCAGGGTGGAGATCATGGACCTTATTCAGGTTTTGGGGGGATACCCCCAACGTCCATGATCTCCACACTAGATGGAGGAATGTGGCCATCTATGGCAGGATAGCTGCCAGCCTCGCCACCAAAAGCCACATGCGAACCCAGGAGCAGGTTCACATGAAAATCAAGTTGGTCTGGCGAGACCCTCACCCCCGAACCCTGAGCTTCCCCTCTCCCTTCTTCCCCTTGCTTCTCTCTTCCAGCTCCCTCCTCCCAGGTTTCCCCCTCCGATCCTCACCCTCTCTTCTCCCTTCTCCCGTCTCCTTTCCCCAGTCTCACCAGAGTTTCATCCCCTCCCCCCAGTTTTGTTAAATAAAGACAATTAGTATTTATGAAAAAAACGTGTCTTTTATTTTACATCAGGAAGGAAGGCTGGGTGGGGGACAAGTGGAAGGATGTGAGAGAGGAATGAGGCACAAGCCTCCAGTGGGGCAGACCAGAGAGACTGTTAGTGCTCCTCAGGGTGGAAGCTCTCCCTCAGGGCCTCCTGGATACTGACAGCCCCCCGATGGACCTCCCGGATGGCAGCCTACAGAAAGTTCAGCAACGCATCCAAGAGAAGCACCAGAGTGCACAGGGGCAGACCTGGCTCCATGTTGCAGAGTGCTGTGGTGTCCCAAGTGAGGGCAACCAGAGCACACAGAGACAAAATGCTTTGCTGTCTCTCATCGAGGTAGGCAAGCAAGCAGGGAAATCTGAGAACCGGCTGTCCGGGAGTCCCTTTAAGCACAGGCCTCAGATAGCCTCAGGCACCAGCCACACAAAGTAACTCCTGACCTGATGCCCTGCCGGACCTGGTTCCGGCCGGCCTTAAATGCAATTCAGCTTCCACTCAGTGTGGACACGCTATTTCGAAATAGCAAAATGTTATTTCAAAATGCATTTTGTGTGTAGATGCATTATTACAAAATAAGGTATTTTGAAATAACTATTTCGAAATAGCTTATTTCGAAATAATGCTGTAGTGTAGACGTACTCTAAGAGAGTTCTTTGTATTTCCTTGTGCATTGGAAATACTATATATATTCATTTTCTATTAACTGCAGAAAATTCCTTGTCAATCCAGAAGTTCAAAAACTTGAGTGAAATTAATTTACCCAATTTCATCAATCATTGAATAGAGGTTTCCTCCCCCCCACTCCCCAGACAGAAATAATGCAGTACCCTAATCTGATGTTGGATAACAGAAATGTATGTTATTTTGTGTTGTGTATCTCTTTAGATACATTTAAAGTGCCTGTTGAAGCTGTGGACTCCAGCACACATATTTCAAATGAAAAAAACAACAACGTAAATATCCTTTAGGTGAGAGATTATAGTGCCACAAATTGCCTAAAAAAGAGCCAGCTATTGTTGAAATAACCACTCCCCCAATCCTTCTGATACTCTCTCCCACTTAAAAGATTGATCAGGCTTGCTTTGAATCATAACATAGAAGTTAGCAGTTTAAAGCTATAATTTATGTTATTGACTCCAGAGGAAGTTTGTCATCTTAAGGAGCACAAATATAATGCCGTGCATAACTAGTGCCCCAAAACCAGGCACCTGATAAACCTATATGGCACCTAGATACAGAAGCCAAAAATTGGACTGTCCAGGTAAAACCTGGATGGGAGGCAATCCTAAAGTACAGTTTCAGGCACCACAGCCTTTTGTCTGAGACAAGATGTACATAATTCACAGAACTTCTGGTGTAGGGTGAATGAACCAACCCCAGCGGTGAAATCAATGATAGGGGAGTAAGGAGACCCTACTCCAGCCCAGGGCCCTAACAGTGGTGGGTGATCTAGTGTAAGTGACAATCTGTCTTTTTGACTCAGTGGGTCACTTTGTAGGTTAAGGGGAAACCTGTTCCTGTTTTCCTAGTTTAGTTTCTTCAGTAATTCTAGGGAATCCTTCCTAAGGGTCAAATTATGAAATACTCACATTAGCAGTGCAAGATGTTCCTTGGACAAGCTTACTACCCTTGGCTACCCTTTAAGGACATTGAAATTCTCTACAATCTGTGGAAAGCTCATCTGTGTGGCAAACACGGCTGTCTCAGAGGCTGGTCTGAGACTATGGGATGCATTCCCCCTGGAACCATCACAAAACATACCACCTTCTGCTTCAAGTGCAAGGCACATTTCTTTGTTCTTCCCTTCTCTAACATAAATACATAGCAACATATATATTTACAAAATAACACACTCCACTGCTCATGCTTCTCCCTCTGGGAAGAGGATGAAAGAGCAAACATGTGACACATGGTTAGTCATGCTTCTTAGTACACTATTAGTTTTCAGATAATATTGTATTATGTATAGTACAAGAGCCTACATAGGACAGACATGGAGAATACAGATCACTTTAAAGGATCAATCCCTACATGTAACATCTAAAGTAATATTGAACACCTTAACCTTTTTACCCTATGCTATTCATTCTAAGAGGGATCATCTTCTCTTCTTCTTTCTGTTACCTTCCTTTGATTATAATTCTGTGCTTAGAGAAGTTTTGATAATATTCATAAAAATGGTCATTTGTTTTTTATTCCCTTAGATGTCATCATCTTAATATTTATTCAAAAAATATCAGCATTTACATCAATGCTTGATCTTATCAGGACCCAGATCAAGGTAACAAGCTGATTTCTAAAATACTTTGTAAGAATGCTCATAGTGAAAAAATGACAGATATGCTGTTAAATTCCTTGTCAATCCAGAAGTTCAAAAACTTGAGTGAAATTAATTTACCCAATTTCATCAATCATTGAATAGAGGTTTCCTCCCCCCCCACCCCCCACTCCCCAGACAGAAATAATGCAGTACCCTAATCTGATGTTGGATAACAGAAATGTATGTTATTTTGTGTTTAGACGAGGAGTCCTGTGGCACCTTATAGACTAAAAGATTTATTGGAGTATAAGCTTTTGTGGGAAAAGATCCACTTTGTCAGACTAACACAGCTACCTCTCTGATACTTGACACATGCAAGATATACTGTTGTTATTTGGTGTCATGTACTACTCTGAGACACAAAACACATGATTCAGGGATCCTAATAAGAACATAAGAATGGCCGTACTGGGTCAGACCAAAGGTCCATCTAGCCCAGTATCCTGTCTGCCAACATTGGCCAGCACCAGGTGCTCCAGAGGGGGTGGACCGAAGACAATGAGCAAGCAATTTGTCTCTTGCCATCCTTCTCCAGCCTCTAACAAACAGAGGCCAGGGACACCATTTCTATCCCCTGGCTAGTAGCCTTTTATGGACCTAACCTCCATATCTAGCTTCTCTTTAAACTTTGCTATAGTCCTAGCCTTCACAGCCTCCTCTGGCAAGGAGTTCCACAGGTTGACTCTACACTGTGTGAAGAAGAACTTTCTTTTATTAGTTTTAAACTTGCTACCCATTAACTTCATTTGGTATCCTCTAGTTCTTCTATTATGGGAACTAATAAATAACTTTTCTTTATTCACCCTCTCCACACCACTCATGATTTTATATACCTCTATCATATCCCCCCTTAGTCTCCTCTTTTCTAAACTGAAGAGTCCCAGTCGCTTTAACCTCTCTTCATATCGGACCTGTTCCAAACCCCTAATCATTTTAGTTGCCCTTTTGTGAACCCTTTCTAAGGCCAAAATATCTTTTTTGAGGTGAGGAGACCACATCTGTACACAGTATTCAAGATGTGGGCATACCATAGTTTCATACATGGGCAGTAAGATATTCTGTGTCTTATTTTCTATCCCTTTCTTAATAATTCCTAACATCCTATTTGCCTTTTTGACCACCGCTGCACACTGTGTGAAAGTTTTCAGAGAACTATCCAGGATAAGTCCAAGATCTCTTTGCGGATTTGTCATAGCCAAATTAGCCCCCATCATACTGTACATATAGTTGGAGTTATTTTTTCCAACGTGCATTACTTTACACTTATTCACATTAAATGTCTTTTGCCATTTTGTTGCCCAATCACTCAGTTTGATGAGATCTTTTAGAAGTTCTTCACAGTCTGCTTCTGTCTTGACTATCTTAAACAGTTTAGTATCATCCACAAACTTTACTATCTCACTGCATATCCGTTTTCTCCAGATCGTTTATGAATAAGTTGAAAAGGATTGGTCCCAGGACTGACCCTTGGGGGACACCATAATCTATGTATGTCCTTGATTCATTAATAGAGCAAGATGTGTTCTGTGCAGAAAAAATTGGAAAAATTAGCATGGGAATCATGTAATAATGATTATTATAATTCATATGCAAAAGAAGCTCAAATTAGGATTTTACAGGAAACATTGATTCTGGTTCTTCTAAAGTTAGCAAACTTATCTTGCTTTTTATTTAGTTGAGTATACAGTTATGTAAATCCGCCTTATGTAAATCCTATGACAATTTAATACATTGCAATAAAATAATTACCGGACAGTGTTTGTTTTAATTATGATCTAGCAATGAAGTTATAATAATTATAAAAAATGGATTATGTACCATGTGCAACATATCTTAATATATTTAATGAACTTAAATAGTTAGCTTTGGACATTTCCATTAAAAGCAACATCTGCAAAGATAACTGCATGGATGGATAGATCCCTGCATTTGTATACTTAGATATGTGCGTTTAGATATCTAGCTTTAAGCTTCTCTGTTTATAAATTGATCTTTTTGAGTCTTCATTGCCTTGCTCTGTTTCTGCATGAAATTTTAATAATGATTTAGTTAATTCAATGGAACAAACAAGAAGGTAAATGCCCCAAGCTATTGGCTTCTATTTATAATATTTTACTTCAAGAAGACTAGAATTGAAGAATTGTGCACAGTCTTCTCTCCTGTGTGGATATCCTTGTTTCACGTTTTCAGAATTCCAATGTCTTCTTTCTCTCACATTTCTTTTGTTACTATAATGTTTTTTCTTTACTAGGTGGACTCTCTGAGGTGATAGGAATTCATGGGTGGATGTTTCCCCCACACCTCTGAAAATCTTTTCTGACATTCAGTGTATTTCCTAAAAAACAACAAATAGTCTGGTAGCACTTTAAACACTAACAAAACATATAGATGGTATCATGAGCTTTCCTGGGTACAAACCACTTCTTCAAATGACCAGAGTGTTGGAAGTCCAGATCCAAGGATAAATAAGAGAAGGAGGGAGGAGGAAAAGGAAAAAATGAAGGGGAGGAAGAAAAAAAGACAGTGAGTAGATAAGCTTCATAGGGATAGCTGAGTAAGTCTGTAACAGGGAAAACTTAAAAAGCAACAAACAGTTTAGTAGCATCTTAAAGAATGATTAGTTATAAGAGGCTGATAAGAACCATTAGTTAGCACTTGGAAAGGAAGATGACCAACACCAGATTCTAAACAGACATCAAGAACGATTAGGACCTTAATTGTTTGTTTGGTTGATAATGTGCAACCCATCCAATATCCCGATTGAAACTATAGACATGAGAATTAAACTTGTGAATGAAGTTAAGCTCCAATTCTTCTGTGTGTATTTGGCTTGTGGAAATGGTTTGAAACAAAACAGCAACTTGCAGATCCTTTAATGAGTGGCCAGGAAGATTAAAGAGTTCTCCAACAGGTTTTTGTGGATTGCCTTTTCAGATATCTGATTTGTGTCCATTAATTATTTCCTGTACAGATTGTCCAGTTTGGCCAATATACATGGCAGTGGGGGCGTTGCTGGCATTTGATGACATAGATCACATTAGTGGATGTGCAGTTATATGAGCCTATGATTTGGTGGCTGATGTGGTTGGGTCCAGTGATGAAAATGCTTGTGTAGATGTGTGGGCAGAGTTGGCACCAGGGCTGATTGCAGGGGTCTGGTCCTGGATGCGTATGATGTAGCTGTGTTGCATGGTTACCAGTTTCCTGTCGGAGTCAATTCACTGGTGTGCAACAGAATATTTCACCAATTCATAAGAACATAAGAATGGCCATGTTGAGTCAGACCAAAGGTCCACCTAGCCCAGTATCCTGTCTTCCAACAGTGACCAATGCCAGATGTTCCAAAGAGAGTGAACAGAACAGGGAATGATCAATCAATCTCTCTCCCGTCACCCATTCCCAGCCTCTGACAGAGGCTAGGGACATCATTCCTAGCTATCCTGGCTAATAACCATTGATGGACCTAACCTCCATGAATGTATCTAGTTCTTTCTTGAACTCTGTTAATGTCCTGGTCTTCACATCCTTCTCTGGCAAGGAGTTCCACAGGCTGACCATGTGCTATGTGAAAAAAAACTTCCTTTCATTTGTTGAAAACCTGCTACCTATTAATTTACCTAGCTCTTATGTTGTGGGAACAAGTAAATAACTTTTCCTTACTCACTTTTTCCACACTTGTCATGATTTTATAGACTTCTATCATATTCCCCCTTAGTCTCCTTTTTTCTAAGCTGAAAAGTCCCAGTCTTCTTAATCACTTTTAAATCTCTCTTCATATAGGACCCCTTTCAAATCCCTAATCATTCACCAAAGTGCAGAATTTTCTCCTCATTCACTGAAGTGCCCTTAGATGTAAGGTCATATCTCCCTTACTGGAGGTAGGGATGGCACTGGGGGTAGAGTAGGTAGATCACTTAGGGTTTGGGTGAGCAAACTTGACCAGATAAATAACTGTGTGTTTGAGAGGACAAGGTGTTTAACAACTTCTTTGGAACAGCAAAATCTTTAGATAGAAATACTCTCCATCCTACGTGAGCTTGCTAGTATTTTGATTACATTTACCGGATTCTTCTGGATTTCAGTGGTGATTTCAGAACCATAGTATTACTTGTAGTATAATTGATTCTTCAACCCAGATTAATCATCATTTCTTTCCTTTGATTTTTGTTTTATACTTGGTTGTAGATGTTTTGTTAGGAAAACTTTTTGCTTGGTATTATAGTAGCAAGAGAAATGTCAGCGAAAGATTAGATTGGAATACTGAAAATGTGAAACAAAGATATCCACACAGGAGAGAAAGATTGTACATGCCAACATACCCCTACTGATAGTGAGAAAAGCATCAGGGGGAAATAAAATCCTCTATCTTACCAAAGGAGCACAAGAGTAAAGTATAAGAGGTTATACAAACACAACAGCTTAGTCAGAATTATGGTTTATATCACAAAAGATAATCCATGCAGAAGAGAGAGGATATAAATGAATATGGAAAAAAACAACCTTCTTTCAGATGCCAGATATTGAAAGGCAGTAGATATTCTTAAAAAACATTCTATCTCTCTCCACATACTCCCACCCACTCTTTCTGTCAAGTGTAGCAAAGGATGGATTCAATATTTAGGGATTCCTGTTAAAATTGCAAGACATCTCAAGCCCATGCAGAAACCCAATGTTACCCTTAATAGGCAATATCGAGCTATTCTCAAAACCAGAATCTGCTTATAACACAAAGAAGAGGGAACACAGCATTAATTCGGGGAAGACTGAAACAATGGACCAACAATGCATCAGTACACTCACCCTACAGTGGGCAATTGTCATTCACTTCAGTCCCGCCTCCTCTTTCACTGGGGTGGATGTCCCAATCAACAAAGGTCCATTTAACTTGCTTCTTTCCCTCTTCTCTCTTCAGTACTCAGCTCACTATTGTCAGTGAAAACAAAGTCCTAGTGCATTGAAGCTGATTCACATCCTATCTCTGAGGAAGGAGTGGGTGCTGTCTAGCTTCAGTGAGAGCTACCTTGTTTCCATCTCTCATGATATGGTGTTTTCCCATGACTGCTTCCATGCGTCTTCTCATGTGATGACTGTGTGATGCTATGTGTAGTGCCAGTCTGGTCAGTGCATGTCTACCCTTAGTGCATGTCTACCTTAAGTGAATTAGGTTGCAGTCCCAGTTCCAGCTCCTTCTGGATCTCTTTTATATTTTTGACCGCACTTTGCCTGTCCCCACCCTCTCATATATGTCCTTAAAATGCCTCATAAAAGACTACCTATATGGAAAGTATTATGTTTGTAATTCAGCCATTTTGCAGTTATTGGTGAATAAAAACCCAGCTACTTTTTTAAAGCTAAAGAAGTCACTCCCCCCACACTGTCCCATAACAAACAAGGACATTTCCTTGTTAGATATAACATTTCAAATACAAATATGCATGAATCAGGTTAAAATGTGGTTAAAAACAACCTCTGAGTGAAGATGGAGAGATAAGTCCTTTTTGTGATTTTTTTTTCTTTTGTGGATGTAATCTAGCTCTAACCACTTGATGTAGTTTGAAGGGCAAGGAGATAATACACATGTCAAAATAATATGACATTTCTCTGGTTTTCTGAATCCATTACATGCAGTAAAAATAAATTAAAAACATAGCCAGTACGTACAATATTTTTAGTCTCCCCCTGCACAGTCTTACAAATTTGAATGAAAAGAGAAATTGCTACTGCTCAGAGTTGAGCATTCCTCTAACCATTTGCAAGACTACAATCATAACTTGTTGTTGGAAAAGCCAACTTTGACTTTTTACTGGGAAGTCAATATTAAATTAGAAATGATAATGATACAGCATTAAAAGTTTTAAGAAGAAAACTTCATAAAATTTTTTTTTATAAACAGTGCACCAGTACTTAATATGTTTAATTGAACACAGAACATTTTGTTCCACTTAAGCTTTTAAGAGCAAAAGGGTTTTTGAAAAATGTCTTAAAGCACTCTGGATAGAAGACTCTTCATGATACACAATCCTTGCAAGTATGTAAGGGAGTTTACACTCTTCTATTATTGCACTAGATGAAATCTTCACTTCATATAATCTCTAGATATAAAACTTGAAACAAGTAAATAAACAATATAACAAGAACTTTCAAACAAAAAATACAGAAGACACTGGGGGTATGTCTACACTACCCTCCTAGTTCGAACTAGGAGGGTAATGTAGGCATACCGCACTTGCAAATGAAGCCCGGGATTTGAATTTCCCGGGCTTCATTTGCATAAGCGGGGAGCCGCCATTTTTAAAACCCCGCTGGTTTGAACCCCGTGCAGCGCGGCTACACGGGGCACGAACTAGGTAGTTCGAATTAGGCTTCCACAAGGAGTAACGGTAGTTTGAACTAGGAAGCCTAGTTTGAACTACCTAGTTCATGCCCCGTGTAGCCGCACAGCACGGGGTTCGAACCAGTGGGGTTTTAAAAATGGCGGCTCCCCGCTTATGCAAATGAAGCCCGGGAAATTCAAATCCCAGGCTTCATTTGCAAGTGCGGTATGCCTACATTACCCCGCTAGTTCAAACTAGCGGGGTAGTGTAGACATACCCTAAGGGAGGATATGATAGAGGTCTATAAATTCATGATTGTTAAATAAAGAAAAGTTATTTACTTGTTCCTATAACACAAGAACTAAGGGTCACCAAATGAAATTAATAAGTAGCAGATTTAAAACAAACAGAAGGAAGTACTTCTTCACACAACACACAGTCAACTTGCTGGAGTATGTTGTGAAGACCAATACTTCAATAGGGTTCAAAAAAGAACTAGATAATGGCTATTAGCCAGGATGGATTGGATTTGTGTCCCTAGCCTCTGTTTGTCAGAAGCTGATGGTGGGATTTTGTGGTTCCCAGAGAGTCAGGTGGTGGGCAGAATCAAGGATCTTCGATACTTCAATTCAATTCAACAAGACTTTATTCAATGTGCACAAAGGGAGAGCCCCTGGTACTAAATCAGCCAGAGCCCCTCGAGCAAGGAGCCCCACCCCTCTTGCTGTTTTATAGCACATGGCAGGTTACATAAGTTATATAACACAAACTTCTAAACCAATCATATTCAACCTTTCCATATATGGCTTTGTTTGTCACATGCTTGTACTTCTCCACTCCACATGTTGAGTTCACCGCCCTCCACTTGGCCTTTTCGAGACTGTTCCCAGGGTGGTGAGCCACAGAATGCTTCTTTATGCATATCTACTTTCCAAACCACATTTTGTTTAAAATGAACACATGCATACCCTTCACTGGGAATGGGTGACAGGGCAGGAATCACTTGATGATTGCCTGTTATGCTCATTCCCTCTGGGGCACCTGGCATTGGTCACTGTCAGAAGACAGGATACTGGGATAGATGGACCTTTGGTTTGACCCAGTATGGCTGTTCTTATGTTCTAAGCTGAAAAGTCCCAGTTTTATTAGTCTCTCCGCATATGGCAGCCGTTTCAAACCCTTAATAATTTTTGTTGCCCTTTTCTGAACTTTTGCCAATGCCAAGATATCTTTTTTGAGATGTGGTGACCACATCTGCACACAGTATTCAAGATGTGGGTGTACCATTGATCTATATGGAGCAAAGAAATATTCTCTGTCTTATTTTGTATCCATTTTTTAATTATGAATCATTTGGTCTATTCTGGTGGAATAACAACATGTTTCATTATCACATCAAGGATCCATGGCCAGGCACATATATTTTACTAGAAGACTTACCCAACATTGTTTTAGTCTTTTAGAAACGGGGGCTGATGATGTGGGGGATACAGAAGTCATGTCATGGGTTTGGGGATGTGCGGGGCTTAGGGCAGGAGGCTTTTAAAAATAGTTTAGATCTGCAGAAAGTAAACTTGCTTGTTACAGACAGAGGTCCCTCTATGACAATAAAAGAAAAAGGGCTTTGCTTCATGTTTCTCATTATATACATCTCCCTGCATCCTTCACCAGTCTATATTGTGTGGGCTGGTAAGCTGTCTGGGGACTTGAAAAAACAATGGGTATTGTGATTAGGTTAGTGAACTACATATACTTAACTTATAGCTTGCCACATCATCTTTCTTAAAGTTCTTTTACAAGATGCTTCAGCTGAATACAGTGACCTGTTTCAGCACAAGAACATTCTATTTTAGATAGGGGATGTATAATAGGGTATGTCTACACTACAAAGTTAATTCGAACTAACGGACGTTAGTTCGAATTAACTTTGATAGGCGCTACACTAGCACTTAATTCGAACTAGCAGAGTGCTTAGTTCGAATTAGGTACACCTCATTGTACGAGGACTAAGCCTAGTTCGAACATACTAGTTTGAATTAAGGGCTGTGTAGCCCCTTAGTGCGAACTAGTGGGAGGCTAGTCCTCCCCAGCTTTCCCTGGTGGCCACTCTGGCCAACACCAGGGAAACTCTATTGCCCCCCTCCTAGCCCCAGACCCCTTAAAGGGGTACAGGCTGGCTACGATGCCCATGCCAGGTGCAAGCCTGCCAGCACGCAGCTAGCAGAACCTGCACCTGGCAGGGCTCGAGCCAGTCACCCGATGCCCCCCAGCCCTCCCCCTCTTCCGGGACCAGGCTGGCGGCTCCTGGGAGTTTGCCCGGGACCGCAAGAGGTGGGCACCGCCTGGTCTAGTGCGGACATCGTGGACCTCATCCACGACCTCCGCACTAGGCACAGGAAAGCAGACGTCTAGGGCAGGAGAGCTGCCAGACTGGCCACCCAGGAGCAGGAGTGCATGAAAATCAAGGTGGTCCACTGAGACCCCCGACCCTGAGCCCTGAGCTTACAATGGCCACACTGGGTCAGACCAAAGGTCCATCTATCCCAGTAGCCTGTCTGCCGACAGCGGCCAACCCTAGGGACCCTGGGGGGGATGGACCAAAGACAGTGACCAAGCCATTTGTCTCATGCCATCCCTCTACAGCCTTCCACAAACTTTGGGTAGGGACACCACTCCTACCCCCTGGCTAATACCACTCCATGGACCCAACCTCCATCACTTGATCACACTTCTCTTTAAACTCTGTTCTAGTTCTAGCCTTCACAGCCTCCTGCAGCAAGGAGTTCCACAGGTTGACTCTTTGCTTTGTGAAGAACAACTTTCTGTTACTAGTTTGAAGCCTGCTACCCATTCCTTTCCTTTGGTGTCCTCTAGTCCTTCTATTATGGGAAGTAATGAAGAACTTTTCTTAATGCACCCTCTCCACCCCACTCATGCTTTTATAGACCTCTATCCTATCCCCCCTCAGTCTCCTCTTTTCTAAGCTGAGAAGTCCCAGTCTCTTTAGCCTCTCTTCATATGGGACCTCTTCCAAACCTCTGATCATTGTAATTGCCCTCCCCTCTCACACCCTCTCTCTTCCCCTCTCGCACCTCCTTTTCCCAGTCTCCCCGAGTTTTGTTCAATAAAGAGAGATTATATTTTTGACCACACGTTTTCTTTATTTTGTACATCAAGAAGAGGGGCTAGGGAAGGGTAAGTGGAAGGAGGTGAGGGAGGAATGGGGTACGAGCCCCCGATGGGGAGGACTGGGTGGACTTCTGGGTGTGGAAGCTCTCCTGCAGCCCCCCCAATTGCCCCCTCCTCCCAGATGGCAGCCTGCGGCAAGTGCAGCCGGTCTGATGGCCGAGTGCTGTGATCTGCCCAGTGTGGGCACTCAGGGCACTCCAAGCCAGGACTGCTTTGCAAGCGGGACACCCCTGAGAACTGTCTGTCCGGGGTGGGGGTCGGGTCCCTTTAAGCACAGCCCTCGGCTAGCCTGAGACAGCATCTCCACGCTCTAAGTCCTCCTCTGATGCCCTGCCGGCACTGCTTCCAGCCATCCTTAACCCCGGTTCAGGGTCCACTTAATGTGGACATGCTAGTTCGAATTAGCAAAACGCTAATTCGAACTAGTTTTTAGTTCTAGATGCGTTAGTTCGAATTAGCTTAGTTCGAATTAACTAATTCGAACTAAGTTAGGTCGAATTAGCGCTGTAGTGTAGACATAACCTTAGAGAGGTTTTGTGTTCCTCACAAAGAAATCATTTCTTTCAATACACAAGACCAAGGAGACTCGTTACTTCCTAGATCTAGGAATTATTTGCCTCCTCTGTTACAGGTACAATTAGAAATTGTAAGACTTCAGATCTTAGGTGTCTTAAAGGTGAAATTTAAAGAATTAGGATTTTTGTGATTTCTGTACAAAATAGACTGACCAATTTCAGAACAGCCAGTATCTTATCATCTGTCTTTTAATGCTGTTCTGAGCATTGGACCTCTTGAAATCTGGTTTTCCAACAGTGTTTATAAAAATATAACACTGCAGTTGCCTTCCAGATGAGACTCTACACTAGTGCACACATCTTGACTTGACCTCCTAAAAAGCCCTCTTCATAAAGTGATTGTTGATGTCACTGCTCCCCTTATAGATTGTGGCAAACACAAGCAAAAATGTTGATTTATAAACTTTGTTAAAATATAGACACATTAATACTTATGCTGTGATCAAAGTCTTTATTGGCAGAAGATTTTTTTCCATTTTTTTGGTCAGTCTTCTGTGCAAATGGGCCACCCCTTGGCATAAAATTCTCAAATCAGCTCATGAATAGATCTAATTGAGCATCTGTGTCCTAGTGGCTAGAAGGGAAGCCTTTCCTTCCTCTGCTGTTGCCATTTTATTCCCCGGTGCGGGGGAGGAGGAAAGGAAGAGGGAAATAATGTGGATCAAAAACTATTTGGGTTTAGATCACAAACCTAAATGGTTTCTGTGTGAAACAAGATTGCATTTTTTGGCAAATAAACTATTTCTTGAACCCCAAGTTCAGTTGTGCTCTTCTATCCTCAGGTAATATTGTGTGACATGGCTGACGTTACGTAGCATAACCCATTTAACATGTCAGCCAGAGCATTTGAATAACTCATCTTAAATAGCTAACTGAAAGATGTTGTTAAAAATTATCACATTCCCCATTACGAATTGAAATGGTTAATTAGAAGGGGCCTTAGTTTTAAGGGAAAAAGATGGGACATATAATTTGTATATTCCTGCTCTGAGTTTTCAAACATTGGGGTTGCTAGTTATATCGTTACAGAGCTGTAATTGCAAAATACATATTGGCTACGTCTAGATTGCATCCCTTTTTCGTAAAAATGGCTGCCGCTTTTTTTCGGCACAGAGTTTTGCCATAAAAAAGCGCCAGTTGAGACGCGGATCTTGCGGAAAATAAAGCCTTTTCTGAAAGATCCCTTATCCCTCTTAAAATAAGGGATAAGGGACCTTTCGGAAAAGGCTTTATTTTCTGCAAGATCCGCGTCTAGACTGGCGCTTTTTCACGGCAAAGCTCCGTGCCGAAAAAAAGCAGCAGCAATTTTTATGCTAATGAAGCGGGGGAGATTTAAATCCCCGCTTCATTAGCAATTGCGATACGTCTAATTTGCATCCCCTTTACGAAAAAGGGATGCAATCTAGATGTAGCCATTTAGTGGTAGCTGTGAGAGCAAGTTATGAGAATTTCAACTTGATATATTTTTAATTCCCATAACACAAAAAAGTTAAGAATGTTATCGATACTAGTACCTAAAGGCTGCTGTGACTTACACTAGTTGTTTATGACTTCTTTGGGCACTTCTGCAAACCAGAGATCACTGCAGTCATTTCCCCTTTTTCACAGACATGCTGCTGGATAATGGGAGAATGGCATAAGAAACTTAGGCTATGTCTAGACTTTTCTGGAAGAATTGGTCCCTTGTAAGGGCAAAAGACTGCTGCTGCAAATACGAGCTCTGCTGGTGTATGTAAATCTTCTCTTCCTAATTCAAGAATCCACACAGATGCAGCAAAGCCAAACCCTCTCTTCTCCCAATCCCTGACTGTTTCCTAACTCTTTCTTACTATCAGGGGTTTCCACTCCCCTTTGTTATTTAGGCGGAAGCAATTACAAAACCATGGGGCAAATATGCTCATATTGCAGCCAGCCTTGTCCTTCTGCGTATACATTAGAGTATGGTAACCATATGCCATTGAGTTTAAATAAGAAATATTGATAAAGTTAAACAATTATGTCAGTAATTTTGGTAGGTGATAAACATACATGGCAGCATAGCCAGTTGTAATATTAAAATTGAACGCTGTAGCAAAATTATCACTGCTTGCATGAGGGAGTTGCTGAAAGCCTTTACAAAATAAAACTTCCTTTGGTCTTTTTTCAGTCTTGGGCTTTCCCAATAGTAAATATTTTGACATCCACTGCTCCTGTTTCGGCACCAAATTAAGTAGAATGTCTGATTTTCCACCACCATTACACTTATAACAAGTTATCCAGTATCACAGTAGGCTGCAAATACATGTCCCCAGGGAAGCTATTCATCTCACACCTGGAAAGCCAAACTGCTAAGTCACAGCATTCCTTTCTACTGCTCAGCTGCCAGAAGAAACATTCTTAATTATCCTCAGAATACTGTTCAACCCACAGCAAAGACATACAGGTCACAGATGACCTGCAAACTCCAAATGGTTGCCTTCAGCAGAAACTTGCCAGAGTAAAATCACTTACCAGAATAAATATTTTTGGCCAATGTTCTATTACCCTTCCTCATATCCTGAGACCCAGATCAGAAAAGGTACTTAGGTAACTAAAGCTCAGATTTAGGTGCCTGAATTCCAGTTTTTTATACCATAGTGGTCCAAAACCCTCTATTTGTCTGCCATCCTATAGGCATGTACACTCTTTTGATACCTTAATTTTTACTGTAAAGGTTTCTCTAGAACCTACATTAATTTCCCTGTGCATGCAAATTGCTGCTTTTGATATTCATGTAGGTGTCTCTTACACCTAATTCTCAGTACAAGCCACAAACTGAGGGAGTGCCTGTCATGTCTATGGGTCTTATCCAGACAGTGTCCTCGTAGCCTGTCTAGTGAATAGAGTCATATTGAACATCTTGCCACAAAAGAATGAGGTAATGTCCCTCTTATAATTTTTAGGCCAGTCATAAAAAACATTCACCTCAAGTACAGGAAACGCCAGTTCAATTCCCCTTGTCAGTTGGATACAGGGTTTGATCAGGGGGTTCCTACCTTCTTGGAGAATGGTTCAACTTCTGAACTATGGGATATGCTGGTGTGAGAAGAGGGGTTTCCTCAATCTCTCATGTTGAACCTATTCAATTTTGGACCCTGAGAATGTAAGCTAGTGTTTGTAAAAATGAGTTATGCTCCAGTAGTTCAGGCATGACCTCGGAGACCCCGTTTCCAATCTCCCTGCACCACTGACACTTTAATAATTCATATACAGTGAAACAGCTTCCTGTGATTTTCTAGGCTTGTAAAAGCCAGGGCCTGGAACATTGATCATCACAACACCCAAGTTATTGACTACTTATTGAATAAGGTACTAGTCAGAGGGTGCGTCTATACTGAACTGTCACTCAAATTGCATATCTTATTTTGATGTTATTTCAAAATAGCTTATTTTGTCATTTGGCACTGTCTACACAGCGCTAAATTTTGAAATAAAGAGCTCTTATGAAATAACATAATAGAATGAGGTTTACTGAGACATTGGAATAGTGAGCCTGAAATAATGGGTTTGCTGTGAAGACACTGGATAGCTATTGCAGTGTAGACATACCTAGAGTGATATGGACATCTGGATATGGCCTTGTGTGAATAGCCTCCATCCAATCTTCCTTTTTCATGAGACAGAGTCTGTCACGTCCTAGGGTAGTTACTTTTTTGATGTGATGTTTTCTTTGTTTGAATGATGCAAAGGATTGATTAATTTTCTTACATTAGCATATACTAAACAAATGCCATTGAGAAAATTAAATAATCAATTTCTTACAAGTGTCACATACCTCTCCATTACCCACTCCTTTTGTGTCGTTAACATGTCTAAACAACATCATGAGTCAGGCTTCGATTACCATGTTATCTAGGCAGTTCCTCCCAGGCATTTCAAGGTGATAACTTGCCACCAACCTCAAACAGTAAAACACACTGTTCAGAGAAAACTATCAGTTAAAATGAACACTGGAACAAATTAGGCATTCCTCTTACAGATGGCTTTTCAGCATCTAGGGTGTCTTATTAAACCTTCATTTTTACATAGACTGATGCTCCCTTGTTTTTCACTACCACTCCCAGCAGCAGCACAATTCAGCATGGAGCTGCAAGCATAGAGTTATCTTGTCACAAAGTAGTATGATGACAGCCTCTCCCCTGCATATCCTTAGGGTGTCTGCAGCTGGTAAACTGGAGTTTCTATTACACCCTATAGTTTTGGCTTCCTCAGACTGGGGGTGGTTCTAAATAACCGAAGGGTTAAAAATCACCCCATCATAAGAATTTTGCAGCATCAGGACTGCTCTAAATACATATCAGATGTCTCTGAACCCTAAGAAGCCATCCCCCATCAACCTTCTTGACCATCCCCACCCTGCTATGCACCCTGGGATAAATTTAGGCCCATTGGGGCTTGATCCATGGTGGAGGAATAGGATGCTTGCATCACTACAGTGAAGGAACAAAAAATTTGGTCCACAATATTATGTTCACTTCTGGGTAGCACATAAGAAAATGGGTATGGACAAGTTGAAGGGACTTTAGAGAAGAGAAATTAAACTGAACAGGGGTCTAGACGGATTGATTTATGAGGGAAAAAATAACTCAATATACACAGTTTGACTTACAAGCTACTAAGAGGCATAGGGACAGATTTTCAAAAGTATTTAGGTAGAGGTGGGTGAATGACTAAGGTTCCTAATTGATGGAAGCACTTTTGAAAATGCTAAGTGCCTCTCTGTATATGAAAGGAACCTAAATATGTTTGAAACAAATTGCCCTAAGTGACTTAGAATGCTAAGTCCTATCAACCTGCAAATTAAGACCAAATTGTAAAGGTATTTCTATGCCCCTCAAAATGTCCTATTGAAATTGAACAGAGCTAGGCACCTGGAAGCCTTTTAAAGTCCAGCACTTTAGAAAATGTTACCCATTATCTATAAACATGTGGAAAAATATTGTAAGTAATATCACAAGGAAGGAAGAAGAATTGTGCCAGGGACTATAACTAAAAGTAATGGCATGACATTTAGAAGGGTAAAAATAGTTTGAATATCAAGAAATATTTTCAGGTAATTAGATACAGACTGAGGGACATAATCCTGAGGTGCAACACTGATGAATACATAGGTCAATTAACATTAAAGAGAAAAATATAGCAGTAATTAACATAGAGGACAATCCTGCCCTAGATGTGGTGACTGAATAAGTCATTTCCATCTTTAGTGTCTGTAATTCACAAACATTACAGGATGTATAATTGTAGAAGGGAGAATTTGGCGCGCTTTCTTGAAATGGATATAAATGGGAGACATGAAATTGCCAAGTGGCAAATTTAAAACAAAAGTATGACAAGTGTCAATGCCAAATAAGTGACATCAGCTGATGGAGGAATTATGTACAGCATATGGATGTAGATTAGGCACATCACTATTGCAAATGAAGTGGGGATTTAAATATCCCGCACTTCATTTGAATAGAAATGGCCACCACTTTTTCTCTTATGCCTCATGCAACGAGGTTTACAGGATCAGTCGGAAAAGCCTTTCCTTGTCAACCGATCCCTGTCTAGACTGCCGCTTTTTGCGGGCAAAGTGCCACATCGGCAAAAAGCGGCCATGATTTCTATTCAAATCCCCACTTCATTTGCAATAGTGATGTGCTTAATCTACATCCCTTTGTTGGCAGAGGGGTGTAGTTTAGACACACCTTTATTTCTACTCTTTTTTTCTATATCTTTTAAGTGGAGTAGCTGTCAATGTTTTCATGAGGATCTAACAATCCTTCAATTATTTAAATGACAGGCCTTTTGTTATCTTCATCACCCTTTGTGGGGGAGGGGAGAGAGGAAGGCTCCCCTCCACTCCCCTTAAATGGTGCCCTTTGCCAATGGCTGCTTTTCTTTCTTTCTTTCTTTCTTTCTTTCTTTCTTGAGGTGCAAAGTGAGAGAAGGGATCTCTTGGGGTGCTCGCCCCTCAATTTTATATTTTTTCCCCTTTAGAAAAACATTTCCAGCTGAGCTGCAAGAAGCAGAGTTTATGCACAATGATGTTACCTGCTGGGTTTTCTCAACCTGTTTATGTTTACATACAGGTTTCCTTTCTTTCCTCCCTTTCATCTTTCTTAATGATTACTGTGTTTACTGCTTAAATACAAATAAAGTGCATTTTCCTTTGTTTAGGACATATCTGTTTGCTGACTTCTGCCTGTAAAGGGCTATTGTATTTTTGAACATGTGCTAAAACCATCATACAGGGGGATAGGCAGCAGTTTTAAAACATAGAGGAAGTATTTATTCACACAAAAACTCATGTCAACCTGTGGAACTCTTTGCCAGATGATGTTATAAATGACAAAACTATAACAAGGCTCAGAAAAGAACTAGGCACATTCATGGATGATAGTTTCATCAATGGCTATAAACTAGGATGGAAAGTGATGCAAAACCATGCTCTGGAATGTTCCTTACCTCTGTTTCCCAGAAGCTGGGAATGGGTGATGAGGGATGGGTCACTTGATGATTACTAGTTCTGTTTATTCCTTCAGCAGCACCTGGCATTGGCCACTGTCAGAAAACATGATACTAGGCTAGATGGACTATTTGCATAATCCTGCATATCCATTCTTATAATGTCTCTACATACATTTCACCATGCCATGATATTGATCAGTGATTTTTTTTAGTTGTCAAATGATTCCTCACTAGGCTTATTTTTGTATAATGACTGGTGTGAAGACAGTGGTGCTTTCCATAACACCCATGAATTCTCCTCAACTATATGTCTGTGGAACATATATGATTTCACTTGACTCTGCACACAGCTTTCATAGCAATATTTAAGCATGAGTGAAAAGATCTTCATTCACATGAAACTAAAAAGAGCCATGGAGGATTTTTAAGAGTTACGAACCATAGTATGTAAGCAGTGAGAATTGAGGTCAAGTGTTTAGGTTCCACCAATATTTATACAGAAGCCAATAACGGGCTAGTAGTCTAAGGGGATTATGTAGCAAATGAAATGGCAGAACTCTTACAGTCTCTTTCTTAGCAATGTTTGCATATACCCTAACTTTTTAAAAACAAAAATGAATCTCATGGCACCTTATAGACTAATAGAATTAATTGGGCATAAGCTTCCTATGGGTAAAAGTGTTTTTTATTCACAAAAGCTTGTGACCAAAAAAATCTATTTGTCTATAAGGGTGTCACAGAACTCCTCATTGTTTTTACAGACTAACACGGTTACCCCTCTGAGACTATTTTTTAAAAATATGTACGATGGCAGGAATATAGGCAGTATCTTTAAGAATACATCATTGAAGTCAATATTACAAAATAAAATAATAATAAGTCATTGTCCACTTCCAGTATGCTGTGAAGTAATAATGAGCATTTCCAAAAGTTACTTATATTGATTATGTATAGAATAGATTACTGACTAGAAAATGCAATGTTATTTCCACCTGTACTGGGGCATAACCAAAGCTGAAGTAACATTTAAGTAGTTTTATGCTAAATGTTATAAAAGTCCTTAGCTACTTACCAAGAGCTCCAGATTTCCACACCATATAATACAAATACTATATAAGAAATAAATAAGAGTCTTCAAAGCAAAGAAAGGAATAAAAATGAATCAAGTATAAATTCTGACACTTACTTTACAACTTCCTACTAATGCATTGAAGTAGGCAGGCAAATTACAAAGATTATTTCAGTGGCGTTCCCCTCTACCTACACCAGTGCAACTGAGTGCAAAAATGTGGCCAACAGTGGGCAGTGACTTCTTGATTTGTTTATGTGCACCTTTAATATATTTGCCATCACTATAATATAGTGAAGTATGGAGTTGCAAAACTCAAGAGGGCTCATAAAGAGGCACTGTGCCTGGGAGGCAGAATGTTTCCTGAAGTTTCCTGATAGCAGGGTGAGGAGACTGTAAATTTCATGGGAAGAGGCACATTGCCCTTAGTGTGGCTGTCCATCTGTACTGGTTAGTGCATAGAAGAAGGTGGAGCAGGTGCTACAAAAATAAAAAGAGTGGTCACTTTTAAAGACTGAGCGAGACTCCTCCACTCCCCATCTTGTGGTAGCAGCATTTCTATAGCTCTCTCTCCTTTTTATACTAAGATTTCTCCATTTATCTTTTATCTTCTTTAGCCAAAGGGCAGAGCCAGGACTCGGCTTTGTCCAATTCCATCTCCACCCATCACCGCAGGGCTGGTAGAAATCACAGACTATCTCTCTGGAGGTGGTATGGAGACCTCCTACCCCAGGAGGCAGACAATACACCCACTTCTGCTGCATTGTGCGTGTCCAGGCTAGAGCTGCCTTGATGAGCTGGTTTCTCTAATGGAAGCTAAACTGCATTATACTGTTCAGCCATGAGGTTAAGCTGTGTGTAAAACACCTTATTTAAAAGAACCTCAGCCATATATGATGAAGCATTAAGGAACTTACAATAAACACATTTGGTTTGTATAAGCAACCACTGTGACTGGTGTCTGGTACAGAAGAACATGATAGCTTCTATCTCCTGGCTGCTGCTCACCTGGGCTATGTCTAGACTGCAAGCCTCTTTTGAAAGAGGCTCTTTCAAAAGATACTTTCGAAAGAGCCTCTTTCGAAAGAGAGCGTCTAGACTGCATGCGGAATTTCGAAAAAGCAAGCCGCTTTTTCGAAAGAAAGCACCCAGTGAGTCTGGATGCTCTCTTTCTAAAAAGCCTGTTTGCTTTCAAGAACGCCTTCTTTCGAAAGAGCACTTTCGAAAGAAGGCGTTCTTCCTCGTGGAATTAGGTTTACCACCGTCAAAAGAAAAGCCGCATTCTTTCGATTTAATTTTGAAAGAATGCGGCTGCAGTCTAGACGCAGGTGAAGTTTTTTCGGAAAAAGGCTACTTTTCCTGAAAAAAACCCTGAGTCTGGACACAGCCCTGGTGTAGGACTTTACCTTTAGAAAGGAAAGTGCTTTCCCCCACCCCTGCTAGTGGAGCAGTGAGACTTTTAGACGGAAGGTAACCCTAAAAGTGTAATATCCTAGGATGCCACCTATTTAGCACCCCTCCCTAACACCAGTCTTTCCTTGCCATCCTCTTTTGAAACAGATCTTGAAGTGGCAACAATTCTGTATCACTCCCTGAACAAAGCAGAAGTCCTCTGAGCCCCTTACTTCCTTAACACATACACTGCATGTAAAAGGGATGAGGGCATGAATTTACCTTATGTGATTAGTGTCACGTTGCTGAATTGGAGGGAAGCAGCCAGATCGCTGGTGCACCCCTAGGTGGGGGTGTTGGCCCCAGAAATTGGTGTGGGGGGAGCCATGTGGGGTGTTGAGTGGGAGATTGTTGTTTGTTGATCTTATGTACGCTATTTATGTGAGTGTTTAATGTCTATGTGTATAGGTAGGAATCTGTAATCTGAGTGGAAGCTGAATATTTCTGTGAATGTGGTTAAGCATGGCTATGGACAGGCTGAGTAGCAAAGCCCTGTGGAACAATGACTCTCAATAGGCTATGGACACACCCAAAGAATGGGATTTGTCACCTGAGGGCAGCCAGCAGGAAACATAGAGATTGGCCTCTGACCAGGTGACTTGCTGCATACAAGAAGAGGCCAGGAAGGAAGTATAAAGAGGCCATGTGGTCGATGCCATTTTGGTTCTCAGCTCAGCACTTCATCCCAGAGGCAGCACTGCAGGGATTGAAGAGCCCGGAAGACCTGTGAACCCATCCTGATCGTAGGATGTGCAATAAGGACTTTTAACCAGCAGCTGCAACATCTCTGCTAGAGCCTGCATTGAGAACTGGGAGATTCGGTGCATGTAACGTACTGTACTTTAATAACCTTACTCTCGTGCTTTTCTTTCTTGTAATAATAAACCTTTAGATATAGATTCTAAAGGATTGGCCCAGCGTGATTTGTGGTAAGGTCCAGAGGGTAAATTGACCAGGGATCTGTGGCTGGTTTCTTGGAACCGGACAGAACTTGTTCGGGGCAGGTGGGATTGGGTGCTAGGACCCCCCACCCGTGTATAGGCCCGGGGCCATCTGGGGCACGGATATTGCTGGGGTGTCGGAGGGGTTTTGCTCGGGAGGCTTCAGGCAGGCTGCTGAAGCGCTCTGTGAGACTAGTTTGTGTTCTGTTTGGAGAGGTCGCCAGTCAGGGGGACTGTAAAGAGCCCTGGATTTGAGCAATTCGCCCTGAGCGGACGCCCTAAGCTGTGCCCAGACACGGCCCGGTCCGTCACAATTAGATATTGAATTGTGACTATATTCATCCTTTTCCCCCCTTGTAAATAATCAGCGAAACATCTTATCCATCACAAAAACTAAAAATTTGAAAGATCACAGACATAGATACTACAGAATGATATTTTTGACCACTACATTGATTATCCTACTGCCACTCTGCAATATTTCTAACCAAATACATCAGTATCTTTAATCTCGACTGACCCTATAAAGACTGATACTATTTTGAATCTCCTCAAATATTTGTTTCAGAATATCTCCTAAATTATGAGATTGAAGATTAAAGATCTACTCTTACAGTCAAAATGAAAGCCTCTTCCATGTCCTTAAAATCTTGCTGGTCTCACCAAAAAAAGAAAGCACAAATGTACAGTAACAGAGACAAACAATGAAAACAATAATGAAGAGTATATTATTGAATTGACAGTGGACACAGCCAATGTGATCATAGGCTGAACTCAGAAACATATCAGAGAATTCTTCTGTATGACTTGAATACTGTGTTTTATTACAGGTCAATTAATACCAAAAATACATAGACAAGGAGAAGGAGTTACAAAAATAGTGAAAAAGATAATTGGGGGTTAGAGAAAGTGATTCATAGGGGAAAAATACAATGGTGTGCACATAAGAATATTCTTAGAGTACTGATCACATTCTTCTTCTCATCTGCCTTCACACTTTTCTGTTTGATCTATCCAATGTACCTCATCATCAATAATCTGGAATGCAAACTTTTAGGGAAGGAACTGTCTTCATTATTTCACTTTAGTACAGTACCTTGTATACCAGAGTTCCTTTTGGCAGACTTCTGGCACTTCTGTACCTAATTAATAATACCAATAGCTACTGTCACTATACATATTTGATTACTATAACCACACATATTTGACTAAGCAATGAATAAAAGCAATGTGAAAGCATTGTACATTTTGTAAGTGCACTCTAGATAAACACCTAGGAAACATGGACTATAACTAGTAGTAACAGGCAAAAGGTAAAGGAAAATATAACTTGGATATCAACAAAAGCTGCCCAATAGTATGGTCAGATCCATTCCATTGTGGAATACAGCTAAGAGGCAAACAGATTTTTGTTTTATGGAAGTAATGCCCATTCAAAAATCAATTCCCAGTAGAATAGAAGCCAATAAAAAAAATCAAAATTTGGTGTGAAACAATAATGTTTTGCTTTGATGAGAACATTATTTTGATAAACATGTTTTATTCCAATGTTATTTTTAAAAAATGAAACTAAAAGTGGTTTTGAAAAAGAAAATTAAAAAAACACTCCTTTCCAAAAAGCTGAAGCAGAATATTTCAGCCTCAATTTTTTTTTCATTTTTCTTTTGAGATGAACTTTCATCAACATTGACACATTCCCAGAAAACATTTAGCTTTTGATAAATCAGCATGTTCCAACAGAAAAAACATTCTGTCTGAAAAATCTCTAACCAGCTCTACTATGGAGAAATGTCACAAAGAGAGTGATGGAATTACTGTGGCCCAATAAAATCTAGCATCCAGGTGCTCTAATAAGCCATTTCTGTTCTTAATATATGATCAGCAATTATCCCAGTATTCAATGCATGTTTCTCATAACAACATTTTTGCAAAAAAATTCCCAGAAACATCCAGTTCCTGAGTACCTCCTGCTGTTACATGTGGCACTGCACTTCTTTTCCAACTCCTAGCAGTAATTTGGCAGGTCTTCATTGAGATGGCCCTCTGAACAGGCCACACAATCAAAACGTACCCCTTCCTGCATGGCAGTGTCCAAAAGAATTGTCTATCTGCCCTCACAAAAGTCTCTAAGCCCAGTTCAAGGTCCTTTAAATTCAACCATTGGTATAGTCATCCAACAAGCTCTGTCCTCTTTTGGGAACTTCACTGGTGGTTGGTGAGAGAACACAGATACCAATCCAGCAACATTGTGAACAGCAGCCATATATAGCTCACTTTGATTCATTGCTGCTTCTTCTTAGGTGTCTTCCCTCCTGGCCCCTTTATTTTCACCCCTTAACTCAGGGTTACATTTCTTAGTTCCCCTCTCTCCCAGCTTTACCAAATTCATCCAAAACAATCTCAGTTAGCCTTCAAGTTCCTTTGTCCAGGGCAGAAAACACTTCATCACCTCTTTTGTTCTAGCTAGGAATTAACCTGCTCAGGTCCTTCAGCTCCTTTTATCAAGCCTGATGGGCTCTGATTGGTTTCTAACATGCAACATATCTAGGCAGGTCTGGAGAACCTACTTAGCTGCTCTGTTCTTCAGGCCCAATGTAGTAAGAGGGAAAAGACTCCAGCAGGAAGCTGCAAAGGCCATGTACAGCCTGTCACAGATATTTGATGTGTATCTCTGAAGAAAAAAAATAATTCTGGCTTCTAACATATGAGGTGTCAAAAGAAACTTCCACGTACAGTTCATTTTTAAATTTGATGTTTTAATAAAGAAATCCTAACCTCTCTTATTGGTAGGCTTAATTGTCCTTCCACTCTTCCCATGTCAATAATGAAAAAAAGCACTGATTTTTAAAATCTAGCATAATGGACGTTAATCAATAATGCTGCCTTCTGGTGTTCTGGAAACACATGGGGGGAAACATGGCTGAAGCAATACATTTCATTTATTTCAGATCAAATAATAGAACTTGTGAATGTTCAATAACTTTAATAATGCAAAGCACAGAAAGGGTTTTCTCTCAAAATAACGCTGCTACATAGAGCGTTTTATTTCACAATAATGCCATTTCAAAATGGCGGCTGGATGCTAATTAAGCGCGGGATATTTAATTCCCCTGCTTCATTAATAATTTTGGTACACAACATTGAATCCCTATCTTGAGATAGGGAGCAAGTGAAGAAATACCCATATTTCCTTAGAGTTAATCCCAATGTTATGGATCTGTATACTTTTTTATTATAAGGGAACAAAATTAGACCAGATGAAAATTGGAACTGAACTCAGTTACCTCTCATTTTATCTACATTCTTTCCTATTACAATTCTTCTTTCAAATGTATATTACTCCCTTTCTGTCTTAATTACTTTGTACTTAATCTGCAGGCGTTACAGATAACAAAAACAATAAACTCATAAAAAAGCTAGAGTCCAAAGCAAAAGTTGAATCATCAGCGAAGAACTTCAGGCATTGAAAATAAATCAACACATGATCAAAGGCAAAGTATATAATCACTTAGGGCAATGTGACAAAAAGAAATGTGTCCTAAGAATATTATTAAAAGGTATTTACAAGATAGTACAAACATAGCAATAACAGAGGCAAGCATTCAATTACTTTACATATCTTTGATATATTATTACACACCAGGGTGATGCCTAAGTGCCTTTAATTATTTGTGGCTACTCATTAAGGGCCAGATGTGCCCTACCGCTCTGTATATGTGCAAGGTGGTCAGGTGGCAAGAAGTAAGCCACCCTGCCCTTGCACAACTGCCAAGTATAATTGCCCTTAGGAGAGTGATATAGTACTGTCAGTCTCATTCGAAATTCATAAGTCAGGCTCCTCAAAATAAAATTGGCTTAAAAATCACATTTTGTTGTGTTTTAAATGATAGATATTGAAACTCTGTTTTTTGAGCTTCTAAGGATACGTTTTCAAGATTCCTCTGCAACCATGAGGGATAGAAATTTACTTTGTTGTTGTTGTTTATTTAAAGGAGAGTTCAGAGTCTCATGAAGTGATATGATCCCAGGAGTTAGAGCTTTAGGTGAAACCATCAAATTTCAATACCTTTGGCAACAGCATGATAAGACTGCTCACTTAATGTGTCCTGGGACACAAGTCACCCTCAGGGAGGACTGACAGAGTTGCCAGCCCTCTGGGTAAAGGGCGTGTGTGGGATGGCGGGAAGCAGCTCTGCATTCCCAGAAGGCTACAGGCAAAAAGCAGGGCTGGGGGCAGCCAGTTTTCGAGCTGCCCAGACCAAGCTGCATCCCCCTCTTCCCAACCAGCCCTCAGAGATGCCCAGAGTGCACTTCATAAGGCTCGAGCAAAGATTTAAAGGGCCCAGAGCTCCAGTGGACATTGTTGCAGCAGCAACAGCCAGAGCCCATGGCCCTTTTGAATGATGGGGCAAAGGCCGGATTAACTCTTCTGGGGGCCTGGAGCTAGTGGGTTTTTGGGACCCTCCTAGGCTGTGGGGTGAGGACAAAATGATTTATTCACTGTGTGGGAAAGGGACTGCCAGGGAGTGAGCTGGGACTAAAAGACTGGGTGGAAGGTAGGGTGCAGGAGCAGCTGGGGGATGATCTGGTTGGGAGGGAGGGTGTGGAGCAAGCTAGATGAGGATGCTGATTCTGAAAGGGAGGTAGGGTGCAGAAGCAGGCTGGGGGTGTGGATCTGGGAGGGAGAGTTCTGGAATGGACCAGAGATGGGGGTGCAGAGTCTGGGTGGGAGAGATGGTGCAGGAGTGGACTGGGGATGCAGGGTTAGGCAGGAGGGAGAGTGCAGAGGATTTGGACACCTACCTGGCCCGGGTCTCAGGAGCACAGGTATCTCCACATGGATCTGCATGCTGCAGAAAAGCATTCCCTGTATGCACCACCCACTGCTCCTTCTATTGACCATGATTCCTGGCCAATGAAGTGATGCAGAGCCGCTTCTTCCGCACCCGTAGGCCAACTTGCCTTAATCAGGCCCATGAGCCTTAGTGCTCCCCGATAGCAGCCGTGAGCCAGTGCTACTCGCATGACAGCTCCCCGCATGGCTGAAGCACCTGCACTGGCTCATGCCACTGAAGGATGGGGCAAGATCTGAGTCTCACAGGTCCAATCAAGGCCTGATTTTATTGAGTCTCAAAATTTGTTATTCTCATGGCTTCCTAAATTTTCAAATAAGCATCTGAGTTCTGCAGCCATTAGTGTTTTGTAGGGGCTTTGTTTTGGAGACAGAGTTCTCAACACCTTGAAGGAGTGAGCCTGATGAGTATCCTAACAATTCTTATTTTTTTTAACCTGGAATCAATTTCTACTTCACTGTATTATTGCAGTTTGGTCAGTTTGTTTGAGATGTGTGGAAAATTGGTCTCATTGGGGTTTTGCAATGTATTTCACTCAAGTCTCCATTACTGAGGATTTTTTGTTTTGTTTTAGGCAAAGATATTTTATAATTTACCTATGGACTCATGCTGGTTTTAATTGTTCCTTCTCATTATTAGCCATAGTATATTAAATGTTTCAGTATATAGATTTTCAAAACTAATAAATGTGGTAATACTAATTTTGTCTCTACTGTCCACTACATTGATGAGCTAATGAGAAATAATTGTTCCCAAGCCATTTACCTCTCTGGTGTCTATCCAGTGATCTAGCCATAATTTGCCTCTGTATCTTTTTAGTTTACTTGGCCTTAACCTCATTTTCTGTAAATGAAATGTCTTAAAATAGAATTCATAAACAAGTTGCATTAAATATACAAAAAAAAAAACCACCACTAGCAGAGAAAAGCAGATTACCTTTCAGTACTTCAAAGTAAAAAGGATACAAGAAAAAAGCTTGAATTTTTTGGAAGTTATGCAAACATGAACATCTCTGCTTTTCTTTTCAAGCTCCAGAATTACCATACTGCTTTAGGTGATATGTGTTTTGAGTTGAGACTGGACTACTGATAGTCTATAAATTAAATAAATGCCTTTATAAAGTGCCAGTTTCATTCATAACTGTAAATAGATGAAACCATAAAACTCAATTTTCAAGAAACTGGGACACAGAAAAGAAATGAATTTACTTAGCCTATATTTTGGTATTAATACAAGCTATTTTTCATCTTAAAGCATATCATTTCACTTGCAGGAAAAGCTTAGGCTATATGGATGCTCTGTCAATGAAAAAGAGATATTGTTTTCCCCTAAATTAAACATCTTAGGTATGAGGGCACTTGATACAGATTGTGGGCTGTAAATTGTAACACTATTTTCTATTTTTGAAGAATGCAGACTCGATACATTCCTGTGATGTTTCTCTGCTAACAAACTAATAGGCATCATGTGCTATGAATCACACGTCAGAAGGATTTTATATTAGTGCAAATACGATATGAAAGGATCTAATAAAATGTTATTTTTGTCAGTAAACATCTTTGTTATAAGAGAGGCTAACACTATGTTTGATAAAATGAATTTAGAGATTATCTGGTTTATCAAACTAGATTTAATCTGTTAACATTATAGGACATTGATAATTCAATTGAAAAATCTCAGTTTGGCTGTTGGTGTGAACTTTCCAGGCCAAAAATTATAAGTAGAAATACAGGTTGGACCTCCCTGGTCCAGCACCTTCAAGACCTGACTGGTCCTGAAGGAGGCCAGGGGAGGTCAGCTCCTCTACTGACAGATTCTGAGCTCTTCCATGATCTGTCAGCAAATTACAGCCAGCTCCCTGACCAGCCCCAGGGCCACTGGGGCTCCACTGCCCCAAGGCTGCCAGACTTCACTACTCTGGGGTCACTGGGTATCTGCTGCACTAGGGCCATGGATCTCTTCTTCCCTGGGCTGCTGGAGCTCTGTGACCAGCCCCAGGGCTGCTGGCACTCTATAGCCTAGAGTCGTGGTCACTAACCGGTCGATAGCGATCGACTGGTCACTCGCGAGGCCTCGACCAGTCGATCGTGAGGTGTTTGGGCTTCCCCCACCCCCCACTTTTCCCCCAACCCTGAGAAGCCCCACTACCTACCTCCAGCATAGTGCTGGCTTCCCGCAGGGTGGACGGAAGTCCTGCCTGCAGCTTCGTGCCAATTCCAGGGGTTCCGAAAGTGCACGGGCTGCTCCCCTCCCACAGCTCTGTGGCATGCTGGGCACACTGTGGGAGGGGGTGTCGGCCCCGGAGGAGGAGTGCGACAGGAGGGGCAGGCACGCACAGGGGTTTGACTGCGCTGCGGGAGGCACGTGCCGGCTTCCCTCTTGGGGGGAGGCAGAATCCTGAGAGGAGGCAGGTGCAGGGCACTCTCTGCCCCCACAGTCCCCCTGTTCCCTCTCCCCAGGCTTCTCTCCCCACTCACCAGCCCCCTGTTCCCTCCCCCCTGTTCCCTATCCCCACTCCCCAGCGCCTTGTTCCCTCTCCCCACTCTCCTGTTCCCTCTCCCCACTCCCCAGCCTCAGAAACCTGTCCCTACTGACAAACTGTCCCCAGCCTCAGAAACCTGTCCCCACTGGCACCCTGTCCCCTGCCCTCCTGGCACCCTGTTTCCTCTCCCCACTCGCCAACCCCCTCTCCCCAATCCCCAGCCCCCTGTTCCCTTTCCCCACTCCCCAGCCTCAGAAACCTGTCCCCACTGGCACCCTGTCCCTTCTCCCCTGTTCCCTCTCCCATCCCCAGCCACAGAACTCTGTCCCTACTGGCACCCTGTCCCCTGCCGAAGCACCCACTAGCACCCTTCCCCAGTACTATGTTCCCTGCTCCCACCAACACAGTTGAGGCCACATTAGTGAAGCTTGGGGGGGGGGGGGGGGGTTGGAGGAAGGTTTTTTTTGCATCTCACTTGTGTGGCCCCAACTCAGTTTTCTGTGGGGCAGTGACCCCTGACTAAAAAAGGTTCCCTGCCCTTCTCAGAAATAAAGACAATGCAGACAAATTTTGAGTTTGACATAGTATTTTATTTGAAAATGAAGCCTGGCCAACAAACCCCTAGTTGGGGCCAAACTCCCATCTGGCCACAACATCATAACACTCCTGCACTCTCCTTTCCCCCAGAACTTACATTTGAGCTTATCATGCCCTGAGCCCCTCACATACTCCAACCCAAATTCCTCACATCCAGAAAACTGTGGCTTGCTTAGTACCCTAACTCTACAGCCGACCTCAACACTGCCCGGCCTGGAGCCCCCTCCTCTAGCCAGTGTTCCCTTATCCACCTCCTCCTGCATCCAGATTTCCTCCCAGAGCTTGCACCTCTCACCTCTTCCCACCCAAATCCCTCATTCCCACCCCAGAGCCTACACATCCTGTCTCAACCCAGCGAAGGTACGGCTAGACTGCAGGAGTTTTTCAGGATTCCGGAGATATCTCAGAAAAACTCTTCTGCATCCAGGGATGCATTTGTTCTTCCACTTCTTTTAGTGGAAGAGCAAACATGATCTTTCAGTCACCCCTCTATTCCTCTTTCCACGAGGAATAAGGGGGCTTCCAAAACAAGGGGGTTTTCTGACATTTGGTCCAGTCCAGACAGGCCAAATGTTGGAAAAACTTCTTCCTACAGAAGAATTGGGGAAAAAAAACAGCAGTAAAAGGGTTGGGGATAGCAAGTGATAGAGAGGAGGAGAATAGAGAGGGATTCCTTTCCCCTTCATATTAGCATCTCAAGGAAACCTGCTCATCAGTTCCCTGAGAGAGTCAAAGTCTGCTTTTTGGAAGTCCAGGGTCTGTATTTTGCTTCTCTCCTTTTTTCCTTTTGTCAGGATCCTAAAATCAACCACTTCAGGATCACTGCTTCCCACGTTGCTACCCACATCTACTTCCCCTACTAATGCCTCCTTGTTTATGAGCAGCAGGTCAAGCTACACATGGCTCCTGGTTGGTTCCTTCAGCCCTTGTAGTAGGAAGTGAGATGGCAAAAAAATCCTCTTTTAGATTTCTGTTAGAGTATAATTGATCACCAGATCTGGGACTTGATAAGGAATTTTCTCCTACATCAGACTGGTAAAAACCCTGATGTGGTTTTTTTTAACTTCCTCTGCAGCATGGAGCCTGGATAACCTACTTGGCATATCTCACCTAATATATTCACTGTGTGAACCATTGCTGAGTCCTGATGACTATCTCTGACATACAGTAGTTTGGTTTCTGGAGGACTGTAATACTTCTGCTTAAATGAAATCACTTGGGCTCAACATAAAAGTATTTGGTTGCAATTTTATACCGGTGTTCATGCTAGTTGGTCTAAGACCCCTCCTAGCCTAACACTCTTTAAAGATCTATGAAAACCCTTATTAATTATTTTAAAAATTAATACTCTTTCAATAATTAGCCATCAAAACACCCAGCCTGAATATTGGTTTCTAATAGGGATATCAATTACTTGCAGTGTATTTATGTACTTAACTAAAAAAAATTACAATTAAAATTAATCATGATTAAGTGCTTTGTTAAACAATGGAAAACAAATTGAAATGTTTTGACTATTTTGAATGGTTGATGTTTTCCAATCTTCATTCCACCCTGGATTTCTGAGTATTTAGAGACTCAATATCTTATATAAAGCTTACTTGGCTTCTGCTACAACTCCCTTTGTTACATTAACATTAAATTCCTTAGATACAATTACAATTAGATAAAGTCTCCAGGTTTTTTTGTTTTTTTCCAGGTAGGGATTCCTTCAATGTTTTCATCATTACTTTGCCCTTGATAAATAATTAGAACAGAGAAGTGATCACTTCCCATTACATCTTCCTTATAGATTTCCCAGTTGCATTTACTTGCAATATTGTCTGAGGCAGTTCCTGGATCTACATATGGAAAGGCTCCATCTTCTAAATTATACCAGGTAGGCTCTCCAGTTGGAATGGGTTGTGCACGTCAATGAAATATTTCAGGTTTTTCCATTATAATCCATTATAATTATGGAAGCCAGCAAAGATGATACCAATAGAAAGACCTAGTGAATTACACATAAGACCTAATGCATGTATCCTTCATGTTGTGTGTGGGCAAAATTATGGAAAAAATTATTGATGAGGGGTTATTAGCATACTTGTAGAAATAAATTATAAACTGTACAAATTGGTTTCAGGAAAGGAAATTGCAAAGTTGATAATATTGCAACAAGTGAAATAAAAATACAAGAAGGCACGAGGAACAGAATTTATGATAGTACTAGGAAGAAAAAGTCAGATAATCCAATATTTTATATTCTTAGAACCATATCTAATTCTTAGTTTGATAACAAAGTAATGTGGAAGTGTCACATAGATAACACCAATACTATATGTAAAGATCAGATGCATATGCTTAATTGTATTACTGGGAACAACCGGAGTGCTTATAAAAAGCATTGATAATCCTATGTCTGACACTAATAAAACCAGTTATGGATTATGGATTACAAGTCTTCTGGTCAGCCTTTTAATCAACACTTAAAATTTAAGATAATCTAAGCTCAAATTCTGCTGATTGTGTTTGATGTATTTATTAGGTAGCTACCAGAGAAATGCCTATTCATTTAATGATGAAATAGTTAAATTTAACCTTTTAAACTAAGATTAATGGAAATAGAAAAGATAAAGTACTGAACAAGATAAAGTACTAGACAAATAAACAGGATTTGTTGGTAATTAAGCAGATAAGATGTAATTGGATGCCACAAACTCCAACACTTTAATAGGGTCAAAAGGTGAATAAAAGACTTGAATCAAAAGGAAGAACTGGAAGAGATTAAAATCTTTAGTAATGGGAAACAAACTATATTTGGAAATAGTTATGTCTTCAGTTGTGAATTTGTCATTATATGGTAAAGCAAAAGGAAAATCAAGACCATCAAAAGTGACCAACAAAATGTGTACGTTTATAAATAGTAAATGGTGTCAATATTAATATTCCATACTGATGCATCTAATTATGACAACATGAGTAGAATGTGAATGGCCTTTTTTAGTCCCTGAATTTAGAAGTAAAAGATATATGAAACTTTCCAATTTCATGGCTCTTATGATGGCCAAATTGGTAATAGTGCTGACACTGACCTGCATAAGGAATATATGCCCAACTATAGCTGCTGTCCTATCTGACTCTTAATTGAGTATAAAGGTGATTAGGATGGGAATCTCAGAAAGCATGGGTGAAATATTGTTCTTATAACTAAATATACATATAGTAATAGCATGGATCCCTGTGTATGTTGGGATACTTGATAATGAAATTGTAGATAAAGCAGCAAATATGTCTTAAGATTAGGAGGTTTATATATAGATCCATCTGAGTACACGGGACTTCAAAAGTTTAGTAAAGAGAAAACTTAAAAAGGAATGGGAAGAAATATGGACCTAAATGTAAAAGGATCAAGGTTCTATGAAATATATTCTAGTTTGAGGATGATGCTGTACTTCACATTTATGATGCAAGAAGTGACATAACTATAGTTAGAATGTTAACAGGACACCGTGCCTTGAATGGTAATATATATCTATTAAATGAGCATAAAGTCAGGCTATTCAAAATATTCAAAGTTAAAGAAACAGTTAAGGAAGACTTGTAAAGAACAAAAAATTCTTTATGAAGAACTGAGATACCTTAAGATGAAAGAATATAGTCTGAAAGAACTGGGTGGTGATCAAGCCTCACAAGATGAGGCTTCAGCACCATAAAATGAATGGAGAAGAACAGGGGAGACTCAGTCAGGAGAAGGAAATCAGGGATGAACACCAGCCAGAAAGGGCTAAAACTTGAAGCTTTGGATGGAGCTGATTGTCAGAGGAAGAGCTTTGGGTGCAGCAGAAGAACCAGAACTAAGAGTGAATTGTTGAATTACAATAATGGACTTTATGTTGGGGACTCATTAAAGATTGTTTGGATTATTTTCATGGTGATAATGGGGGGGGGGAGAAAAAGAAAATTAATAAAAATATAGAACCAATATTAAAGTTTTCTGAGAAATATTATCAATGGCAATAACAAACAATGAACAAGAAATGTACTCCATACTGGTGACGTTAAAGACAATAGTAGTAACTTGAAAGTATTGGTATTATATTAATAGTAAAAATTGATCAAGAATCAAACATACTCAGATGTATTTATTCAATGCAAATTTCAGTTTGTTTAAAGTTGATGGGATGAGTTATTAAGCAAACATAACAGCTTAGTTGTACAGAAAGACTCCTGCAGACCTCATTACATTTGTAGTGTTACAGTGTCTGCATCAAAGAACCTCAGAGACACACAACTGCTAGTCTTCTTTTATGATAGCCGTTGAGAGCTATCTGAACTCATAAAAAGCATAGCTGGCAGATTTGTAAAAACATAACAACTTGTTTGTAGTGGTTCCTTCATAGCTATTGCTATCTAACAAAACATTACCTTCCAAAATATCGCTAGCAGCTATTTATGTTACGACTGCCTTATTTGTCACTGTAAAAGGAATTTTCCTATTCCAGCATAAAGAGGAAAACTGTCATCTTTTACCTGCATGCCAATAGCACCCAATGCAAAGGAAGTGTGTCAATCACATTACTAACACAAAGAATGATAATATTACAATGGTATCCTTCAAAAGTTTTTGACATGATTTTAGTGTCCTTTATTTTTCACAAATCTGAACATTCTCATTAATGCATGGTGTTCTCCCACATTTTGGGGAATGGTTGTTATACATACAAATATTCATATATGAAGAAAAGCATTTTTGGTTCATTTGCTGTCATTTGTTACATGGTCAGTCAGCCAAAAAGAAGAAACAATTCCATATCTTAGGTGGCCAGGTGTGCCTTGTAAATAACAAATAAAGAATTACTGTAATAAAAAGTCTGAGGATATTCATAGCCTGCAGTTTCTCTGTGGGAACTTTTTCACTGAATAAGTAGTACATTTTCAGAAATCAGTATTGTTTCACCAATAATTCATAAACAGAAGGGGGGAAAGGGCTCAGTTTGTCATAAAGCTGATTCACAAGAAATAACTTGACTAGTACTGGCTATATTATGCTTTCAATCATGGAAAAAGCTCCAAAGACTGACTGACAGAATTTATTTTTTGCTGTATACAATCTCTCTATATTTCAAGCAACTTGGAAGTAAAAAAAAAAAGAAAATATGCCCAGAAACAAACTTTGTTGCAGCCACCTTTTTATTCACTTCTTAGCCAGAATGAATTGTTAAAGACTCTTTCCACACAAATAGAATATTGTGTTAATTAAGCAGTAAAGGCTCAGACCTAACATGGTAGCTGCTGGTACCATGTGCATGTCTTTAAAGATCCTCTGGGGACCTCCTCACAACAGAAAAATGGAAGGTCCATCATATGGATTGTAAGACTGTGAACCCTTATGGGGGCTTCATGCGCTAGAGCTTGCTGTGAAAGTACAGTATGAGGCAAATCAGGGATGTTCTTAGGGGGTTTTAAGATCAGGGGGGAACCACTAGTCTTTCCCTCACAGAGGTTGGCATGCATTAGCTATAGAACACTGCAGTCCTATACAGAGTGGGTTTCCACTGCTATTTTTTGGCTTAGGAGGAGGCCAAAGTCAGGTAGAGCCTTCAAGGAATGTTCCAACACACAGCCCACTTATACGGGTTCTGTGCTAAATTTAAGAAGCAAATTATGTAAGTCCATGTGTCCACTCAAAGAGACAGATATTTTAACAAGTTCCTTATTCTACCCCTCACATCCTGAGCAATTGTTTATCCAATGTTATGCCTATTTCACTGGAGGAAGATCAATATTCTCATTATGCAATCTGTTCTGATTAACTTGAGTCTTGCCTTTCATGGTAGTGAATTCAATCTACTCCTGTACCCACTGAAATAATACTGATGACTGGTAATGATCATGGCTGCTACATTTTAGATTGATATTGTATGACAACAATGGGCAATGTCACAAAAGCCACCTTTGGTACTATGGTTTTGACCTACAGTCCCCTGATCTCTAGCTATATTCAAATGTCCAAATCTGAAATCATTACTAATTTTAATCAGTTCAGTAAGAATCTTGGCTGAGTAATGACTTACATATTTAGCCTCAAGTTCCCTTGGCAGGAAATCAGTGAGTACCTGATTTAAGGTCCATTTCAGAATTTCAGTGCAAAGAACCAAGCAGCAGCTATAGTAATCACTTACAAGTTTTGTAGAAGAAAAATAGACCACAGTATAAAAAATGGTAAGGATTAAGTGGAAGGGCATGGTTGAGGGAAAGGTTGCCAGAGTTTAGTGTCAATAAAATATAAAAGAAGACCAGAAAGATTTTATGAAGAGACTTGCAAGAAGAAACAAAGCAGTGGTTTGGTGCACAGAGGAGAGATTTGAAGGTAGGTGGGCAGAACTGATGAGAAAGTATCCCGAACTATGAAAAGTAACAGAAAGGAGGCCATGCTTGAAGAAGTTGTTTTAGTAGAGGAGGAATAAGTTGGTCTATATAGGTCAGAAATTAATGGAAAACAATAAAAGTTAGGAGGAATATTCTGCTGAGCAATCCTTTTGACATTATTTATCGGTATATTATTATACATGGACACTGACTCAAGGAGCTCAGCTGTTGGAGGACCATCTGGTCAAGCAAACTGAATGATAGGGGAGAGGAGACTGGGACTGGGACCCCAAAGTGCAAGATTGGGAGAGGGAGCTTGGGGGCTGGGGCAGGAATTGGCTGAGCAAGAAGACTGAGACTACAAGGAACTATGGATGGAGGGGAAGACCTGGATGAGGACCATGGTGGAGAGAAAAAGGACTTACAGAAGGACAGACTAGATGGGACATGGATGGAAGGGGGCAGGTTTCAGTGGAGAACAAGAATCCTATTGGATAAAATAGTGTGTGATCACATAGTCAAAGACTGTAGAAGAATGCATGTCCACATGGGAGTTCAAGGCCTGTATAACCTTAATTTTGGCATTTCCTGAATTTGGGACTAAGTGGGCTTTTGGAGTGGCTCTAGATATACATAGAGTACCCCTGAGATTGCTGAGAGTTGGGAACACGTTTTGAAATCCTTAAAGAAGCAGTACAATATAACCAGTACCCCTGATAGTTCCAATCAACTTCTCTGCAAATAGCATAGCTCCCAATTCCTGTTTCTCTCTTTTTTTCTCTATTTCAGCTCCATGCATGTGGCAACAACTGAAGGAATGCAAGACCATCCACAAATGTAAGAATGGGGAAGAGACAAAGGGGTTCAGACCTCATTAGCATTATTTGTGCTACCTCTTTTAGTAGTGTCAGAGATCCAACCAAACTGGCTACTGTGGAACCACTTTGCACACCACTCTGACAAGCCTGACAAATTTCTTCATATGCTATGGTAAATAATATCCCTTGGTTTTTGTTTCAGTGCAGGTCAGGATCAAGGTTCTTCCTTAAGAGAGTGCAGAGGCTGAAGCGGGAGGGGAGCCTCTCCTGCTCACAAGCAAGCAGCCTGATTACACTCCTACACAGCTACCACAACTATCATGGGGAAAGGCACCTTCAGCTGCAACCAATGAGTGAAATAAAGCATGAAAGCAGAGCACTCAGAGAAAGAGTTGACCTAATAAAAGGGAAACACCCTTGTATCGGGCTGCTTCTAAGAATATGGCTCAAAGAGACCAAAGCAGACCTCAGACTTAATTAGAGGAAGGGACCAAGATCTTCCCTGATCAGACTGATAGAAACCAGACAAGGATCAACAGAGACCCACTGGAAACCACCCCAGGGAATACTAACAAGGATGAAATTCTGAGGCCAATCTTTTTGCAGGGGTTGGAGAAGAAACACAGCAACATTAACAGCTGAGTCAGGCCATGCTAAATAAACTTTCTATTGGAGAAGGAGAAATAATTTGCTGTTTTGGAAATGCTATTTTTTTTCTGATTTGATTTCCTGTTCTTGTAGTCTCAACCACTTAAAACTAATGGACAGTTATCCATCAGTGTGAAGGCATCCACTTTAAAGTAAGGAATAAGATCCTCCGGAAAAGGGCTTTTTTTCCGGAGGATCGGGGCCAGTGTAGACGCTCTTTTCCGGCTTTTCTAGAAGCCGGAAAAAAGCGGCGGACATTTTTATTTAAATGCCGCGGGGGATATTTAAATCCCCCGCGCATTTCCCTATTGCGATTTCAAAAATTACCATGCCCCTTCCGGAAAAGGGGCCAATGTAGACGAGCCCATTGATTGTTCCTTCCTATGTGAAGTATTTTGTATCTGTCTTTATTGAATTTCATCCTAATTACCTCAGACCAGTTTGATCTGAGGAAGTGGGTCTGGCCCATGAAAGTTCATCACCTAATAAACCATCCTGTTAGTCTTTAAAGTGCTGCATAGTCCTGTCTTTTGTTTCAGCAAGACCAGACTAACACGGCTACATCTCTATTACTATGAGCCATAGATAACTCTTCACTCACATGGTTATCTAAACAGTTTTGTATTCACCTTATAGTAGCCCTGTCCAGGTTGTATTTCCCTAGTTTATTGATAAGAATGTCATGAGAGACTGTACCAAATGCTTTACTAAAGTCTAGATATATCACGTTACCACTTCTCCCTTTTCCACAAGGCTTGTTATCATAGCAAAGAAAGCTATCAAGTTGGTTTGATATGATTTATTCTTTAAAAATCAATGCTGACAGTTACTTATCATCTTGTTATCTTCCAGATGTTTGCAAATGGATTCCTTAATTATTTGCTACATTATCTTTCCTGGCACAGAAGTTAAGCTGACCGGTCTGTAGTTTCCTGCATTGTCCTTATTTCCCTTTTTGTAGGTGAGCACTGCATTTCCCCTTAGAGTCTTCAAGAATCTCTCCCATTTACCATGGTTTTCAGAGATGATAGCTAATAGCTCAGGGTATGTCTACACTACCACCCTAGTTTGAACTAGGGTGGTTAATGTAAGCAACCAGAGTTGCAAATGAAGCCCGGGATTCGAATTTCCCGGGCTTCATTTGCATATTGCCAGGCGCCGCCATTTTTAAATGTCCGCTAGTTCAGACTCCATGCCCGCGGCTACACGCGGCACGAACTAGGTAGTTCAGATTAGGCTTTCTATTCCGAACTACCGTTACTCCTCATCCTAGCGGACATTTAAAAATGGCGGCACCCAGCAATATGCAAATGAAGCCCGGGAAATTCAAATCCTGGGCTTCATTTGCAACTCCGGTTGCCTACATTAACCACCCTAGTTTGAACTAGGGTGGTAATGTAGACATACCCTCAGATAGATCATCAATAAGCTCCTTGAGTATTTTAGGACAGCTTGGGTCATGAGGCCACCAGACTAAGCTGCTGCTTGGAACGTGTCGGTAGCCACAGAGCCTTGCAACTCCCATTGGCTATGGTTTGTTGTTTCCAGCCAAGGGGAGCTGTGGGATTTTGAAATCATTCCAAATCTCCTGGTTAAACCAGCTGGTCTCTTGTCATACTTATCATACTTGTCATACTGGTCTCTTGTCATTCCTATCTTTTCTATGTAGTGGAATAGTTTTCTCTTGTGCTGTTATTAATGTCCCTTTTAAAAGCTACCAAGTGTCTTTGTTTTTCCCTGTAGACTCATTTCTCATGGGACCTTACCTACCAACTCCATGATTGTACTAAACTCTGCCTTCTTAAAATCCATTGTCTTTATTTTGCTGTTCTCACTCCTCCCATTCCTTAGAATAATGAATGCTATCATTTTGTGACCATTTTCACCCAAGGTGCCTTCCACTTTCAAATTCTCAACTAGTTCCTCCCTGTTTGTTAAAATCAAATCTAGAACAGTCTCCCCTCAGTAGCTTTCTCCACCTTCTGAAATAATAAACAAAAATGTTGGATAATCTGTGCCCTGCTGTGTTACTTTCCTGACAGATATCTGGATAGTTGAAATTACCCATCACCACAAATTCCAGTGGTGTCTGACCTAGCCAATAGCAGATGTTGCTGAGAGATGAGCCATAAGTCATACACTTCTCACAGATGGATGTGTTGGTGGGGGAGGCATCTACATCTGTCTGGGATCCACATCCAGGAATCCTCTCCGAAGCTGTTTCTTGCACAGCAGTGGTGCATCAGAAGGAAGCAGAGCCTACCGCATCCCTGACCTTTAGACTAGTGGTTATCCTATGTCATCTGGGTTGTGGATTTCTCTAATTAATTTCCCATATTTACCAAATGCTGAGAGGGAGAATGAACATAAGTTTTCCATCTCTCAAGTGAGTGTCCTGATTTTAAAGTCATTCTTATGCTGTCCTTGTGCCAACACATATTTGATCATACACAGCTGGAACAGCTTCAGCAGCATAGACTGAGTATATTCCATAGTCCTGATGGAGTACCTTTGATGCTATGCGTCAATGGTATTTTAGATAATCCGTATCTGGTCACATGGATCATGCCCCTTCTGTTCCCATCAGCGACCTCTTAGGAAACTGTGCCAACTGAAAGCAAATCCTTTAATAGAGCAAGTTTTATGGAGACATTTTATCATAATTTAATTCTTGTACTGGGCTAAAGCAGTGGAATGATCCAGGTTGCAAAGGGTTTGTGACAGCACAAGGCAAATAAATGTACTAAAATGGCAGAAGAAATGCATTTTTAAAAATGTGTGTGTATTGCTATACGTTGGGATAGCGATAAAAGCTTATTCTGTTCCCTAAATGTTGTACAATATATTTTAATGCAATTAATATGATAAAATATTATGTACCTGTGCTACTTCAGGTATTTCCCATCTTCTGACAGTGACTCTTGTTTAAGGGAGGTTTGATATGAGGCCATCTGTCACATAGTCTTATCTCTGTAGATAGACCTCTTTTTTCATAGAACTTCACTTTAGACTGACATTGCTGAAATGTTTTATTATAGTTTCATTTTTTACACATGCTCTCAAATATCCTCTCCCAATTGTTTCTGGATCATAAGATTTATACAGTCCGTTGCTTTCTGAAGATTGTGTTGCTGAAGGTGTAAGCACCCTAGGAAGATGTGAATAACTTTCACATTTAAACTAAAACTCCCTATTAAGAGAGAAACGGGGTGGGGGGGGGGAGGAGAAAAAGGCAGAGGCAATGCTAAGGTTGCAGAACAAAGCAAAATGCTCCGCAAAGCGAGAGATCAAGGTATGCTGATTTTAATTATAGTCTCTCCTTCTTGTACATATGCGTATACCATCCACAACATTATACAAGTTTGTAAAGCGATTCGTATTTTTTCTGGCCACTCACATTTTTGTAAATAAAAGATTGTGTTTATTAAGTCCTGAAGAAAGTGACTAAAAAGGCTCAGACACGTAATCTATGAATTCATTTGAGCTAATTTCTGTAAAAAAAAACCTTTCAGTAATTTTCTGACTCTTCTCACTTTACAATATGTTTTAAAGATTTTACCTCCCTTAACAGTGACTCTCTGAACCACAGAGCCCAGGTATAGGGAGTCTGGCTGTGGGGTGGGAGCACAATGGGGGGCCAGTGACACAGCTGGGAGCCCCATGTCAGGGGGTGGGGTACAGAGCAGCAAGGAGATATGGTCCCAGTGGCTGGGCAGTAGCAGGGGCTGGCAGTGGCCAGGGAGATCTGGCCCCTGTCACACAGCTCCAGCCCTAGCAGCACCCTGGGAGCTCTGGGCCAGGCAGTAGCGAGGCTGGACTGGAGCCCTAGCTGGGGGCAGTGTTAAGCATGGGCCATGAGGACAGGGACCTCCCATGATCTGGCAAATCCTTTCATTCGGGATCTGTCAGGTCCCGAGGGTGCTGGACTAGAGAGGTCCAACCTGTACATTCCATATATTTGTTTCCTATAGACTGTGTCTCTGGGTTACACCGACTAGTGTATGAAGTGCTATAGATGCATATGTGAGCTTGCTGAAGGGGGGCAAGAAAAGAATGATTATCAGAGGACTGATGGAAAGAGACTGGATATTTTGAAACAAGATTTTCATTGACCTGCAAGAGATTTTTTTCAAAGTTGTGTGAAATAGACTATCTTTGATTTAAAGTCCCTATTTTAGTACATACACCAGGAGCAGCATTACAATACTTTTGTAGTTTCTGACTTCTGAATCCTTAATAGTACCTTCTTAATGTCTATGTTTGCATGAAATTGTCCAGGTTTTCTAAAAAGCAAGGGAAAAAGAACAGAAAGAAGTCAGCTTCATCTTTGGGACTTTGAGGTATTGCTGACTTTAAAAAATGTACAGTAGTGTATATAAATCCTTTATTTTAGAACTATTTGGCTATTTGACACTATGTCATGTCCTATAATAAGTGTGACAAGAAATAGGCAGGAGAAAGCCTCCTACATAATAATTCAGATTTCACAAATGAAGGAAGTGTGTTTTGGCTTCCCGGACTATAAGGTTCTAAGTGTACAAGTATGGCTCCTGAAGCAAATGGTTATATACAGCTTCAATCATGGATGATGTATGATCATATAAATTGCAGAAGAACTTCATCTGGGAACTTATTAAGACAGCTCACAAGTTACTACTGGGGTCAAAAGACACCTATAAAATCTCAGTGGTTTTCCAATGGCAGTTGTATATCACTTTTGACATAGTTTTAAGTGGTTTTGTAGTTCACTGCCTGAAACAAAACAGCTTACTCTAATGGTGCAGTATATTTCTAATTTGATCTAAAAAATTGCTTTGAAAGGTGATTTAGAAAGATCATAAAACAAATTTAATCTATAGTTCATTATAATGAAATGAAAACATTGATAATAGAGTTAACTGTGTCAACATATTCAAGTTAATTCAATAGTTTAATGATGGAGAATAAGATGACAAGTGGATTTATAGTACAGTTTACATGCAGAGTGAAGTTTTCCACATCAGTAAACACTAAAGTGAAAACTGGGACAAAAGCACATACTGAATAAAAAATTTGCCTGGCAATAATGCACTATTATAATCTTGAAAATGAATTAAGACTAGATATAAAAAGGAGAAAGCAGGCAGATTTCATTTTTATTTTTGCTTGTCTTGCCTATTTGTGGACAATGATTTTCATTTTCTAGCCTTATAATCAGGGGAGGCTTTGTTGTTTATTAATAGTCTGATCAAAAAAATGAATAATAAAACCTATTCCAGCTAATTACTGCTATGTATCACTGATGCTATTTTGCTACATTACCTAACAGATTGAGAGGATTCTCTCCTGGTTTGCACCATTATCATTATTGGTTGCACTGCAGTAATGCCTAGATACCCTAGCTAGTGGTCATGGTACAGTACAAACATTTAAAAAAACCAGACAATGCCCCATGAAAGTTATAATTTAAACACATGATGAAAGAAACAGACAAAAACTAACTTATCAAGAGAACAAAGCAACAGTGAAGAAACCAGTATCTTTGTGGCAGGCCCTCAGTTCTTGCAAATTTTCACAGCTCCATTGACTTGAAGAGACAGAGCTGGGGGATCTGCCTCACAGGGGTACATCTACACTGCACGATTATTTCAAGATAACTAGCATTATTTCCAAATAACAATGTGTACATCTACACAGCCATTCCTTTATTTTGAAATGATTTCGAAATATCGAATGGCTTATTGCAAAATCTGTAAACCTCAATCTGCAAGGAATAATGCCAGTTCCGAAATAGTTATTTTGAAATAAGGCGTGTGTAGATGCTCCACTGCTGCTATTTCAAAATAGCCCCTCACCAGGGTCATTCTAAGTTATTCCTCTCCGGTGCCTCCTGGGTCTCTAAGGGTGTGTCTAGACTACATGTCTCCGTCGACGGAGGCATGTAGATTAGCCAGATCGGCAGAGGGAAATGAAACCGCGATTAAAATAATCGCAGCTTCATTTAAATTTAAATGGCTGCCCTGCTCTGCCGATCAGCTGTTTGTCGGCAGATCGGGGCAGTCTGGATGCGCCGCGCCGACAAAGAAGCCTTTCTTGATCGGCACAGGTAAACCTGGTTTCACGAGGCATACCTGTGCCGATCAAAAAAGGCTTCTTTGTCGGCGCAGCGCGTCCAGACTGCCCCGATCTGCCGACAAACAGCTGATCGGCAGAGCGGGGCAGCCATTTAAATTTAAATGAAGCCGCGATTATTTTAATCACGGCTTCATTTCCCTCTGCCGATCTGGCTAATCTACATGCCTCCATCGACGGAGGCATGTAGTCTAGACGTACCCTAGATCGATACAGCACATCTACATTAGGGAAACCTGCCTCAGACCAGTTTTGAGGCTTCCCTGCAGTGCAGATGTGCTATTTCAAAATAAGCAATTTCAGAATAACTATTCCAGAATAGCTTACTTTGAAATAAGCGTGCAGAAGTATATTAAGTGTAGAAGTACCTTTATAGTTTATCATAGATAATGCTGTAATAAGTGTAAGGATAGATAATGCTGTAATCAGTGGAGCCAAAGCCCCTATTTCAACACAACAAGCAGAGTGTCCACACTACTAAGCCTGTTATTTTGAAATAATTGGCTGGTTATTTTGAAATAATAACTCCTGCTTGTCAAGAGGAATAATGCTTATTTCAAAATTATTTCAAAATAGTGAGAGAGTGGAACCTCAGCTGCTGTTAGTTTGAAATAATTGGCTTCTAGAGGCCTCTCACAGCTGCCCTTGTAGCCTCTCTGGGCACACTCCTAACAACTCCCCTGCTCTCCTGCTCCTGCAGACTTTAAAGCTGCAGGCAGAAGGGAAAGGGCTTGTGGCACCACATAAGCCCTTTCAGCCCCGTGCCACACAGCCCCCTTGAGTGCAGCCATGGCAGACCCCATCACTCTCTCTGAGTTCCCCACAGCTGCCAGCATGCCTCCAGCCACTGCTGAAGCCTCTAGCCAGGGGAGAAAGAGGGCACCAGCCTGGACTGGTGTGGAGATCCAGGATCTCATCGATGTCTGGGGTGAGGAAATCAACATTCAGGACCTCTGCACCAAGAGTCACAATGCAGAGGTGTACAGCAGCTGGATGGCTGCCAGTCTGGCCCAGAAGAGACACAGCCAGACCTTGGATCAGGTTAGAATGAAGATCCAAGACCTCTGGCAGTCATACACAAAGTCCAGGGAGCAAAGTTCCCCTTCTCGGGCTACACCACAACCTGCCACTTTTACGAGCAGCTGGATGCCATCCTCGGAGCGGGACCAGTCACCTCCCTCTGCTCTTTGTTGGTTCTGGCCACGACATGCCCATCATCAGCCTCCATGATGATGGGGTTCTGGAGAGGAGCAGAAGGAGAAGGAAGAGAACAAGGAGGAGGAGCAGGCTAGTCTGGACACAATGTCCATCAGCCAGGAGGCTGTCATCAGATTGAGCTGGTCTCCCCTTCCAGGATGTCTCCCAGGGCTCAGACAAATGTGGGCAAGGCACCGCCAGTGAGTTTTATCACTTTCTCCATACAAATGCGGGGGCAGGTGGCAAGGGGCTGCACACTCCTCACTCAGCCTTCTGGGTCTGGGTGCACATGGAGGGCCAGTCCGAAGCACTCAGCCCCATGATGCTGTCAGATAGGAACCCCTTGCTCTTTCTCACAAGATTCCTGGACAGGCCTGCATTACTCTGGTCTCCATGGTGGGATGCCTTCCCAGGACAAGCCATCACTAAGTAGGCTGGAATCATGGAAACTCAGCAGTGCTGCACACAGCACAGTCTCCTGCCTGCACTCACGCAATATCTGCTCTCGGTTAGCGCGATGATGTGGAGGAGAACGATCCCCTCATAGGAACCTGCCCAAGGGAGGAAGAAGAGGGGATCTCAGTAGCACTCTCTCTGGGAAATGGCATGTTTCAGTCACACCCACTTTCCTCAACATAGCCCCTTCTTCCAGAGGGCATGTATAGAAGTTCCCTCTCTGTGGGATGCTACGAGTGCTGGATCCACTGTGTGTGGGACATGGAAGGAAGCCAAGCTGCCACATCTACCCCACTCCTGCCCACAGGCTCCTGGCTTGGTTGGCATTTTACCATGCTTGCTTGTCCCCGGGATGTGGGGATAGCAAGGCACCTCTGGGACATCAATTTCCCTGCAGGAAAGTGCCCACTGTCTAGGCAACAGATAGCAATTCTTGAAGCACACTGCCTTCATCTATACAGAGAACTTTGGTGTACGCTCAGAGATTACGGCTAGGCTTCAGTGCTTTCCCTCACAGTGGGCGTAATTGGCAAGAGACAAGGAGGGGTTTTTTTGTTTGTTTTTGTTTTTTAGGGGTGTGGGGGATGACAAGTTCTAGGATCCTTCCTGGGAAAACAGCCTCTGGGAAGAATCTTAGTGTGGGTGAAGTAGCTGCAGGGAGTGGAGGAAGTTTCAATGTGATTCAAAGTGGTGGAGGGGACAGCAGATAGGTAGAAAAAGTTGGATAGAGCCCAGGAAAAGAGCAACAGTGTCAGAGATTGTATATATTGTGGTATCAGGATATAAGACTCTCTCTTTTTTCAATTTTTTTACAGATTTTGTGAGACAGTCCCAAATATCTGTACTTTGTATTCTAGTCTTGGGAATCTGTCTATTCCTCAACACCGAACATTATCTAATGCTCTAAAGTACCCAGCCTTCTAAAGCTGGCAACTTTTCCAAAATGCCTTCAAAACTATAAGAATTATTTACCTTATAGCAGCATGCAGAGAGTTAATGATCTTTGCATTAGTATCTAATAGTTTCCTCTTTTCATTGCTGGCACACAGTATGCAAAACCTTACATAGTTATTCGTGAAAACAACAGACATTTAGACAGAAAACGTAAAAGGGTCTGAGTCAGATCTCAGGTCACCACAGAAAATCAACAAGCACTATGTCTTAATCATTTGAATTATCATGTATTATGACTCATTTGCTGCACAGAAGGAAATTTTACATATATGTAGGCGTAAATTAGTGGTTACCAAGCTTCAATTTTGTTATGGAAGGAGATATTATCCACCCTAGGCAGATGCACATTCTTTACTCCTCCACAAGTTGTGAATGAGCTATACTTACACATAGTTATTGAGGACCAGTGGCCAGAGTCTGTCTAATGTGTACTAAGACTAAACTAGTAGGAATTTAATGTCTTTCTTTGATATGTTAACTTTATTGCTTTTTACATATAATATTGGGCCTGAGCTCACTTCAGTGAGTTACTTTGAAAACTATGTTGTGAGCATGGTTGTTTGTGAGCATGGTTTGCCTACAGGCATAGTATCTGATCAAAGATGCCATTTTATTCCCCGCTTCTGGTGAGAATTTCTACTCTGCTTGAGGAGTGAAACCCTGATTTCAGCAGCCTATCATGCCAACCAATGGGTAGCCAGAGTGTGTCAGTCAGGACTTAAAAGAATGCCAAGGTTGCTTCCTGAACTATCATTAAGATGATTGACTGTCCCTGATACCTCAAGATGTGTTTTCATACACTATCTACCATACATGCCTCCCCTAAGCAGATTCCCTTCTTGGCTAACTGTTGCTTCCATCCTTGAGCTCATCCAGAGATCCTCACCAAATCATGGATTCCAGGTGTTCCTAATGTCACCATTTGCACCCAGAGGATAAAGCCAGACATCCAGAGATAGTTAGAAGTTGCTACAGCTGCCTACAAATGGTATAAATGACATGCAGGCCAGTCATGAAAACACCTGGTTATACGGTGAGGGTTTAGGTGTTACTCTCTGCCTAGAATCTGCAAACACCTCCTCTGTAAAGCTGAACCGTAAATATCACTTTCAGATCACAAAACAGATTAATCTGGTTATCTTCTAAAAAGATTCCTTAAAGATTTGTCCCCTCTTCCAGGCCCTGTTTTTAAACCCATTTATTGCTCCTCGTCTTTCTCCTATAACCATTTGGGTTCAAGAAGAATATTTGTCTGATTCAAGACTGTCATCAGGTCTATTAAAATATCTAATTGACAGGAGTGGGTGGGTATGGCCTAAATCAGTGTTCATGGGAACATGTAGACCACATACACACTCCCGGTTTCCAGCATGCCTTCTATAATACTTACCTTGTGAAAGCAGGTCCTTTGGCCTTCCAGTGACATTATAGGTGGTGGTATAGTCAGGAATCAGAGTCTGTCTCCAAGCAGAAGTGTCTCCAAGCAGCCTCATCAGTACAGCTGTCCTACAGCATGTTGCTTAGTAGTTGCAGGACCAGATAGCCTGGTGGGCTCTGCAGGCAAACTCTAAAGCCAATGGCAGCAGCAGCTTCTCTATACTCTTGGGCATCACTTTCACTTCTCCTGTATTACCTTGCTCCTCCTGCTCTTGCCTGCACCCAACCTTACCTGCTGCCTTGCTCAATCCAGTTCCTTACCTTGGTTTGACTCTCAGCTCTAGTTCCTGACTAAGGACTCCAACTTCACCCCTTAATCTGATGTCTAGTTCCTGACCTCTGGTTCTGACCCTGCACTCTGCCTTCTGGGTTTACATGTGGTCTTGGCTTTCAACAATTGACTACAGCTCCAATCATAGCTCACTGGTTAGTCTGCCACCATCCTGGTTGGTTAACACCCAGGATCCCCATGAACTGTGCAGAAAAAAGGTAGGTGATTAAGAATAGGATTCTCTGAGGCCAGAATACTAACCAAGAAGTTGCCTAAGGTATCGAGGATCAAAATGCTGAAGGAAGGGGAAGGGTGTCAGACCATATTCTTAATGGTAGTTTCTATCCCCACTTGGGATTCATAGCTGTGATCCTCTATTGGACTTATGCACCTAAGCCAAGTTAGCTCTGTCTTAAAATAAAGAAGCAGTCATGTAGCATGATCTGAAGAAGTGGGTCTGCCCCACAAAAGCTCATCACACAATAAACTATTTTGTTAGTCTTTAAAGTGCTACATGACTGCTTTTTTGTTTTACCAAGATCAGACTAACACGGCTACCTCTTTGTGACTTAAAATAAAAAGTGAGAGAAAGAGAGCCAATAGGCAGGGTACTGACTTGGGCCATTGGGCACCTGCCATATCAAGTTGGCATAGTTACCATGATATGATATCAGAATCACAGCAGTTGTTGTTGTTTTACTATACTGGTGAGCTCACCGGTTGCATTTACGTGCAAAATTGTTAACACTCCAAAGACAGAATTCCCTCTACTACTCTTATATGGGCAGAGAACTAATTTAGAGCTGCTAAAGTACTACTGAGGTTGCAATAACCTCTGCTACTCTGTTCCCCACACAGTAGAAGCGCAGTGATGAGCAACTTAGCCTAGTGGAAGATCCAGCTTTTTTAGCCCCTTTGTTTTGTCCATTTACATACACCCTAAACACTTTTACCAAGACACATGCAAAATGCCCATAGTTTATAACTGTATCAGTCTTTAACCATGCTGGCTGATTTTTTCCATGCTGCATGTCAGCCTTGAACTTAACGTTGTTGTTGTTTTTTTAAACATTGCCAACAAAAACAGTCCAACTGTTTCCTAGGACCAGGTTAGGGAAAAATACATTGTTTTGTTCCATGTTCAAAAAGAAACAAACAATTATTTTACTGAGAAAATCTAGTGCCTCTAGGTTTCAGAGCAGGCACTTACAATTTCACAAGCAGGTTGTTCTGATGTCAGAAATATATATTTGCTATCCTACAAATAATACACCCACAATGACTCAAATTACAAGGAGAGAGAGAAACTCTTTTTATACCTGTTCAGTGGAAGCTTGTTAGAAATGCTCCACCCTTTGAATCTCCAGTGAGTGGGCCAACACTCCCAACCTCTACTGTCACGCAGAAGCTACGTCTACACTGCAGAGTTTTTGCGCAAAAATGGCCGGTTTTTAGCAAAAATTCATGGAGCATCCACACTACAAATGCTTTTCTGTGCAAGAAAAAAGTACAGTAGATTATCAGAAGACGGGGCTTTTCTGTGAATGGCCATCAGAGCTTTCTTGCACAAGAGTGTCCATGGCAGTGTGGATGCTCTCTTGCTCAAAAATACATGGCAGTGTGGATGTTCTCTTATATGAGAACATTTTGCGGAAGAGGTCTCCCACAAAAAATTCTTGCACAAGAAGCTCAGGGTATGTCTACACTACAAAGTTAGTTCGAACTAACGGACGTTAGTTCGAACTAACTTTAATAGGTGCTACACTAGCGCTCCGCTAGTTCGAATTTGAATCGAACTAGCGGAGCGCTTAGTTCGAACTAGGTAAACCTCATTTTACGAGGACTAACGCCTAGTTCGAACTAGCTAGTTCGAACTAAGGGCTGTGTAGCCCTTTAGTTCGAACTAGTGGGAGGCTAGCCCTCCCCAGGTTTCCCTGGTGGCCACTCTGGCCAACACCAGGGAAACTCTATGCCCCCCTCCCGGCCCCGGACCCCTTAAAGGGGCACGGGCTGGCTACGGTGCCCGTGCCAGGTGCAATCCTGCCAGCACCCAGCTAGCAGACCCTGCACCTGGCACGGCACAGAGCCACCCACCCGATGCCCCCCAGCCCACCCCCTCTTGCCGGGACCAGGCTGGCGGCTCCCGGGAGCTTGCCCTGGACCGCAAGAGGCGGGCACCTTCCTGGGCTAGTGCGGACATCGTGGACCTCGTCCACGATCTCCGCACTAGGCACAGGAAAGTGGCCGTCTAGGGCAGGAGAGCTGCCAGCCTGGCCACCCAGGACCAGGTGTGCATGAAAATCAAGGGGGTCTACTGAGACCCCCGACACTGAGCCCTGAGCTTACAATGGCCGTACTGGGTCAGACCAAAGGTCCATCTAGCCCAGTAGCCTGTCTGCCGACAGCGGCCAACCCTAGGGACCCTGGAGGGGATGGACCGAAGACAATGACCAAGCCATTTGTCTCGTGCCATCCCTCTCCAGCCTTCCACAAACTTTGGGCAGGGACACCACTCCTACCCTCTGGCTAATAGGACTCCATGGACCCAACCTCCATCACTTTATCTCACTTCCCTTTAAACTCTGTTCTAGTTGTAGCCTTCACAGCCTCCTGCAGCAAGGAGTTCCACAGGTTAACTATTTGCTTTGTCAAGAAGAACAACTTTCGCTTACTAGTTTCAAGCCTGATACCCATTCCTTTCCTTTGGTGTCCTCTAGTCCTTCTTTATGGGAACTCAGGAAGAACTTTTCTGAATGCACCCTCTCCACCCCACCCCTGCTTTTAGAGACCTCTATCCTGTCCCCCCTCCGTCTCCTCTTTTCTAAGCTGAACAGTCCCAGTCTCTGTAGCCTTTCTTCATCTGGGACCTGTTCCCAACCCCTGATCATGTTAGTTGCCCTCCCCTCTCCCAGCCTTTCTCTTCCCCTCTCCCACCTCGTTTTCCCAGTCTCCCCCAGTTTTTTTCAATAAAGACAGAGTCAATGTTGGAAGAAACGTTATCTTTATTTTGTACATCAATAAGAAGGGGGGCTAGGGAAGGGTAAGTGGAAGGAGGTGAGGGAGGAATGGGGTACGAGCCCCCGATGGGGAGGACTGGGCTGGCTCTGCGGGCTTCTGGGGGTGGAAGCTCTCCTGCAGCCCCCCAATTACTCCCTCTCCCCAGATGGCAGCCTGCGGCAAGTGCAGCCGGGCTGATGGCCGAGTGCTGTGATGTGCCCAGTGTGGGCACTCAGGGCACTCCAAGCCAGAACTTCTTTGCAAGCAGGGCACCCCTTAGAACTGTGTGTCCGGGGTGGAGGTCGGGACCCTTTAAGCTCAGCCCTCGGCTAGCCTGAGACAGCATCTCCATGCTCTAAGTCCTCCTTTTATGCCCTGCCGGCACTGCTTCCGGCCATCCTTAAGCCCTGTTCAGAGTCCACTCAATGTGGACTTACTAGTTCGAACTAGCAAAACGCTAGTTCGAACTAGTTTTTAGTTCTAGATGCGTTAGTTCGAACTAGCTTAGTTCGAATTAACTAATTAAATCTAAGTTAGTTCGAACTAGCGCTGTAGTGTAGACGTACCCTCACAGTGTAGACGTAGCCAGAGAGTGTGCACCAGACAGGACTGACATGGTCTTTTTCTGCATTTTCTCTTCCTTGCTGCCAGGAAGCTCTGTGTCACTGAAAGCCAGAATTGGGAGTAGAACTGGGAGAGGGCCTGCCACTGGCAGGCATGAGGGGAGACTAGCAGGGGAAGTGGAAGGGAAAAGGGTCAGACTGGGAAGATTAGAAGGAGAAGGAAAAGAACAGGAAAAAAAGCATACTTTTAGGGGGGAGGGCCATTAGACAAAAAGGACATGGTGTTAGCTATGAAACCACCCGTTTTTTTTAACAACAGTCCTTGCCTCATTCACTACACACATTCCAAAATCTGCAGTACATGATGGTGAAGTCCTACAGCCACAACCCTGATTCAGAATCTGTGCACTGAATGAGGCAGAAGTCATCCAGAAAAATAATGTGTGATCATTTAATTAAAGATTGTATTATAATATCCATACATAATAGGGATGAATTATGTCTGAGTAGGAAACCTTAAATCTGTCACTTTCTAACAAGTTTTAACTGTACAACCTCGTTGTTCTTTTAATTTAGGTTTTATAAATTCTTCTTCTTACACAATTATAGACATAGTACTGTTTCAGATCCTCATCTGAAGTAAAATGGCATCGCTTCATTGAAGCAAACGAAGTGCTTCCACTTTTACACCAATTTAAGATGGCTGAGAATCTTTTCATTCTGGTGTAGCACCTCAGTGACTCTTTCCTATTTTTTAATGAAAATATGAAAATATAGTTTTGAATATGAATTTGCCTAACTCAAATATGTTCTATGCAAAATGGTGCATGTAACCTGTCATTTAAGAGACTTTAATGCCCTGAATGTGTAAATTCTATTTGTGTGCATGAATCAGTCTCATATGAAGTATAAACCTGTTTATTAATCTAGGTGTGTTAGTGAAATCATTTAGTAGTAATTAAGAAATGTAATGAATGGCCTGGTGCTCAAGGTCATAAGCCTGGACTGTGGTTGGTTCTGTCAACATATGTGGCCAGATCTCCTGATGTTGGAACCCCTTCTGACTGTGGGGGAAGAGAAGGTGAAATGGTTGAAGCTGAACACAAAGTATTTCTGCCTTGGGCAAAATCTATTTATAGGCAGGAACCAAACAGTAGGGGAGTTAGCAATTACAAGATATCAAGACATGTTCTGTTTACCACCAACATGACTGCTGGAAACATCTGAGGATGTGTCTACACTGCAGAGCTTAACTCGATATAAGCTATGCAAATTGAGCTACGTCAATTGCATATCTTATTTCGAAATAGCTTATTTCAAAATAGGGAGTGTCTGATAGCACTTATGTCAAAATAGAGCACTCTTACTCTGACTTCCTTTATTCCTCATACAATAAGGCTACGTCTACACTGGCCCCTTTTCCGGAAGGGGCATGTAAATTTCAGCAGTCGTCGTAGGGAAATCCGCGGGGGATTTAAATATCCCCCGCGGCATTTAAATAAAAATGTCCGCCGCTTTTTTCCGGCTTTTAAAAAAGCCGGAAAAGAGCATCTAGACTGGCCCCGATCCTCCGGAAAAAGTGCCCTTTTCCGGAGGCTCTTATTCCTTACTTCAAAGTAGGAATAAGAGCCTCCGGAAAAGGGCACTTTTTCCGGAGGATCGGGGCCAGTCTAGACGCTCTTTTCCGGCTTTTTTAAAAGCCGGAAAAAAGCGGCGGACATTTTTATTTAAATGCCGCGGGGGATATTTAAATCCCCCGCGGATTTCCCTACGACGACTGCTGAAATTTACATGCCCCTTCCGGAAAAGGGGCCAGTGTAGACGTAGCCTAAGGGTTACAAGAGTCAGAATAAGGAGTCCTCCAGCTTGACAGTATTTTGACACTATTCCAAAATAACTGCCTGCTGTGTAGAAGCAGACTAAGTTATTTCGAAATAGCACTAGTTATTTTGAAATAGTGTTGCAGTGTAGATGTACCCTGAGACTGAACGGGGGAAGAACTGGGCCCAAGTTAGGAGGTTGCCTTGCTTGTAAGAAAAAAGGAGTAAAACTACTGTTATAGTAAGAAATTGTATGTAAAAAGTTACTTAAATTATAAAGCTAAACTGGCGTGTTTTGTTTGATTTTACTTAATGACTTACTTTGATCTGTGTGCTATCACCTGCAATCACTCAAATCCTACTTTTTATACTTAATAGAATCACTTTTGTGTATTAAACCCAGTGTAAACTATTTTACCTGGGGTAGATTGGGGGAGCGGGGACAATAGCTGTGCTTATCTTTTTTTCATTGGTAAAAGGAGTGAACAACATGGCTGTGTCTAGACTGGCCAGTTTTTCCAGAAAATCAGCCGCTTTTCCGGAAAAACTTGCCAGCTGGCTATACTGGCCGCTTGAATTTCTGCAAGAGCACTGACTTCCTACTGTAAGAAATCAGTGCTTTTTGCGGAAATACTATGCTGCTCCCATTTGGGAAAAAGGGCCAGTGTAGACAGCTCAGATTTGTTTTGCGCAAAAAATCCCTGATCACGAAAATGGCGATCGAGGCTTTTTTGTGCAAAAGCGCGTCTAGATTGGCCACAGACACTTTTCTGCAAAAAGTGCTTTTGCGGAAAAGCATCTGTGCCAATCTAGATGCTCTTTTCCGCCAATGCTTTTTACGGAAAACTTTTCCTCTAAAAGCATTTGCAGAAAATCGTGCCAGTCTAGACGTAGCCCATATGATCTTGCTCTGGATAAAATTTTATTAAGAGTAAGACAGCTATCTCTGGGGTTCTGGTCCCACCGAGCCTTCTCTGGCTCTACAGTTTAAATGTAGTAGGAGCCAGGCTCTCTGCCCACCTAGCTCTTACTACATTTCAACTGCAGAGTTGCAGCAGCAGTAGCTCCTGTACCAACGCAAGCCAGGACTGAGCGCTTCTTCCCCTATTGACTGATCATGTAGTTGATAAAAATTCTATCGACTGCATGATTAGTGAATTACCCACTTCTTATCCTTAATCCAATCTATCACCCTCAGGCTAGATTCTTACTATTACTTAAATGAAAATAGATAATTGTAATTTAAGCACCCTGGTTGAAATTCAGTCCTATGCAGAGGACCAACAGAAAACCCTTGCACCACTGAAGCAGAGAATAGAGCTGAAGAGAAGTTTTAAATTGTGCTGACCGCTTGTGATATAGGGAATTTCACCCAAAGTCCTGTCTGAGTTGATTTCTGTCAGTGTAATTACAGATTCATAGCAGATATTGCAATATGTGGTTAGATTATCCTCACTACTTTTCAGTACTTAACAGTAAAATGATCCGAAAATTACTGTTTAAGAACATTGCCATGCTATAATCTTAAACTAACAGAGCTCCCATGTATTGGTACATCATTTTATTGAACTGGGGAAGAGACATTGCACTAGGAAAGACTAACATTTGTAATACAAATCAGATAAAGGTACACCAGCTTTAAATACAGCCACAAAACACACTAGGAGCTCTGCTTTCATTAACATGAAGATTTGCATGGAGTATTCTCATTACTGAATGTAACCAAGTGAAAACAGAAATCCTACCTTATTGTCATCAGAGATAGTGTGCAGTTTCCTCAGCTCTCAGTCCTCACAGAGATTAAAAGGGACGTTGTCCTTGTATTGTATTCCGTCCCACTGAACAAGAACTCCACTCCTCTTGAGGCTTACAGGAGTCCAAATCAAACCATTTCTTCATGTAGTCTCTCTTGCTCACTGGGTTACATACACGTAGGGGCTGTGCAAGTCTTTAATGTGTCCCCTTCATGCTTCTAGCTACCCCCACCAGAAGCTATGCTTTTAGATGTCATAAAAGGAAGAAGGCCTTATTCACTCTTACAATATGTCACATAAGCCCACTTCTTTCACTAGCTCTTATTATTCTCCACCATCTCCAAATCTTTCCAAGATTTTGAAAGTGGAATGCAAATGCAGCTGAGTAAAATTGCAAATGAATTGCGTCCAGGTGCTATTTCAAAATATCCTATTTCAAAAAAAGAAATGCTGTCTAGATGTGGTTATTTTGAAAGAAAACCCTTCTTTTAAAATAATCCTTAAACCTTATTTTATAAGGGAAATTCAAATCTGCGCTTCATTTGCAATTTCACTCGGCTGCATTTGCATTCCTCTCTTGAAAGAGGAATGCAGTGTAGATATACTAAACTTCCTCTTTCGGGATTTTTTTTCTCCATATTTACAGTTCTCAATCAACTCCTTCAACAGCCACGGATGCCACTATCCTCCAGATTCCTTCCAAGACACTACCTGTAAAGGCTATCTATAGCTTATATTTCTTCTCAGGCTTACTCTCTGATAGGACCTGACAGGACCATTTTATAACAGAAATGGAGAGCTCCTGCCTTTCCACATCTCTTCCTCTTCAAAGGAGATGGAACTACTTGTGTACAGCATTCAGTCTTCCAGCATGTTTTGTCTCTTTACTTGAAATTACCAGCCCATGGAAGCTATAAATTACACTGTTTCACTCTTCTGGGCTGAATCTAGAAACTGAACCTGGAATCCATATTTAAAGAAGAATATCTATGCTGTTGTATCGATAATGGGAGTCTTATGCTGTCTAGAATGGCTCACAACTGTAAGTGCCAATCTTAGATCAGACTTTCACAAAATAGGGAATCATTCCAAATTGGTGGTATATTCTATGGTTAGATTTCACCAAGCTAGTAACAAGTTTGCACTCCTGCTTGTTGGAACACTAGACCGGTATTACCATAGAGTCACAGACAGTCTGCTTAGAGCCACCACCCTGCCTTGCCACACAGAGAAACTGAATTTTGTGATAAAAGGGTATATAAACCAAAAATGATACCACATCAGCTTCTCCCAATCCTAAAAGACCAGTTACTTACAAATCAATTACTTTCACCAGGGTAACCTGTGTGTTGGCTGCCTGCCCCATCCCAAGATGGGTGGGGCTTGAACTTACCACCCTGCCATCCCCAGGGGGCAGCAATCTCTTAGGCCACTGGAGAACTCACCCCACCACCTTACCATCAGGGTGTTCCTTAGCCCACCTTCCACATGCAGGAGCCTCCTCTTCCCCAGATATTACACCAAATGATTAAGCAGTGAAGAAAAGGAAATGAGAGTTAGTGAAAAGTTAAATAGATAAAGTACATTAAATAGCGAGTCAAAGTTTGTAAGTCCAAATATTAAACAGAGATCAAGTAATCTGCCAATCTCCAAAGTCTTTCAGGTTTATGCAGGATCTCTCTGAGGATCTTTTTTCACTCACTCAGCATTTTCACCCTGTTGGAACCCAAACAGTTCAGACACACAGGATCATTTTTGGAAATCCAAAAGCTTTTTCACACAGACATCCCAGCACAAGCATTTTTTGATGGTGGTAAAAGAGGATGATGCTTAGAATCTATGAACCCCCATTTTCCACACAATGGCTTTTTTTTTTGTTTGAATTTTCTCAAGGTTTAATCTGCATGCAGATAGTTATTTAGTTACAAGAATATATATAGTATAAATGCCTGCGATTACATTATTATTAGAATAGATATGTGAAAATAATACAACTAACATTCCATTCATTTTCATGAAGTTTGAATACCTGAATACATTCTTACATTATCACACCGTTAATCTATCATTAATTAATTACAGGGAATACATAATGTCTACAGGATATAGACAGATGAAAAAATACAATTGACCAACAAATATCTCCTTGGTATTCACATGCAAATGAATTGTCTTGAGAATCTGGCATGAGGAGGCACCTGGCCTTACACCATCACAAGGAATTACCATCAAACAAACATGGTGGCAACAGAAAAATTAAGGGACTTCTGATTACACAACCTATACAAGATGTGTTTCATTTTGCAATTTGAAGCAATGACATCAGTGACAATAAGATGTCACTGTGAAATCTGAATGACTAGATCATGGAAAAAAACATTTTTCAAGTTAATTTTTTTTACATGGAGATACTGTTTCGATTTTTAAGCACAGGACACTTACAGCGAGAAGAGCCATGGATTGATTTCTACATAAAACCCTATGTGCAAATCAATCCATGGCACTTCTACATTGTGATGAGGTAATAGAACAGATTTGCCACTTGGTATTAAAATCATGTGAAGAAATCAAGACTATTAGGATTAATCAGATTTCTTTTAAATAATTCACAGTTCCAGAAGGGAATAAGGACACTCTTGAAATGAAGAAGGCTCTTAACTTGCAATGCAACTTACTTGCTAAAGTGATATTTCAGTAACTTCACTTTTTTAATAGGTGTGAATGGCTGATCTATAATAAAATACCAATAATAAATTAACTGAACTATAACAAATATTAAAGATACATTATAGAGTAGGTATAATAAAGAATGTTACAACCATTATTTTATAAATAGTTGAAAACAACAAATGTGTTTATGACCATTTCAAAATTCAAGTAACAAAAATAATACAGCATATGCCTTAGGACAGTGAGACAGGGCACATGAGTCAAATTAAGTTAAATATTGTATTTCTTCTTTTCCAAGTACTTGAAGAGCAAACTTTCCTTTTTATTTCTTCCTGTAAATGCTGGCTTGCATCCATATATGACTCTCCAGCATGCTGAGTGTACTCTTCTGGTAATATTATAGTGAACATTTAGAAGAGGGTGAAATTAATAGATGGACAGAGGACCAACACAAGGCTAATTTATCCTTTAAACCTATTTAAGACCTGAATATCACTAAAATGTAGAAGAATTGAGCCTAATATCAAATAGCACATTAATTATTCTTTATCCCCATGCTCTGTTTTTTCTACATTCCTATTGTAATGGGAAAACAGTATTTTAAAATTAAGATCAATATAAATATTTTCCTTTTTACAATTCCAGCTAAATACATGTGTTATTGGGAGCTAAATATTCCACTGTGGCATTTGTAACCAAAATATTTCATTTTATTGTAATATTGAATACTGCTATATTTTTGTTATAGAGAGAAATTGACTAGCAATTGGCAATAGACACACTGAAACTGATTTGGCAATTACCATAATTCAAACTGAGGAAAATGCAAAAACTAAACAAACAAATTGTATTTAAATAATCTCTAATGTGTAATTTAGGAGATAAGAATATTAATCAAAAAAAGAATCTGTCTCCTAAACTGTCAAATTATTGTACAATAACAAATAAATCTTCAGAAAACAATAATGTTTAAAACAAAAATAAATTAAATTACAAATGTTCTTAATCTTTGGTCCATTTTTAATCCAGGTATCTGGGACCAAATTATAACCCATGTTTACATTTTGATAATTATTTTTACTCTGAATTTTACAAAATCTGGCTTGACCAATCACAACAGGCAACAACAGACAGGCTTATGTTCAGATGAGCAAGGAATCATAGACCTATGTAATCATTTTGTAGGCTGGAAGGAACTTGGGAGATAATCTGAACCACAGAAAAATATTTTGGGGGCCACAAACAAGTGGGGGGAAAAAGAAATCTCTCTCACTTAACTCACTTACTCCAAATTTGTGCTCATGACACATGCACACACACACACACACACACACACAACTCATTTAATTCACCTTTAGTCAGGGATAGATTAACTCTTCTGGGCCCCCAGAACTATTGGATTTTGTGGGGCTCCCAAGTCTCTGCTGTGGGGCCAAAAACGAGGGCTAAAAATGAATATGTGCGGGGTCTGCAGGTTGAGGTAGCAGGGTGGGTGCAGGAGGATGTGAGGACTCTCACTGGGGGTGTGGGTTCTGATGTGGGGCTGAGGATGAGGTTTTTGGTGTGCAAGGAGGGAGTTCCAGGATCCAACATGTTTGGAGTGCGAGAATGTTACCACACCTCTGAAAAATCTGTGGACATGATTGACATTTTTGTATTAGAAAGATTTTTTTCTATGGAAAAAGGCTTTGAGGACAAAATTAAATTTTTTGTTGAAAAATATTCTTGTGAAATATTTTCGGGGCTTGCAGTTTGGCAGTTTGTTTAGGATTTTAAGTTTTTTAGTAAAACGTGATGACTGTGAAGAATATTTATAAGCAAACAGAAAGAGTATTGCTTTTGTCACAATTTTTTGCACAAAACAAATAATTTTCTGATTAGCTCTACAAATCCACTCACATATTTAATTCATAAATATGGACTCGGACATTTTAGAAGCTATTTAAAAAAAAACTACCTTGACTGTTGCCTCTCTTCATTCTGTGACTCCCCACCTAATCTTCCACACAGGTGCACGCGCACGCACAAACACACACACACACACACGCACACACACACACACACACACACACACACACACACACTCATCATTCTATATCATTGGAAAGAAAGATTTTGAAGATTATACCAGCATTCATGAATAAATTTAACTGAAATTGATGCATTGTTTTCTTGTAATATGAGACCACTTGGGGAACTGATTTTAGAAGGAAAAATGAAGGACACTTTTTGGATAGAAAAACACCAAGCTTCCTTACATTATTTATTTGTGAATAGCATCACCCTTTTTTCTTTTTACTTTTAAATTGCACTTGATAATTTTTTTCTTGTCTTGTTAATACAACAACATAAAAAAGGATAACCAAAAGTATAAGGCACAGAGGGAGTAAACTGTCTTTGCTGTTCTCCCGACAGGGTGAAGTATTTCTTCTGCTGGACCTTGTTCTGTAACTAATGCATGTGGGCGGAGAGGAGGGAATCCTGCAGGGCTCACTACTGCCAAAACCAAAGGACATTTGATAGGCAAGGTAAGCTTTTATTGCATTTTATATTGTCCATGGGCCCTATGATATCCTTTGTGTTCCAACCCAGGTAACCTTCATTGAAGACAGAAAGATGCTTAACCATATCTTCTTAAGAATGTAGTGTTACTGGGAAATTAATTTGATAAGAAAAACATAGAACCACAGTCCACTTCTGTTCAAGATGGATTTTAATTAATTTATTTATTTTATTTTTATTTTTGAAGACTGATTTACAGCTGTTAATGCTCTGAACATAGGCTCTGGCTTTAGCAATACCCCATAGATTTCTGTATTTACTCTGATAACAGTCTATTATGTGAACTGGGCTTGCAGCAGTCACTGAAGTACTAAGAACAGAAATACAGTAGCTTCGTGCTTCTAAATTTATTCCTTTGAACAGTAGAGTTCATTAAAGAGGAAAGTACATTAAAATATCCCAGCACGGTCTATGAGATGCTCAAATGAGCTGCCTGATGAACCCAGAGATGAACCAGTCTTTCATTTTCAAGAGTATGCAAGGTTGCTACCTTTACCTCACAGGTTATGAAGCTAAGTATTATGCAATAAATTCTTTTTAAAAATCACTTCTTCACTTAAGTATATACCTCACTGTGACAGATTCCATAATATAATTCATAGTGTTCCTGAAAGTGATCTGCATTTACAGCTGCATCAGAATGTTCAGGTACTTGTCTCTGTTTGACTGGGTGCAGCAATGTGACCTCCTGTATTAAGAAAAATGAATGTATCTTGTTATATGTGCTCTTTAATGATTTGGTTTCTTTTTCTTTTCTTATCTTTTTTTTATTTTATTTTTTTTTTGGTCTGATGCCTTAACTTGTTGTCAATGGGAATAATACTCCCACAAGGTATGAATCATGAAAATTAATCAGATCATGAGGATGAGCTCACAGCTTTCTGGTCCTGTAGCCTTGAGATTTGATTGAATTTTGAATCTGCCAATATTTCATGATAGTAGAAGCTATTGTTTACATTCTCTTCCCAGACTCATAGACTCATAGAGTATATCTACACCAAAATTAAATTGTTTCTGAAACTGTCTCATGAGGCTGAATCTGCTGGCATGGACCAACTGTTGTTTTCTAACTGCATTGTAGACACACCCAGATATTTTAAGGCCAAAAGAGATCTTCATGATCACTTAGGGTACATTTACACCCCAGAGGGGATTGAAGCTGCCACTGTCAATCTTCCAGGCTTCAAATTAGTGGGTCTAGTTAAGACAAAAGCGGTGAGGAGTCCTGTGACACCCTACAGACAACTGAAGTGTTGGAGCATAAGCTTTCGTGGGCAGAGACCCACTTCATCAGATGCATGCCTTTGCCCACAAAAGCTTATGCTCCAATACTTCAATTAGTCTATAAGGTGCCACAGGACTCCTCGCCACTTTTGCAGATTCAGACTAACATGGCTACCCCCCTGATAGTTAAGACAGCAAATTCAAACTGAGAGGGATACTTGGGTCAATGCCGGTAGTCCTGCTTCCATGAGAAGTAAGGGAAGTTAAAAGGAAAATGTCCTCCCTTTTAATTCTTGCAATGTGGACAGCGCCAAAAGTTAAGTTGAGATATTTCAACTTTAGCTACAAAATTAGTGTAGCTGGAGCTATGTATCTTAATTTGACCTTGTCCCATAGAGTAGACATTACCTTAGTCTGACATCCTGCACATTGCAGGCCACAGGACATCACACAACCTTAATCTCAAAGGGTATGTCTACACTAGCTCATTAGTTTGAGCTAGCTAGGCAAATGAGGGCAACCGGAATTGCAAATGAAGCCCGGGATTTAAATATCCCGGGCTTCATTTGCATGTTCCCGGGTGCCTCCATTTTAAAATCCCCCTTAGTCCAAACTAACTGTCCACGAGGAGTAACAGTTAATTCAAACTAAAGAGTTAGTTCAAATTAACGTTTAACTGCTGCGTCTAGCTGCGGGCAGTTAGTTTGGACTAAGGGGGATTTAAAAATGGCAGTGCCCGGGAACATGCAAATGAACCCCGGGATATTTAAATCCCGGGCTTCATTTGCAACTCCGGTTGCCTTCCTTTGCCTAGCTAGCTCGAACTAATGAGCTAGTGTGGACATACCCAAAGATATTCTCTTCCTAAGTATAGAGTTTGGCATCTTTGACAAGTTACTATTTGTTCCTACCTCCCCGCAGTGAAACAATCAACTCATACTGTTACATTTATTATGTTGTACTTTTTCAGTGACACATTGCCTAACTTTGTTTGGGACATCTTTTATTTGTCACTGTGTTGACTCTTTTTTGGGGGGGGGGGGTGTTTTGTTTTGTTTAATTTTTTCTCCTGTTTCCTGGCAGCTATTGACAAAACACATTTTAACCTTCTACATGAAAAATAAGTACCAAAATTGCTTTCTCTTATCTTAGAATGAAAGCAACCATAAGAAAGTGGGGTATCGAATGGTTAGAGTTTACTCTAAATCTGGATCCTTGGTACATACATTCTTTGTGCTGCTACTGCACCAAACACACCAAACTTTTGACTATTATGGAAATTTGATTTTTTTAAATTGGGAAATATGTAAGCCTATATGGCCAATGAGGAAATCTGATTGATGGGAAACAGTTTCCTTATCTAAATGAATGATCCCTAGCTAAAGCTGTATAGGAAAGTGAGATAAAACAAGATCCATCCATATAAATAAAAGGAAAACTCCATCCTGATTTAAAATCTGACTGTCATTCCAATCCTCCTCATGTGAACAAGAACTACCATCAATACCCAGATGTGTCCAGTCATCCAAATTCAATCCTGTTTTGACTCCTTTTCTTGAATACAGTGATATATGAAGATGATTCACACACACATAAATACAGGTGCCTGCAGTATAACCTTTCCTTTATGCCAGTCTTTTACTGCATCTCTTTGGGCAGAGACTCTAACTATTGATTAATGGCCGGGGAGGGGGGTGAGGAAGGGAGGGGAAGACAGAGAGGAATGGGAGAAGGAAGCCTATATATTTTCAAGCTAAACACTTTTTCTTCTTCAATTAGATAACTACCTAAGTTTCCCTGCCACTGCTTATTTCCAATAGATCTATCCTAAAATTAATGTGTCTTCTTCCAGAGGACACCGTGGAAAGCCCTCTCAGTCTTTCAGCAATTTTCTCTAGATTAGATTTAGGCAAAAAATTAGAAACCAGTTATCTAAATCTAGCCTTCTATGTTCGTAATTAGCCAACTAAAGTTATGCCTGAATTATGCAATAGACATTTTAAGTGTTCCAGACTGGTACAGTTAAAGTGCTATAAGTCCACAAGAGTATACTTAGTTATATCAGTAATATCATCGTACATGCACAGACTACTAATGACTATTCTTCTAGTCACAGTGACCATGACTGTTGCCTTTACCGCAGGAATCATGTATTGAAGTTCCTAGTTCTGGCTCTATCCTGCAAATCCACAGCTCTCTGTGGTCAGCTCTCGTGAAGTGCTAAGTAGGGTAAGGTTGTGCACCTCTTCACATCTTGATCAAGAGTCTGAGAGCCTGGTGTTCTGGAGGCGCATTGGCCAACGTGGTGATGTGGCAGAAATACATGCAATGTCCATTTTGAACATAATAAGTGGTTGAAGAAAGGTCAGATCTCTGAGAGTCTGTGATTTTTTGCACAAAGTCCACCTATTTTATGCTCAGAGTTTGGTGCTGACAGCTCATATTGAATATCTGTAGCTGTTCCTACTCTGCCAGTAAGAAGTTTCTGACCTGTATAGTGATGTGGCAGTATTCAGATCTGATGGATCCTGGACAAAGATATTTTTGCATCCCTAAGTGAGAAATTAACTTAACGCAGGAGGTGATGAGAGCTTCATGAGAGGACATTTGGCTTGCTGCAAGTGTTTGAACTCTGTCTGCAGACTATAGAGAGTAACTCATGTACAGGCTACAAAGTGCTCAATTCCCCAGCACAAGCGTTGTGATACAGCTCTTCCCAGTCAAGAAAGGAAATAACTCTTTCAGGCCATTTTTATACCAGTAAACTGTGTCCACATGCAGTGTTCCCTCTAAGATTTTCTATCTACAAGCAGAGTGACTTTTATCTTGCTCCAACAGTGAGGGCACATGCACTTGTTCAGATGGTTGCCACTGTGTCACCTACCAGTGGTGCGGCTCCTGGAGAGACTTTCCCAGGTAGTACCCCCCTACCTCTTGGGGAGAAGGTAAGACAAGCCTCCCTCCACCATCTATGGACTGCTGCTTTTTGTGTGCAGGGTAAGGGATGCTTCAGGCTACCCCTCGGAGGGCTAGCTGTGAGCCCCCATCTGGGGCAGAGGGAAGAAGATGCCAGCACCCAGGGTTTTCAGGAAGTGAGGTGCTGTGGGTGGAGCAACAAAAAGGGTTGGGGATCAGGGAGCTCTGAGGGGAGAAGGAAAGGCATGGGAGTGGGGGAAACAGACATGCTTAGGTCTCCAGCCCCAGGAGCAGCTGCACCACAGCCTGGAGCTGGCCCTGGAAACAGCCCAGAGATTGGAACAGATCTGGCCTCCCAACATGTGGCCTCAGTGCAGGCCTCTAGTCACAGGACCAGGGCTCCAAATGCCAAAGCATACCCTGCCCCTCCCTGCCTGCTATGTGCCCACAGCTGGCCCCAACCCCTACAGCAGGCCCTGTCCTTTTGCTATGCAGCAGGACCTGGCTCCCCACCTGTGCAGGGACCCACCCCGCCATGTGGCAGGCCCTGGCTCCTCACTGGAGCAGGGTCCCCCACATTACACAATAGGCACCTGACCCCCGAGCAAGTCCCAGCAGCCAAAGGAGGCTCTGACCCCCTCACCACATGGCCAGAGTAGACCCCACCCAGCCAGCCATGTGGCAGGCCCAATCAGCCCTTACCAGATGGCCTTGGCACAGGCCCCCAGCCTGTGGACCAGGTCCATGGCTACCCGCCCCACCATACGGCCACAACAGATTCCAGGCACCACAGCAGGCCCCAGCCCCACCACCACAGAGCTGCAGAGGCCTTTGTAAGCCCCGGTCTCCAGAGGAAGCCCTGCCTCCCCTCATAGCAGCCCTCCCCGCCAGAGCAACCACCTGCTGTGCCACTCACCTTCCAGCAGGAAGATGAGAGCAGCTACGCAGGTCTGCAAAGGAGGTGGACAGGATGAGATATTTTTGTGCACAACCATGCAGGTGTGCACCTTAGAAGAAGACTGTTCACACCAGAACTCTACTGGCACAGTTACTTCTGTAAATATCATTGCCCTAACCAAAACAGTTATACCAATATAACAGTATAACCAGACACAAGTAAATTAAGCTGATTTTCCAGGGTGCTAAGCATGTTTGCCTCCCATTGATTTCAAATGGAATTTATGCTCAGCACTTCTGAAAATGATTATAGTAAGATGCCCACAAATGTATTTGTTAACCTAAATATAGACTCCAAAAATAAACATCCATATTTGAAATTCTTGGCCTGTGGTTGTGGGGTGGGATTTTCAAAAACTCCTAAGGATTTGATTCGCAAGTAGGGGGAGGGGTTACAAACAACTAACTGCCTCCTCAGGTACCTTAAGTCAACATTTGGGTATCATTGACTTTCACAAAACTACATTTTTTGTAACTGAACTCTGAACTGATAGCTATGCTCTCAGTACACTTAACTTCCACTCATCCTCCAAATATATCCAGAAGAGGAAGTTGTGCTTCCTCCTCATTTACTCAGTAGCCTTAAGGTGGAAAAATTCACCCAGGATGGAAGATACTCAGGTTCCATTCCCTCTTCTGCATGATGTGGAAGAGGGATCTGAAGTCAAGTGTCCTGGATGAGTGCCACAAAGGTCTAAGGGTATCTCAGTAGCTTCTATTGAAGCTATTTCACTTTCTATACATAATAATTCCTGGGGACAAAGATTTCAGTCTTTTCCCTCCCATGTGAGTATCTTAATCACCAGGGCATGAAGTCACTCTCACTTCTTTTTTCTGTCTCTATGAATATATTGACTATCTTAGAAGCCTCCCTAGCCAGTGTGTTGGATGCTGAGAATCATTTTATAGGCCCCCTAACCCTCTCTTTATATTGGGCACCAAATTCAGGGTTCTGAATTCTACTTGGCATGAGAGCTCCCAATAGTTAAGCATAGTAACATATTAGATTCCTGTGTGAATCTAATTCTCAATGATTTAGGATCACAAGTCCCATTGAAAGTCAATATGCTCCAAATCTCTTTTAAAATTCCCACTCAAAGCTTTCTAACCTACCACTGTAACTAAAACTCTATGTAAAAGGAAAACATAGCACAAGTGGGGCCCTATTCCACTCCTATAGAAGTCAAAAGGACTTTTGCACTGATTTCAGTGGGAGCAGAATCTGACCCTAATTTGTTTGGTGAAACTAGGTTGAATCAACACTTTTAATAAAAAATAAATTGAATTAGCCAATCATTTTTCATTAAGAGCTTATTTTAGCACGCTGTCTCCCAAAGTGCAGTTGTTTACATGAAAATACAAAAACAAAATAAGTGATTGTTCAGAAGAAACATTAAAATAGGAAACTAATCTAACACTGCTGTTTTTAAACTTACGCCTTAAATAATACTCTGAGCCACCTTTGTATTTGAATAATTACGTTTCATTAGAAGAAGGAAATTAGTTGAATGGTAAAATAAGCTCAAACAGGAAAGGTATTATCCATTGTGCATTCTTCACTCATAGTCTGTTTGCCATGTATTCATTTTCTTTATTTGCCATTAGAGATTGCATTCCATTCTGCAGCACCCTGGGTGATATGACAGTTTATCTTGTTTGGTATGAATTAAATACATAGATACAGATGCCTTAAACACATCTTGCTAATGTCTTCTCTCTGGCTGAAGAAATCTCCCTTATCCTGTTTATCACTGGTCTACATATATATTTTTATCAGTTTACATTTATATTGAATATTTGTGGGGTAATCAAATTTGATTAAAACAAACCAAGGTCTTTTACATTATGAGCATTTGGAATCAAATATAATGAAGCAGAAAAAAACTATAGTATACCAACCTTCTCCCAACCTGAAAAACATTACTTAGCACTTTAAAAGAGTGAGTGTAATTTCTGTCAAGTGGACTAGAGAAGCTGGCATGCTACTGAGATGTATTTGTCAAGAAATGAAACAGAGGGGAAAAACATTTACAGCCTCTGGAAAGACCCGGGTTCAGAAGCGGCTTTTATCAATGATGCCAACAGACCAGCTCACAGCAAAAAAACCTTGAGGAACTGTTTCTGTAATTATGTATAGATTTCTAGAGTAAAAGAAGAAACAATCAATGCCTAATGCTGGAGGATTGGGTTGTTTTGAAGGTGCTACTTCTAAGTGTAAATCCGTTAAATTAGGAGATAGAGCAAATGTAAATGATATAAAGCAGATTAGCAGGACTCATTCCATCAGGGTCCCATCTGTTTAGACTAATATGAAGGACGAGGCTTTAGATGGTTAATTAGTTTTTAAGTAGCTTTTATTAAAAAGTTTCAAATAAAAATGATTGACACAACTAAATGATTATAAGCATAAAAAAGAGTCTAACAGCTTCCCTTTAAATTCATCAAACTGACATGTTTAATCATAAACGTATCACTTAATCTTAAAAAAACACACACATTTTATCAATATATCTATCAAAAAGGGTACTGGGTGTTTTCAGTCTCACAACAAATCTTGTTTCACAAACTTCCAGAACATAAACTTTCAAGATAATAAAATAATATAATTCTTCTAAAAAATATTGCTTTATTAAATAAGATCCCTTTAGTCTGGCACAGTTCCCGTATACCTTGGTGCAATATATTGTGACTTGCAAATGAGTATGATTGTGTTCAGTCTCTTTCATACATAATAATTGATTACGAATTTGAATTTCAAAAAGGATTTATGTTATATACATTCTTTCCAGGGGTGGTGAACCTGCAGATAGCCTGAATCTGTCAGCAGGATTTTGATAAATAGTAGGTTTCAGAAAAGTTATTTTTCTACTTTTTTTGTAGGTGACTCTAAAATCACAAATACCCTCCCTGGAAGTAATTAATCACAGTGAGAGTACAAGGCATATTTTTTTCAGAATGATAAAACTGATATGATATAACTTGGACCACTTACTAATGCTCTTGCATTTTGATTCTCATCCAGTTTAATTCCCTTATATAAATATATCATGTACAGTAAGAGTTTTACAAATAGAGAGGGATAAAATAATATCTTTGTTATTGCTATTATTATGTGCTTATTAGAGATAGAACAGAACTGAAAAACTGAATTAGATTCCCTCTAGATTTCTTACTGCCCTAATATGAATTTAAGGGAACTTCAGATCTATATCTGGATCTGAACGTCATAGTCCAGTTCTAGTGTTAACTAAATATGAGAGTCCTGGTAAAACTCCACTGAAGTCAACTTCACCTAAACAAAACTTGCTATTGCAAGATTTTCAAACATCACGCAAAATGTTCTGGTGTGTTATGTAAGACAATGATTATAATTATTACAATTTTAATTTTCATTGATTGTCGTGTGTAACAGATTTTGGGAGCAGTGAAAATGGTTAAAAGTGTTGCTTATCTGATATGGTTACCTGTTTTGCAATCTTTTTCCCAATTCTTTTCTTAGCTCATCAACACTGAGGGTCTTGTAATGTTGTTAAATAAAGTAAGTGTCTATTTTTCTATTTTCATTTATTTTGAAAAATGAGATGTGCTATAGTATTCAATCAAGTTAAAGCAATCGTAGGCAGACCTTCTTGCCTTATGGTTTTGTTTCAAGAGTCATTTGATGAGATTAAGAAATCTCTAAAAAAATATTAGACTGACTTTGGAGTCGTCTCTGTGATTATTATCTGATTTTCACAAGAATTTGTTTTGACATGCTGCTCTATTAACTCTTTAATGTCCATTTTAGAATGAGATTCCAGTCATGAAATCTTTATTCAGAAGTGTAGCGCTCCTTATTTAGAAATCTCTACAATGCTTCTCTCATGAGAGTCCTGACTAATAGGCTGCTAGGCTTGATTGTAATGAGATCAATAAAAACAACAGAAGTAGCACTTCATCCTACAACCTTGAACAATAAAATCCCTCTCCCCCCAAAAAAAACCCTAATGAATATTTGCCTATGTAGGAATACTAATAATAGAACACTAATAATGGGCAAAATATTTATAGGCATATACTTCTTATGGATGTATCAAGTATTCTTTTACATTGACAATTTAGCTATTCCAATTTAATAAGAAAACAAGAGACTGTGTTGTTATTGATCTGCAGAGTAAAAAAATTGCATTAAAATATTATTGCTATTTCTGTTTATTCCTATAAATGATACTCACAACTGCTGCTAACCTAATTACAATTCAGATCTATAAAACACTGAAATGGAGGAGGTCTAAGTTGGATTTTAGAAAAAAACTATTTCACTAGGAGAGTGGTTAAGCACTGAAACGTGTTACCTAGGGAGGTTGTAGAATCTCCATCCCTAGAGGTTTTTAAATACTGGTTTGACAAAGCCCTGGCTGCGATGATTTAGTTGGGATTGGTCCTGCTTTGGGCAGGGGGCTGGAATCAATGACCTCCTGAGGTCTCTTTTATACATAATGTCGACAGAACTCAGCAGTTTTGTCGACGCTGGTAAACCTCATTTTACGAGGCATAACGCCTTTTGTCGACAGAGTTCTAGACTACAGGGTTTTGTCGACAAAGCAGCTTGCTTTGTCGACAGAACTGAATGTAGTCTAGACGCTCTTTGTCGACAGTAGCTTCTGTCGACAAAAGCCTGTAGTCTAGACGTACCCTAAGTGAAAGCTAACTGTTTTGTTTCCACAGTACAAAATAAACATTGCTCCTAACTAAAGAATAACAGCTCTGCCACTTTTCTTCAGGATATATCTACACTAGAACCTTTTGTTGCCGAAACTAATGTCGACATGCAGAGTCACCAAAAGAAAAGTCATCAAAGTGTGTTCACACTTGTTCCCTCTGTCAACAGATTGTGTCAATATTTTTAGTCCCCTTGTTGACAGCATGAGCAATGCACTTTGGGTGTATATCCCACAGTGTCTGGCAACACCATCTGTCTTTTGGTATTGTGAGAACAGAGGGTGGCACATCTTGGGACCCTGCAAAATGTCCTATCAGGCATTGCTTTGTGTTCCACTCCTCCTGGAGTTTCTGGCTCCCTTTTGCACCATTTTACCAACTGCCATTTTTTTGTTGTGCACTCTAGCATCTACACAGAGGATGGATCCCACACTTCTGTGCTCTATTAAGTGTCATGAGGACATCACACATTGCAGCAGCGTTACTCTTAAAGTTCCTAATAGAAGAAGACTTGAAGGTGGATGACATTCTACATGAGATGAACAACAACCACCTGTCATTGTATTTGGCACTCACAAAGCAGCTGTATAGCAGTACACATTTGATCTAGGAAAATCAGCAATGATTGGTGGCATTGCATCCTCATGCAGTGTAGGATGAAGAGCAGTGACCATAGAACTTTAGGATGCATAAAGCAACCTTCCTGGATTTCTGTGCTGAGCTGATCCCTAAGCTGTGGTGCAAGGACATCAGGATGAGAGCTGCCCTCTTGTTAGACAAGTGTGTAGCAATTGCTTTGTGGAAGCTGACAACTCCTGATTGCTATCGGTCAGTTGCAAATCAATTTGAAGTGGGGAAGTCTTATCTTTGGGGCTGTACAACTGCAAGAGTGCAGGGTAATAAATCACATTCTGCTATGGAAGACCATGACTCCAGGAAATGTGCAAGACATAGTGGATGACTTTGCAGAAATGAGCTTTCCTAACTGTGTGTGGAGGGAATAGGTGGCACACATATTCCAATTTTAGCACTAGACCACCTTGCCACAAACATGAACGGGGGGGATACAGCTTGATGGGTTCTGCAGGTGTTTGTACATCACCGTGGGCATTTCAGGGACAGTGTGGTATGTAGAAAGGTACATGACACATACATCTTCAGGAATCTACTGGCTTGTTCAGAAATCTGCAGGTGAGCGCTTTCTTTCCAGACCACAGTGGAAATGCCCAAAGTAATCCTGGTAGACCCATCTTACCCCTTTTAGCCCTAATAGCTTAACACTTATGTCACATTACCAGAGTTTAAGGGAAGCAGCCAGGACACTGCTGCGCCCATGGGGGAGTGTTTGCCCCAAAAGTTGGTACAAAGGGGGCCATGTGAAGTGTCAAACAAAAGCTTACTTTCTACAGATTCTGTATATGCTCTTCATATATCTGTATAATGTCTGTGTGTGGAGTTATGAATATATACTCTGTATGGAGACTGGGAGTTTCTCTGTATGTGGTTGAGCAATGAGCTCAGCCTATGGATATGCTAATTAGCAAGGCTCCAGGGACAATAGGTCTCTTAAGTATGATCCACCTATGAAGGAATCTAGGTGCCTTGTCAGAGACCATGTGACTCTCTCCAGCTTGGAAGAAGAGGGGTGGGGGTTATAAATATGCCATGTGGCCAGATGTGCTCCTTGCAGGGAATCACGAGCTGGGAAGAACTGTGGACCCATCCTGCTATAGGATGTGCAACAAGGACTTTTAAGCCAGCAGTTATAACATCTCTGCTGCGAGCCTGCATTGAGAACTGGGAGATTCGATGCACGTAATGTATGATACTTTAACAACCTTACTCTCATGCTTTTCATTCTTTTAGTAATAAACTTTTAGATTTTAGATTCTAAAGGACTGGCTCAGTGTGATCTTGTGGGTAAGGTCCATATGGTAAATTGACCTGGGATCTATGACTGGTTTCTTGGAACCGGACAGAATTTATTCGGGGAAGGTGAAATTGGGCTCTAAAGCCCCTCACCTGTGTATGAGGCCCAGGGCCATCTGGGGCATGGATATTGCTGGGGTGCCGGAGAGGTTTTGCTCATGAGGCTTCAGGCAGGCAGCTGAAGTGCTCAGTGGGACTGGTTTGTGGCCTATTTCGGAAGATCTCCAGTCTGGGGGCTGTAAGGAGCCCCGAATTTGAACACTTCACCCTGAGAAGATGTCCTCAGCTGTGCCCAGACCCTGCCCGGTCAGTCACAACTTATACAGGTTATCTGGACAGCAGTAAGGAATGTTCTAACAACAGGTTAAAAAGGTGCCACGTGGTAGTGGACTGTGCCTTTGGGAGATCAGAGGGAGATGGAGATTTCGTTATGTGGATTTATAAAGGAAAGTATTCTGATGGGCATAGCCGAGTGCTGCATTTTGCATAATCTCTGTGAATATAAGGGTAACATGTTTGCTTAGAGGTGGCACACTGAAGCACAGTGCTTGGCTGCGGAGTTTGAGCAGCACGGCACTAGGGCTGTCAGAGAAGCCCAGAGGCTACTATTAACATCAGGGAGGCTTTGAGGAAGCACTTTCACAATGAGGGAACTTAAAAACAATGAATGGTCCTATGGCACCTTAGAGACTAACACAAAATGGCGATAGTATCACAAGCTTGTGTGGGCACAACCCACTTCTTCAGATGAAAGAAATGGGTTGTGTCCACAAAAGCTCATGATACCATCTACATTTTTGTTAGTCTCTAAGGTGTTGCAGGACCATTTGTTGTTTTTTAAGTTTTTTCAGTTACAGACAAACACAACTACCCTTTGAAACTTTTTTTCATGATGTGGGACACTAAATCTATCTCCTTTGTGGGTCTCCCACTTTTCTGTGCCCTACACTCACTTCTTCACTCCCCAAACTATAGCTTGCATCTCATCTCCTGCTTCCTTTTCCCTGTGGAACAGTCACTGTGAGTGGCTATGTACCTCACGAGTGTTAAATACTTACTGGCTGCCAGTCTCCCCTTCTTCCCCCTGTTTAATCCCACTGGAAGACCCAAACCTTCATCTAGCTCTACCTCTTCCTCTATTATTTCCTCCCCCAGATTAGGTCCTCTTTCTGCTGACTCTGCTGTCTGAAATATTCATATGGCTCTTGGTGGTAGAGGTTCAGTCACTGCTGAGGATGGTGTATAGCTCCTTATAAAACTGGCAGGTCTTAAGTGCAGCACCCAATTAATGATTTGGGTCCCTAACTTTATGTATGCCAGCCTCAGGACCTTTATTATACTCTGCACTGCAGCATGTCCTGTTTTTCACACAGACGTTGCAAAATTTACCCACACATGTCCCAGTTCCTATGGGTCACTCACAGCTGGAACTGCAAAGATTCCCCTTCCCATACAATAACCAGATCCAAAAGCTCCACAGTGGTCTAAGCTGGAGAGCATTTGGTTTCATGGAGAGCCATGATCAGCAGGGAAGTTGCCATGAGACCACTCCATGCTGAGCCAGCCATCAGGAAATGGAATTTAAAGTTCCTGGGGTTTGCAGGAGAGAGGAGTGTTTACCTGGGCTCAGGGCAGCAGTGATCAAAGTGCTGGCCAGAGCAACTGCATTGAGAGTTGAGGGAAATATCCTGGGGAACAATAAACATGAAAACATAAAAAAACACCTCACGGGGTCCATACTTTCATGTAGGTAGACATTTTTTGTCAGGCTACACTACAAGGTTTTTGCGCAAAAACCGGTGGAGCATCCACATGTAGCCCAAGGTCCAGTGTGTTTCAGCAGCAGCCCTGGGAACTATAAGTTGTGGACTACAAACTGCGGCATGTTGGGAGCACTTCCTGGTTCCTGCCAGGATGTGCCCTCCGCCCCCAGCAGGGTCTCAGCAAGGACTGTGCTAGAAGCAGCACACAGGCTGCATGCTGAGAGAAGGGGCTGCTGAACTGTTTTCCTCTTCTATGTTTTTTACAGAATAAAGCCTGTTCCTGGTGATTTGTCGGAGTGGGTCTGGTCTGAGGTGCACTCACACATACACAACGCAGAGCACACCAAGCAGCCTCAGGCCTAGCCCTCCCCCCACAGTGGTGTAAGAAGTCACAAGCTTCCCCTATGCTGAATAACCTCCCACTGGGCTAGCCAATGGGAGGGGTTACACACACTTCAAGTGTGCTTTTGTGCAAGAAAATCAACAGAACAGAGAGCTTTGGCTGGTAGAGTTATTCCTCTCCCCACGAGGAATAACTCCTTTTTGCGCTACAGCTCTTGTGCAAAAGGGCATGTGTGGACGTTCTGCAGGGGTTTCTTGTGCAAGAAACCCCTATCGGAAAAAGCACATGTGCTCTGGTGCCCATTCTATGAATGGCCATCAGAGCTTTCTTGCGCAAGAGTGTCCTTACACTGTTTGCGATGTGCTTTGAGGTCTCGATGCGCTTTTGCAGAAAAAATCTGGGGCAAAAGGCTTCTGCAAAAACCCTGCAGTACAGACAAAGCCTCAGTGAAACTGAGCATTTTTGTGTGTACACTTTCTTTCTTTCTTTCTTTCTTTCTTTCTTTCTTTCTTTCTTTCTTTCTTTCTTTCTTTCTTTCTTTCTTTCTTTCACAAAATGCAGTTTTTGGTGACAAAACTTGGCTCCTGGAATATTTTCTTTAGTTAAGCTTCATCTACATGGTTACTGAATTTAAAAATGACAAATTGAAAGATAATTTTGCCTTCTCTCCTACCCCTTGCCCCCCAAAGACAGGAGTAGTTTGTCCACCCTTAGCTGAAGCAAACTTTGTTCCACTAGTAAAAAGGGTAATGTATAAAAAGACTTCATACTTTTCAGGGTTTCTCAAGGTTACAGTGGCTTGCACTAGCTTTCTGTGGATTATTTTGGGAAGGATATCAGTTTTTCCATGTGATACAAAACTTGTAGCTTTGCCAGTTCTTGGTTATGTCTCTTTCAAAGTCATATTCTAGTTCTCTGTGTGAAGCACAAAATAATAGAGTTGTAAAAATAATTGATTTTTCTGATTTGCTGACTGTTCTGAAGAATTAAGAAAAAAATCTATAATTTGGGTTGACCAGAATTTTTTTAAATTTTCATCAAATTGAAACATCAGATTTTTTTTATTGAACAAAAAGTTTAATTTGACCTGATTTTATTTTTGGAGGTTTTTCACACTTTTTTCTTTAATAACAAAATAAATTTTAAAGCCACAGCAACAGCAGCAAAAATCGATAATAACAATAAAACAAATTGAAACATTTAATTTAAAAAATGCTAAGAAACTTTAAAATGGATTTTTGTAATAAAGTGCAATTTAGTTAATTTGACACAATTTTATGAAATTTTCTGTTGAATCAAGTCTTCATTCTTTGTAGAAAAAACAGGTTGCTTCCTAAAAATCGAAGAAAATGCACAATTCACTCCACCTTGCTTAAGGCTTTCAAACTTGCACACTGAACTGCAGATCCCTCTGGCTTGCAAGAGGAACATGGAAAACCTCCTTCGCTTAAAGCAATAGCTTGTGATTCCAACACTCTTCCTCAATAGACTCCAACACTTAAGTTAGCCACTGGAACATCTAACTCCTTTCTTGGCTCTAGAAACAATTTTGTAGTAATTGAACCATAGGGATATCATTTCTCTCATCTCCTCAGTCATGATATGTACAGAATTAGCTACCAAAGAGAAGAGAAATAGTTTTAAGGAACGATTCCGCAATGTATGATAACCTATGCTTAATTGATGGGGCCCTTAATCATTGAGACACTCTCAGGCAAAAATGGACTTGAAATATTATTTTCTACCATAAAATGTTCAAATAGATCTATGAATGGTAAACTAGGGTGGGCAAACTTATCCAGACTGTCCAACCTTTAAATCTGGTCCTCGAGTTCCACTCCAGTGTACTAGCTGGGTTGCAGGCTTAGGGTCTTGCCTTGCCCCACTCCATGCAATGCTTCCACATGGCTCTTGGAAGCAGGGACAGCCAGGGAGCTCTACACACTGCCTTTGCCCCACATACCAGCTCTGCAGCTCCCATTGGATGAGAACCACAGCCAATGGGTGCTGTGAGAGTGATGCCTATGTATGGGGCAACACGTAAGAACCATGTGGCTCCATGTGGAGTGAGAGAATGGATGGGTCACTACTTCCAGGAGCCACTTCAGGTAAAAGCGGCAAGGAGTCCTGTGGCACCCTATAGACTAACTGAAGTGCCACAGGACTCCTCGCCGCTTTTGCAGATTCAGACTAACACAGCTACCCCTCTGATACTTCAGGTAAAGGCACTCCTGAGACCCCAACTCTCTTCCCCAGCCCTGATTCCTTTCCCACCCTCCTAAACCCTTCAATCCCAATCCAGTGCACTCTCCTACATCCCACACACCTCATCCCCAGTCCCTTCCCAGAGTCTGCACCCCCACTGGTGCCTCACTCTCCCAGCACTCCACACTCCTACCTGAGCACTGATCCCCCTCTTGCCTCTTGAAACCGTCCATTCCATACTTGAGTAGCCTCCTGTATGCCAAATTCTTCATCCTTGGCCCAACTTCAGACCTTGCAACCCCAGCCAGAGCCCTCACCCAAAATGCACCCCTTCCACTGTCTCAACTGAGATCCCCCTCCTGCCCTCTGAACCCCTCTTTCCCAACCTGGAGCATCCCTTGATTCCTGAACTCCTCATTTGTAGCACCATCCCACATACCGCACCCCAATCTGCAGATTTTGAGAAACTGGGGAGACACATAATGACTTTTTTGTTACATAATATTGGTAAATATACCATATGCACTGACTATGCTTTTTGTTAATACTCCATGATGTCTTACGAAGCCAGTGGTTCAAGGGAATCACTAAGCACAAAGTCACTGGAAAAACAGCTTTTCATTTTCTTTGGTAAGCAGTTACAATTTATATTGCTGTTATAAGCATAGTGGCTTTTTTTCAAACACATATTTGGGATGGAAGAGGCCTGTGCTAGGCTATCTAGCCAGCCCCCCTACTTTAAAGAAAACTTTATTTTGCTATTTCTAAGCCATCTCTCATAGAGTCGGGTAAACGTTAACATTGAATATGTCTACTGTATGATTCCACAGCTACCCTTGTCAATTTTTACCATTATTAAACTATCATCACTGCAAGATTTTTTTCATAATATTTAACCTCATTTTTCCATTGCAGTTTACGCCAGCTCTTCCTTTTTCTTTTTTCATTGTCTCATCAGAATAATAATATATCACATAACTAGCATATGAATGACATTTGAGTAAAGAGAAGAGTAAGATTTCTCTTTTCTAATAATGAATATTTTTTTAAAAAAGAAAAGACAAATTGTTTTTAAATGAAAGGACCAATCCTGCAACTCTTACTCAGGAAACTAGTCTTAGCTCAGAGCAATGGAATTATTTCCATATAGACCATGAAGAATGAAATTGAGTCTATAGTAGTAACAATGTTTTCAACAAATGAGTGGTTATCTTTGTATATTCAAGACACCAACTCTACATTAAAAAGCTGCTCCATGACAACTAAAAAGAAAATATTGTATTGAACCATAATGAGCCCTATGTGCACTAAGCAAAGAGTTAACTCTGATTTTTCCTTATAACATCACTAAGTTTAGCAACACTTTGAAAAAAATATAGCCTCTGAATGCCAAGGCTAATACCATTAGAGTTCCCCCTCCCTTCCCACACACACTCAATTTAGTGGCAAAGCCTTGTTTGTATAATCCTAAATGTTTCAAGAGAAAGATTAATGTGATAAGCACTGACCTTATAGCTAAAATATTGCGAGATAGAAAGTATTTTGTCTACCAAAGATCTTGTTAGCATCTATAAAATGTATTTATTCCTTGTTATTTCATGGAAAGATCTTTTCATCCCTGACATAAATGTTTTCTTCTATGACAGTTGGCTCCAGTCATATTATTTTAACATTATCAAATTTCTAGACATTGGTTATTTTCTATCTCCTTCCTCCACTCCCTAAATGTCAAAAATTAAATTGGCTATTGTCTCTGCTCCTTTCAGACAAGCTATCTTCATTGAATCATTTGTCGCTAGAAGGAGACGTCTTTCTTAAAGACACAAACAGAAAAAAAAAGCCCACTTTAATCTACGCAATAATAATATTTGTAGGTAGAAGCCACAGTATCTTACTATTACATGGAATAATGGCAGTGTCCTACTTTTTACTTCTTTATATTGTACTCTTTTTGGTGACCCCAAAGGTGTATTGCCACATCATTCAAACATTGTTGACATGCAAAGCAATGCAGCAGATGCTCTACTATTGTTGGATTTCCATAAATTAAATAGATGAGAAAGTAAAAGAGATATTGGTTTGATGCTTGCAAAATAAGAAAGATTTGCAGGAAATGAACATTTTGAAACTGACAGATATATATTATTTGCACCCCATGAATCTAAGCGGATTTACTGTTATTATCACTGTTAGCTGAAACATGTCATTATCTCTCCTATTGTGATGATTCTTGGGTCTTAAAGGAAAATGGAAAATTGTCCTTTTTTTGTCCCCCTGAATTTGTGCCAATATGAGTAATGACAGTATTTGGATTATGAAGGAAAATATATATGATATACTATTTTTAAAAAATAATGTCTGATTAGAACCCTAGGGTGTGTCTAGACTACACTGTTGTTTCAAAAAAAGTTGGCTTTTTTCGAAAAAACTTCACCTGCCTCCACACTACCGCCACATTCTTTCGACAGTACATCAAAAGAATGCGGCAGTTTTGTCTACAGCAGTAAACCTCATTTTATGAGGAATAACACCTTTTTCGACAGTGTTCTGTTGAAAAAAGGTGTGCGTGAACACGGGAGGGGAAGGGGTTCTTTGAAAAAACAGACCTCCAGGGGAAAGCTCCTGGTGGACAGTCCATCTTCAGGGAAAACCTCTATTGTTCCTATCTGTAGCCGTGTTTTAAAGGCACGGACACCCTGGGCAGCCATTCTGGCAGGAAGCCAGCCACAGAGCAAGCCTGTTAGCATATGGCTGTCCCTGCCTCCCTGCAAAGTGGTCATAGCACAAGCGCAAGAGCCCGAGGCCCCCAAGGCTCTGCCTAGGAGCCATCCCAGCTGCCCTCCAGGGGGAGGAGGAGAGCTCCAGCCTGGTTAGAGCCAGAGGTCCTGACCCTGCTTGAACTGTGGGGAGAGAAGGAAGTGCTCCAGTGTCTGCACACCCAGCGCAGAAACGCGGATATTGATGGCTGCATGGCTGAAGGGCTGGCGAAAAAGGGCCATACCCCAGGACTGTCGATGAAGTGAGGGAAAAGGTGAAAGAGCTCAGGCAGGGCTATGCAAAGGCCCAAGAGTGCAGCTCTGCCTCAGGTGCAGCCCCACACCACTGCACCTACTACCAGGAGCTGCATCGCATCCTGGGTGGTCAGGAACCCCTGTGTGCCTCTGTGCTAGTGCTGACAGGCTTGCAGACACCTGTGCAGCACTGCCAGGAGGGCACACAGGAGACGGAGGAGCAGCTACCAGGCAAAGAGGAGGAGGAGGACACCGATGACACAGAGGTGACCCTGACCCTTCAGCTGGTCCCTGAGACCCAGGAGGCCTCATAGGCACCCTCCAATGCTGGCAAGGGAAGATCAGGTGAGTGCAGTCAGGGACTCACAGAGAAGGGGGGAGGTGGGAGCACAGAGGATACGGCGCAATCTTCACATGTCATACTCTTCCTGGACAGCTTGCATCTCTCTGTGCATGTGCAAGCAGGTGGGCAGGCAGAGGGTATGTGGATGGGTGCTCTGGGAGACCCAAGATGCTTCAAGCCTATGTCCTAAGCTTGTGACCCACTGTGGCTGCATATTTCCCTGGCCTGTATGGCCATGGTGGGGAGTGGGGCTATTTGGGGGTGGACATTACCTTAGCCACCTCGGGGCCCCTGTGAGGCTGGGGCGGCTGTCAGGGCCAGACGTGGGCTTGCAGTCACAACATTCCCATCCCTTGTTGTAAGAACTTAATCACTGAGCACAAGCAGGGACAGTATGTGTGTGAATTCCTAACACAGATCAGTTCTCCTTCTCCTTCTCCTCCACAGCTGGACCTGCCACTGCTGACCACCATGCAACACCTGTGCCACCACCCACCCAGCCCCATGGAACCAGAGCAGACATTGGTGGGTGTACAATGACCTGATGAGGAGGCATGTGCAGGCCCTGGTGTGAATTGGGGACACCATGGCAGAAAGGGCAAGGGACGAGGCTCTCTGGCACACTCGTCTGCTGGAGGATTTCCTCCCCCAGTGGACCACAATGTGTTCAAGCGTCCGAGAGGCCCTGGATGTGCCAGGTCCTGTCCCCATCATGACTCCTCCTGCTCAACCTGCTCCAGCCCCCTCTGCCCCCTTCCCTTCCCTGATACCCTGCCACCTCTCTACCCCTGTCACTCTCGCTAGGGCAAAGCCAGCTGCAGCCCTCCTCCCCCTGTCACTCTCGCTAGGGCAAAGCCAGCTGCAGCCCTCCTCCCCCCGCTAGGGCAAAGCCAGCTGCAGCCCTCCTCCCCCCGCCATCACAGGCCCGACTTGACCCCAAGGATGGCTGGGTCCACAGACCAAAGGTGGCAAAGTTTTGAAGCCCAGGCAAGACCATTATGATCCCTAAACTGCCTGGCTGCCCTTCCTCCGTCCCTCCTTCAGGTTGACAGTTCAAGTCAACTTGAAGGACTTAGTTCGAGTTAACGTTTGACTGCCGCGTGTAGCCACGGGCAGTTAGTTCGGACTAAGGGGATTTAAAAATAGTGCCTGGATGGGAACATGCAAATAAAGCCCGGGATATTTAAATCTCAGGCTTCATTTGCAACTTCAAATGCCTGCATTAGCCTCCTTAGTTTGAACTAGGGGGCTAGTGTAGTCATACCCTTATTTAGTTGAATGTTAATTGTTAATAAACATTATATTTTTGAGATTTAACATGGTGTGTATATCTTATCTGGCCGGAGACTGGTGTGGGGATGGGTTTTGGGCCAGGGGGCCTAGGCCCACAGGTTCCATTGGGGAGACCCTGAGGAAAGTCATTGGGCTCCAGCTGAGAAGCACTCATGCAGAGCCTCCCAGATGTGGACCCCCACCTAATGGGCTTGGCAAACAGCAGCTATCCAAGGCTGCGCAAACCACCTCCTTCCACTTCAGACATTGCCCCCCAGCCTGGGAGGAAGGCCTCCCCTTTGCACTCAGCCAGGTTGTGGAGGACACAACATGCAGCCACCACCTCTGGGATATTGCATTCCCCCATGTTGAGGCGAGTGAGCAGGCACCTAAACCTTCCCTTCAGCTGGCCAAATGCACATTCCACCTGTAAAGGCGCCCGTGTCAGATGTGCGTTAAAGAGTTCCCTGCTCAGGTTCAGATGCCCAGTGTATGGCTTCATTAGCCAGGGCATAAGGGGGTACGCCACATTGCCCACAATGCAGACGGCATCTCCACATTCCCAACAGCAAAGTTTTGCTGCGGGAAGAAGTTTCCAGCCTCCAGCCTTTGGTAAAGGTATGAATTTTGGAAGATCCGAGCATCATGTGCCCGGCCCAACAACCTCACACAAGTGTCTGTGAATAGTCCATGGTGGTCAACCAGGGCCTGCAGCACAATGGAGAAGTACCCTTTTCTGTTAATATAAAGGGCTGCTTGATGGGGAGGTGCATGGATGGGATGTGAGTTCCATCGAGCACTCCTCTGCAGTTTGGGAATCTGTACACACTGCATCCAGAAGGTGTGTGTGTTTCATCAGCACTCCATATATAGTCATTTTCTGGTTGGGATAGATGAAGAAGATTATTTTTTAGGTCTCATATATTCCAGAATATCCTTACAAGCTGAAGTTTGGTTTGCCTGCCAGGCCCAAGTCTGTATAAATTGGAGATGGTTGACCAAAAGGTAACTTTCTAGAATCATTAAAAAAAACCACCACAAACAAAATAAAAGAAAACAAAAACCCTCTTTGGTTATAGGAACCAAGCTAACATTATAGGGAAAAATATTGCTGCTCAGAAGAGCGCACTGTCAATCACTTATGCTGTATGATGAGATCACTAGATCCAGTCTCTATAACCTAAGTAAAAGGTTGATACTGGCAGCAAGAAAGTATTTCCAAATCAGTTATTGGAACATAAAGGCAATGTTTCAAATATGAAAGCTCTTCCAGATCTAAGGAAGATGGATGACTGTAGACTTCAAATCCTGCAGAAATGCTAAAATCACTTGGGAATTCCAACCTTACAAAAGTAGCAGAACTGTAACTGTTCAATTAAGTCTTTGAAAAACAGATTAATTCCACCAGTGAAATTATGGAATAACTATCAGAACTCATAAGAACAGCCATACTGAGTCAGACCAAAGATCCACCTAGCCCAGTATCCTGTCTGCCAACAGTGGTCAATGCCAGGTACCCAGAAGGAATGAACAGAACAGGTAATCATCAATTGATTCATCACCTATAAATCAGCCCCAACATCTGGCAAAACCAAGGCGAGGGATGCCATCTCTGCCCATTCTTCTTAACAGCCACTGATGGACTGTCCTCCATGTATTTATCTAGTTCTTTTTTGAACTCCATTATAGTCTTGGACTTGACAACATTCTCTGGCAGGAGTTCAGCAGTACTTCTTTTTCTTTGTTTAAACCTGCTCTCTGTGAATTACATTTGGTTACCCTTACTTCTTATAAGAAAGAGTAAATAATATTTCCTAATTTACTTTCTCTACACCAGCCATGATTTTATAGACCTATATCATATTCCCCATCATTGAACAGCCTGCCTTGATATATATTGTGGAATATTCTTTTAAAGAAATTCGTTAAAAAAATAAGTTATTAGCATCATCAAGGCTATGAATATTGATGCAAAATAAGGGTGAAACACCAGAGAGCAGAGTGCTTCACTGTTGTGTTTTCCAGTGCCAGAGATTGGACAATGAACAAATGTGTTAGCAACTCAAACACTGACATAGCATGGGTACATGGTTTTGCTGATATAATTATTGAACATTTAAAAGGAAGCCATTTAGGTGGGAAAAAACAGCAGCCCAGCAGAGCTCAAAATCAGTTACACCAAAAAAGAAACCAGACTTGAAATCCAGACATCCAATAGTAACATCATATTAGAAGGCAAAAATGTCAAGAAAGTAGAATAGTACATTTGTCTGAAGAGCATCATACTAGCCCATGGAGATTTCTAAAAAGAAGTGCAATGAAGGCTAGAACAGACGTTTACTAATCTCAACAATATATAGGACACTAAATGCAGTACTGAAAGAAAACTGAGAATTTTCAAGTGCAGGTTTTACTTCTTTCAACCGGCATGGACCACAGATGTTTTGGGACCACAGATCCCAGGAACAGGGAGGCCTGGCAGTGGAGCAGAAGCACTGTAGGGGGCACCAGTGATTCAGCCCGGAGCCCAGTGTTAGGAGAGGATGAGTTGCATGGCAAGGTGTTCTATCTGCAGTAGAGTTCCCTGGCCCCAGAGGCCCAGAAGGTCCAGCCCAGCAGCGGCTGTGGAGCTCTGGCCATGGCTAGGGAGCTTAGACTCCAGCAGCAGCGAGGAAGCTCTGGTCCGGATCCAGCCATGAATCTCTGGACCCAGCCCTATTCTGGCTGCAGCAACCTGGGAGCTCCAGCCCCAACTCCAGTGGCACCCAGGAAGCTCCAGTCCCAGACACTGAGCTCTGGCCCTAGCTGCAGAGCCAAGCAGCTATGGGGCTCTGCCCCAGCTGTGGAGCTCCAGCCCTGACAGCAGTGGGGCCCATGTCATCTAGAGAGCCCTGGAGTGCTGGGGCAGCTGTAGGGGCAAGCTGACCCCTAGCCCGGTGGCAGCACAGGCCATGAGGGGAGGGAGCTTTCCTGGTCCAGCAAACTCCCTCATTCAGGACCACTCAGGTCCCGAGGGTGCTGGACCAGTAAAACATAATCTGCATGCTAATGTAATACTAGCTGAGCTATACGTCTATTAAAATATTAGATAGAAACCTAGATGCCTTTGAAACCATGAATGATTCTGCATATTGTCATAGAGCGACATAATTACCAGTGAAGAGTTCTGAGAAAATGCCAAAGAGTAGCTTGCCTCCACTAGAATTAGAAGGAAGTATGGATATATTTGGGGGATGTACCCTGGACCCCAACATATAGACTTCCATATGAAACTGCCCAGTGAAAATTAACTGATGTGAGACAATCAGAGTGCCCAAGACAAACCTTCAGAAGAATCCTTAGTGGGGAAGTCATACAGTTGATTTCAACATCATAAATCAAATGGAAGCAGCAGCCAAGGATACTGTGGATTGGTAAAGACTACTTTTTGTCTTGTGTTTCAACATTGGAGTGAGAAGGATATAATAATAATGACTTCCCAGAATCCTGTGAAATTAAACTTGTCCAATACATAAACTAAGATGGAGTGTGTATTGAAATACAAGTAGTGCACATATATACAGTATTGCCTACCTTGACTCAAAAATATTTTAAAAACACTAAAGTTTTGTAACTCAATCAAATTTACACCAACATTCAACAAAGCCACAGCTGGGTGAAATTTTTTAGTCAAAGCCTTACCCCCAGCCATTCAACTCATGCAGGACTTATATACAGGGAGTTTGCAGCAACAGGGGGTCTGAATCTAGCCCACACTACCTTGCCTTAGTCTATGGTCATACTTACACTACAAACTTAAGATGACTTAAGTTAGACTGAAATCCAGCTGCTGCAGAAATTAAGTTAGTCATGCATGTCCAAATTACACTCCTTCTATCAGTGAAGGGTGTCCTCACTAGAAAAACCTGCCTCTTTGCAGAGAGCAGTAGGTCACTGTTCCACAATGCAACTCACTAAAGGGGTTTTTGGTGAAGGCTTGAAATGCCTTATGGGACCAAACATTCTTCTAGGAGTGACTGAGAACATGGCTTGAACAGCCCATGGTGCAGTTTTTTTCCCTCCCCTGATTTCATCTGCCCATAGTATTTACATTTTTTTTCAAAAGGCTGTCATAGCCATGCAAACTCCATCTCCATAGAAGCATGGATTCCACTCAGCTGTGCTTTATTGTGGTAAGCACAACAAACACAATCTACCTGCAATATTCCAGAGCTGAGAGAGGTCTGCCATGTTGAACGTGGTAATGTCTTTCAAGTAGCAGTGCTGGAAGCCATGGAATGAATTTGCAGTTGCTGTTGGCAGTCGCACAGTGGCCAAATGTGATGGAGAACCTGTTCTGCTCCCAGGAAATAAGCACTGATGGGTGGGATCACATAGTTATGCAGATATGAGCATTGAGTGCTGAACGTTTGCATATGCAAGGCCATTTTCTTTGAAGGGTGGCTAGAGCACTTCCCATTCCTGCAGAGCTCTAAAATGAGATGGGCTTGGACAATGGAGAAGCAAGTGATGATGGCTGCGGGGGAGCTTGCAATTCTAGATTGCTACCAGTGAGTAGGGAATCCATTTGGAGTCGGTGAATCTAACATAGGGGTTTCTGGGTTTCAAGTATGCAGGTCCATGAGTTATCCTCTGCTAAGGACGGTAGTGACTATGGGAAATGTAAAGGACATACTGAATGGTTTTGTTACAGTGGGATTCCCTAATTGGTAGATAGATGGAAAGTGTAACCCTGTCTTAGAACTAGACAGCCTTACCAAATAGTACATAAACTGAAATGGGTACCGCTCAATGGTGTTGCTAGCACTGATGGCATTTATTGATATCAAAGTGGGATGGTCTGAGAAGATGCACAATGTCTGTGTCCTTAAAAATACAGATCTACATAGAAAGTGCAAGCAGGGACTTTCTTTCCAGGCCACAAAATCAACATTGAAATGCCAGCTGTAGGTTCAGAAAGTGCAGAATGCTAGTTGAATGTGACGTTGGCTCTTTGAAGGCTCAGCCACTGCTGCACTGGCAGTTTTCTCACTAAGTTTAAGTATTCCCATCGTTATAGCTGCCTGTTGTGTTCTTCATAATGTTTGTGAAGGAAAGGGAGAAAATTCTCCACAGGGATGAAGTGTTGAGGTATATAGACTGTCTGCTAAATGTGTGTACCCAGATATTAGGGCTATAAGAAAAGTTTGGCATGGAAACTTTGAAAATCCATGCTTTGAATTAATAAAGATTTCATTTTCAAGAGATGGACTTTCATTGTGCACAGCTGTAAACACTGAAAGATGTGACAAATAGTTAAACCTTAGGAAACTTGTAAAATACAATTGGGAGGGAGGAAACATTCATTTTGACTTTGAAAGCAAAGTTGCCCTACTGGTCATACATCCGCATATATGCAGCTTTTGTCCTGGGCATCTTCTCCTCCAGTTTGAGTAGAAGGGATGTTGTATTGCCTCCCACACCAGGGAAATGTGTATGCAGAAGGATGTAGGAATACGATAATCTTGGCTCTTTTGTAGAGCCTGCAGAGCAAGTCGAGCCTAAAAGTGTTTCTCTGGAAGGTCAACAAGAACCCTCCAGATGTATGTTTGTTACTTCAGACTCTCCAGCATCTGCTGCTATGTTCTACACTTCTGGGCTCTGATCATAATGGCCATGCCCATTTTTTCAAAGAGAGCAATCCTCCACTCCCTCTGCTTATTGTCCAGTGTTTCAGAGGCATTCATTATCTCATTAAATATACTTGGAATTCTCTTTTTACCTCATTTGTAATCCATGGAAAGCACAAAGAAACCATGGTCAATGCAGACCCAGAATCTGCTAGGGAGATGCTATTTAAAAATTAGTCCCCTTCTTCCACCCAAGTGTAAAGCAAAACATTTTCATGTCTTCTAAGTGTTCCAGTTCTGAATCCTAACCATGTTGAGAATAGCTGAGAGGCAGTTGTGCCTGTCCATCTGAAGCTTTGTCTTGCCAACCTGCAAAAGAACCAGAAGTGGCCAGGGAGCCATGTCCCCTCTCCTTTGTAACAAGGACCTTATGTGGAGGTAGGGGACCAGTGTTCCTTCACACAAACTACAAGACTTGGCAGAAGTGTCACGGGAGGTGTTTCTGGTGAGATGTGGCCATGAAATATTTTCTTCCACTGCCACTGCTGCTCTTTGGAGCCCAAGGCTTGCAGTTTCTGATGTCATTGCTGAACTCTGCCATCCAAACTATATGTGGGAGGGGCAGAAAATCACAAGGTAGGGGAATGGGGCCTTAGATACTACTGTTTGCTATTTGAGTAATTGAAATGAATACTGCCACCTAGATGAGCCTACCTGATATCATGTTCCTGAGGGTAACAGAGGTGATGAGGGAACAGCTGTTGACAATGTTTGGGTCGTTATTCTTCTGTCTTGGGCATTGCAATGGTACCAGTTGAATACTGGAAAGGCATGAAAAAATATCGGACATGGTGTAAGAAATAAGGGAGCCCTTCCCTAGAAACCATCTACATTAGATTGCAATGTACTTTCATGACAGTTTTTGGAGATTCTTTATGGAAGATTCCCAGGACTTTCCTGTGTTCATATACAGTATTTTGTAGGGTACATTCTGTGCAGTATATGTGGCCACTGGAAAGAAGATAGTCACAGTACTTCAACTGTTTTTTTAATGAAAAATAGCATCTCAGAATATGTGCCTGCTCCAAATACTATAAGGAATTGCATACTCACCAGAGATTCTTTCCCTGGCATCACACTCAGCCATGCTGTTGTAATGCGACAGATTGGACTGTTCTTGGATTACAAAAACCTACTGACTCTCTGGGACAATTGATCCCCACTCATCTATCTCCCATTCTCCTCCTCCTGTTCTTCATCCATGACCTGCTACTCAGTGTTATGTGACTCTCCAGAAGGCTCCACACTGGTCACCATTGAGAATAGCTTGCAGCTCCTTGTAAAAATCAAATGTCTGGGGTGTTTTCTCATACACCTGCTAGAGTTCCTTGATTTTCACATGGCATTGCTGCATGTGCAGTGGGCAATATCCCAGACCACAAGGAATCTGCACATATATGTCTGCATTTCTTTGGCTGGATTGGGGCTGCTTCTGCAAAGCACCTCCTCCTCAAAAGCCCAAAAGATTGACCATCTGCTAGTGTAGACTAGTCCTAACTGTTAAATGCATGTTAACAGGATGCCCTTAAAATAGGGGTAGGAATCTTGCAGCCCACTGGCCACATGTGGTTTATCATGGCTAACCACTGGTGGGGCCACCAGATACTTTGTTTAGCTGAGTATTTACAGGCACAGAGCCCGCAGCTCCCAGTGGTTGCAGTTTGCTGTTCCTAGACTATGTTCCTATGTGAAACAGTGCAGGCTGGGTCACTGTATCCTGAAGCTCCCATTGCCTGGACATGATGAACCACAGACACTGGCAGCTGCAAGCAGATATGCTTGCAGACTGTCAGGTAAACAAACCAATTGGCAGTCTACCAACAACTAACCCTGATGAACTGTGTCCCCGTCCCTGACTTAAACAGACAATTAATGTACTTTGGACTAGTCCCATGTCAGAGAGGCTAGATTCACACACCAGCTTGCTGCCAACCCAAAGTTTGTATAACTAAGCCTGAAAATTAGAGTACAGTGAATCATTTTTCAAATTCATATGGATTTTGTCAAATTATTTTAATAAAAACCCTCAAAAATTCATTAAAAAATCTTCTTTTTGATATGTTCAAAATGAAATCTTTCTATTTTTTGATGTGAACAGACTTTTATTTTAAATTCAACATATTAAATAAATATAAAACTATTTTTATTTTATTATTATATAATGGTTTAATTTAACCTGAAACAATTTTTGACTGTTTTATTTGCCAAAATAATAGGAATGCCATTTTCAGGTCCATCAAAAATTATTGTGGTTAGTTATTTATTCTTGGGAATTCCATCAATGCCTCTATATTTTACCTCCTCTCCCCAAACACAATATTCACACAGTTCTAATTGAAACACACAAGGACTATTTTTCATGCCAGTTTCATGTAGTTACGCAGTGTTATTTAGCGGTAAGTCAGAGCTAATTGAAACATTTTTGTAAAACTGTTGTTTTTGATAACAAATGGTTTTTGAACCAAAACCAAAAGTTTTGTAGCAAATTTTCATTTTGGCAGGTCAGAAACACAATCCTACCAAAGCTTATTTCAGCTCTGATTGAGCATTTAAAATAATAAAGAGGCTTTTACTGAAGTCCATTTAACTCCTTTTTTTGAACAGTGAGGTTAAATCAGTACAGAGATGACTCTCAGAAAAGGATCCACACATCCTACCTGGGACATCTATCCCTATCTGTGTTATTTTTGCAGGCCTTTGGCATTCAAGCCCTTGATTTAATGAGGTCCCATCACCTGAGGGTAAGTCCCTCATTTGGGATAGATTAAGCACAGTCCTGCTACTCTGTATTCAAGTAATAAAGAAACAATATTGAAACAGCATTTCACTACCTCTGCATTCAGTACTAAAGTGATTTATAACCCAACATAAGACAAATTTTATTCACTTTGACCAAAACATTTCTATCTGCTAGATATCAAGGCAGTATCAGTATGTTCGTTTAAATAAGGTTAATTCCTAAATTTAAGGAAGGGGTTTGGCTCTTGACCTGTTAGGATAATATGCTGGTGTGCTGTGAGACATTTTGCTGCCCTTCACTGTCCACAAGCATGGCCTCTCACAGTTTCCTGGGTCATGGTCTGGTCTGGAAGGTATTTTATATGTAATTGTGAAGAATGAGTGTTGAGGGGCAATAGGGAATAGTGAATTTTCAGATTGAGATATTTGGATCATTGTATTTACTTATCTTCTAACTGTACATTGTGCCATTTTATCTTTTTTCAGGTGGATGCTTGTCTTAGATGTTTAATGGCTTACTTAATGAGCATGGAAAAGCATGATCACTTTTGCTAAATAAAATATATATCTAAAAATTGTCCAGCGAGTGATCAGCTTTGCTCACAAAGATCTAGTCAGATGTGTAAATTTGATAAAACATGAAAAGTAAAGAATACAAGTTGGATTCTTTATTTAATTCAGGTGAAGCAGAAAGTTTAGAAACAGGCTAAAAATGACTAGCAAAGAATTCCCTTGCACCAGACATACCCCCTTTGCACATAGGTGGTGTAATTTGTATATATTATGTGCTCAGGCACCCTAGGGAGCTGTTGAGAGCTCCCCTTCACCCCACTTATGGATCCTGGTACCCACATTCTCCTTTTTTCTCCCAGTCTCTTGCTCTGTCCCGCAGGTTCTCAGGTTGGGATTTTCCTTAGTCCCCTTTGAAAATCTCACCTTTTTTCTCTATTGCTCCCTTCTTTCCTACAGAACCTTCCTCAATCCACTCCTCATCTCCTCTCCCCTTTCTTTTTAGCTGGTCACATTCTGTGTAATGACACTAAACATCCTTTTTTCAAGATGATCAGCACTTGCTGTGACTTTGCTGCAGAATGGGATGTTTAGTGTCATTACACAGAATGTGACCAGTGTTATTACACAGAACATGGCCTATCACCACTGCATCATAATAGTGCTGTTAACTGAACTCTGGGAACAAACTGAAGGACTTAGGTATGAAGAGTTCTTTTCTATTTGTATTATTAGGAGAAGAAGAGCTCAAATGTTCCTTTGGTTGGATTGCTGAAACTTGTACAGACTGATCACTAGGGCACAGTTTGCATTAGCAGTTGCTGGGTAAAATGTTATCTCTGGATTTGAAGTGCACTGAACTGGCTGAGAATCATGGCACAAATGTCTTTTTAATCAAAGAAAACCATGCCAAAATTAAAGACAGGTTTGTAGGCATCTTTTAAGTGAAAATCTTGACCTATGAAAGGACAGATTAATGTGTTTTGTAGTGGGAAAGTATTTTCTGAATATCAATTTGTTTATTTACTATTTTCCTAAAAAGGTCTGCAGGGACACCTTGTGGATTTGAATCTGCTTTGTCTGAACTACTTGTCAGTGGGATGCATTGCAAAGTGGTCCTGCCAATAGTGTCACAGTGAGAGAATCTACTTTGTTAGAAATAAATTCTCTTGGGGAAATTAAGGACACATGGTTTGTTTTCTCTTACACACTTTCATAAACCAATGTCACAGCAAATGCTGAAAGTTTAGAAAAAAGAAAGTTGGACTCCAAATGTAGAGTTTTGTTAGGAAAGAAAGGCTGTTGATCTAGGCTAACAATATGGGACCAAATACATTCTTGAAGTATGCATACTAAAGTCATTGGATATATACTCTGTGATAAATGGGATGAATTTGACCTTTAATTCGGGCTTGTCAGGGAACATCAGACAACTGAGAGACTAAGGAGCTAATAGAGTCTTGATTTCCCCATGGGTAACTAGGACATAAAAAATACTTTTGTTTTATGTGTGCCACTTTTTGGTGTGGTTGATTGATGGATTTCACATGCTAATCTCACTTATTCTTTCACTACCCAGGAGGCAGAAAGCTTGAGAAGAAAGAAAAAAGGAACATCCACAGAGATTTTTAAATCGCATAAAATATATAACACAATGATTGCATTGAGATTAGAGTCTAAAATCCATCAACCAGCCACATTATATGGCAAAGAATATATATGCACACATTATTTTAACACTAGTTTGGGGGTGAAGGGTTGAAATAAAATCTAGTATGAATAACATGCTAACATTGGGAAACAAGCAATGAAAAGTCAAGAACTGAGCAGTGGGGGTAGAAATGTCCCCTTAATTCTTCTCTTAGATGAGTCCCCTTAACTCTTCTCTTAATAATCCCTTTTTGTACTCATCAGATTTGTTCCCTGACTTTGTTCCATGACAAATCAAGTAATTCAGTTAGAAATAATGGTTTTACTGAATGTTATTCCTTTACCTTCTGTGAAGCTAATGGTACTTTTAAAATAACTAGCTTGTGCGGGTGTGACAAAGTCTGAATTTGGCCTTCCATGTCTTCATTACTCATGATAAGATATGGCCCAGAAAGGCTGTGTAAGCACTAGGGAAAAAATCTTTACTTACCTGTGGAGGTAATATATGGTAACTAACGCAAAGGTAAAATCTTAGTGAAGACAAAATGGTTGTAGTTTAAACATGCATTAGCTGGTTTAACTAAGCCATAGGCCCCCAACTATACTTTATTATTACCTTCTTAATGTTTTTGAGCTGTTGCATCCCGGTCTTCACTTGGATTTTACTTTGTGTTAGTCACCACACTAAACAATCACATACTTATGAACACCTTCATTTTATTTTATGTTTTACCTTTGTGAATGCAAGATGAATGAGTACTTCCTGGACTTTCAACACGCAAAGTGAATTTGTAAAGCTTGCAGTTATTTCAAACAAACAAACAAACAAACAAACAAACAAACAAACATCTTGTATTTGTAAAATGATCAACTCTGAGATTGAATTAATTGGGAGACTATAAAAAAGTCTCAATTCAGCAAGTCTCTTAAACCCATGTCTCAAATTAAACCTTTGAGCAGTCCCATGTGAGCAAGACTATTGATATGCTTTAAAGGAAGCATGTATTTAACAACACTACATACATGAATAGGGCCCTGTATCTTTATGTATCAAAGATAATATATTACACTTGAACCTCTTTAATTCGGCAATGCTGAGAAACAAGGTATGCCAGATTAAAGGATTCTCTGAGACGGAAAGGATGCTGCAGAGTCTGAGCATGAGGAGGATGAGTGCCGGGCACTTATCTGTCTTTCTGCACCAAGAAGCACTTGTGGCTCCTTGCCTTCCCACCGCTCCCAGACACTACCCCTAGCCGCTGCAGAATCAGCAGGGAAAAGCCTCAAAAGAAGTGTGTTGCTGCACCGCTGTTCCTCCAGATGGGGAGTAGCAGTATGCAGAGCCATTTTGTCAAACTCTTTAACATGGGGTGTTCCAGGATCAGGGATACCTGGAGTATGAAGATCCAGGTGTGATTTTAAAAAAAGCTTTTTAATACAAATGACAAGTTATTACCAAGTACAAATAAAAAAGTTATATTGCAACTGCACACGGATTGTGAATGTACACTATAATAACTTTAAAACTATTTAACCAATTATTTACACTGAGTCTTATTTCTTAAATCTCCATAAGACATGTTAAATTTGAAAATTCTCACTTCAAACATTTTTAGATACCACTATGAGAAACTTCTGATCAGAATACAATACATGGAGAAGAGTGAAATCTGTTGATTTTTCAGCTATTTTGTAAACTCCAACTCGATACTGGCACTGTCAAAAATAGTTTTCTGTCAGAAACTCCTGAACACTGATGAAATTAAAAGCACCACAGAGAGCATACTTATTACTAATTTCAGCAAGTGTCATACAATATAAATCTAGATCAGTGATGGGAAATCTGCAGCCCACAGCCACACATGGTTCATAAAGGTAAGTCGCTGGTAGACCGTCAGTCAGGTTGTTTACCTTGTGTCTGCAAGTACGGTTGTCCATAGTTCCCATTAGCCACAACTCATCATACCATTGGTGCCAAGGCTGCCAGCCAAGTCTGAGTTGGATCCTGTTATGTAGACAAAATTTTATAGCATTGTTTAAACATTTTGGCCACGTCTACACTGGCATGATTTTCCGAAAATGCTTTTAATGGAAAAGTTTTCCGTTAAAAGCATTTTTGGAAAAGCACATCTAGATTGGCAGGATGCTTTTCCGCAAAAGCACTTTTTGCGGAAAAGCGTCCATGGCAAATCTAGACGCGGTTTTCTGCAAAAAAGCCCCGATCACCATTTTCGCAATCGGGGCTTTTTTTTGCGGAAAACAGTACTGTGCTGTTTACACTGGCCCTCTTGCGCAAATGATTTGCGCAAGAGGGCTTTTGCCCGAATGGGAGCAGCATAGTATTTCCGCAAGAACACTGACGATCTTACATGAGATCGTCAATGTTCTTGCAGAAATTCAAACGGCCAGTGTAGACAGCTGGCAAGTTTTTCCACAAAAGCAGTTGATTTTGCGGAAAAACTTGCTAGTCTAGACACAGCCTCTGTGTTTCAGGAAGGAGCTGCCACTGTAGGACCAAACTGTAGATGATCTGATGATAACACATCCTGAAAAGAAATGGAACTATGATGAAGAAACTATTCATCATCTTCTTAGAAAGCTTCCCACATTAGTATCCTTGGAAGTTAGGGACAGGGAAGATCTGTAATCAGTGGAAACATTCAAGCAGATTGTTGTTGCCTAAGTTCCCTCCTGGAGAAAGCATATTAAACATGTGAGGGACCCAAACATTTCCTCTAGAAAAAGGGGTTTATGACAGAAGTATTACATGCATCTAACAAAGCTCATGAAAGCTCTCTTGATTCTGCCAACATTGTATGAATACTTAGAGGGAGGCATAGACAAAAATTACTATCTCCAGTTACAGTCTACGAAACAAACAATCGTGGCTTGAACTGTTTGAAATGTGTACCAAAAAGCAAGCTGATAGAGATGGTGAAGCAAGAAACTAAGCAAGATCTTAAGATTGATGAGACAACTGAAGTTAATAGAACATGCCTGCATTTTGGGTTGAAATACCTAATGCATAACTGTGTGACTAGTGATAGTATCACCTACTAAATCACATAAACTGCACCACTTGGGGTTCTTTTTCGAGACTGTTGACATAAATAATAGCCCATCCTGAACAGGCAAAGCTTGAGAGAGAAAATTAATTACCCTTAAATTAACCCACAGAATTTAGATAAATCTTTTAGATTAAAATTGCTCAAATGTAATTTATTATAACATAATTTAAAAATGAGTGCATTTTTGAAGTGTGTTAGGAATATAAATCTCATGTTTTCTATAATAATATCATGATTCTCTGTGCCTAATTTTTGAAGGGGCAGGTTACTGGAGGAGGGCAGGAAAAAGTGAAAGATTATGGTGGAAGGCAGAGGAGGGAAATATGTGGGGGGGAAGGTGGGAAAACTAGGAGAGAGTAAAGATGGTAACAGGAAATGGGTAGCAATTTCCATTTCTTAGAAGTAAGGAAAGGATAAGTGGAGTGTCCATCTGATCAACCAATGAGATATGTGCATTTTTATGTGCATGAAAGGTTGACTTTTCAACCTGAAACTATCTCTGGGTATGTCTACACTACCCCGCTAGTTCGAACTAGCGGGGTAATGTAGGCATACCGCACTTGCAAATGAAGCCCGGGATTTGAATTTCCCAGGCTTCATTTGCATAAGCGGGGCGCCGCCATTTTTAAAACCCCACTGGTTCGAACCCCGTGCAGCGCGGCTACACGGGGCACGAACTAGGTAGTTCGAACTAGGAAGCCTAGTTCGAACTACCTAGTTCGTGCCCCGTGTAGCCGCGCTGCATGGGGTTCGAATGAGCGGGGTTTTAAAAATGGTGGCGCCCCGCTTATGCAAATGAAGCCCGGGAAATTCAAATCCCGGGCTTCATTTGCAAGTGTGGTATGCCTACATTACCCCGCTAGTTCGAACTAGGAGGGTAGTGTAGACATACCCTCTCTCACATACATTGTAAGAGGAGTAGAGGGGAGTTATAAGGTCAGAACACAGACTAAATGCATTGTTTGATTATATATGACAATCTCATTATGTTTACTTGTCAAAGAATTTGCAGTATTACCAACATGAAGGGATCAAAATTAATGAGTCAGATCCCCCATCCTGAGATTAAAAACCATGAGCAAGACACCAAAATATCATGCAGAAAGGGGTCAAATTAGGATTAACAGGATGAATTTACAGTACCGTCCTGTAGTGAGGCAGAGTGGCCTTATTTTAGAACAGAGGAGGTTAATTCACCTACTTGGCCCCAGCTAATCCCTCGCTTTCCCCTTCATCAAAAAGATGAGTTTGAGGCACAAATTGTAAGAGAAGGTTATTACAGTTCAGTTGGAGGCAAGAAAAAGGAGCCAGATGTCTTTCACAATGCACTGAACTGCCAGCAGAAACCTCAACTAGCCATAGTGGATGATGACTGAGGATAACACATCCTGAAAAGAAATGGAACTATGCTTTAAAGAAGGTCATCCACCGTCCTGGTAGATACAGAGAGAAGGAACCAGGACCCAGTGTCTATGGAGCAGCTCCACCAGACGCTGTTAATAAGTAGCTCATTTACTGTGCTATGCTTCTGTGAGAAAAGGTAACAAATCCACATTGCCCCATTGATTCTGCCCTGGAACCACTCATTGCTTCTAGGGTCCAGAACCCTTACTTGTTTTTCTGTTTAGTCCTCATGAAGGAAGCCTTTAGCTACAGACTGCTTACTAGCTTACCTCCCACCCACAATGCCTGAGTTACTACTCGCTCGATTAACTCAACTGGCACGTGCTCCAATTCCTTGTCATCATCAAATGGGGCTCCTTGTTCCTGAGACTCAAGGGACCTTACACATGCCCTTACCTCACAAGGATGTTATGAAGACTAATTGATTGTTTGTGAAACACATGCAGAAATTAATTATTCTAACTTCAAAACTGTGTTTGAATGCTGTGCAATAAATAAGGTAAACTAATGGAAGCTAGTTAGTAGTCAATTCCCTCTAGTCCCCAAGGTGAAAGTGTGAGGCTATATAGAAAGGCCCACTTGGATACTTCCCTCTCTGTGGAAACCAAATAAATAATCTGTTTAAACTATGGAAGATGTGGAATGAACTATTTCTATAGTATCCCAAGACAATTAATAGATATTTGTGAAAATCAGAATTTTGATATAAAATATGAGGATTCAGCATTTATTTCATACATTTCATTAGCATTCATTGAATTTGATTATTTTAATTGAAAATTGAATTTTTAAAAGCCTAACTCCTAATTTTTATGATTAATGTTAATCAAGAGTTTTGTTCTTTTTGTTTCTTTACTGGCACTACTATTTAATATTACTTTCAAGTCTAGTCTACACTAGAGCTGTAAGTCTCCCCAAGCTATGCTACTTCAGTTATATGAGTTACGTAAATGAAATGTAACTTATATAACTGCTAATGTTATTTAGGTCGACTTAGCAGTGTCTACACCACACTGTGACAAAGGGAAAGACTTCCCAATAACTTACCTTATGTTTCTTAGGGAGCTGGAATATGGAAGTCAATGGGAGAGTGCTCTGTCATCGACTTATAATTTCTTCATCAGACCTGCTAAATCAATACTACTGCATTGACTGCAGCTGTGCTGATCTAGCTGTGTTTTAGACAGGGCCTAAAGCTAGGTAGTTACTAGTGACAGGAGAAGGGGAAAGATGTCAAGAAATATATTTTCTACTCCTTTTATTATTAAATCAACTTTGAGAAGCCAAAATATTAAAACATGGATGCCTATAGTTAAATATCTAAATCCATATTTAGGAACTTAAATCAAAATGCCCCTGAAAATCAGAAAGAAAGCTGTAAAATATAGTGGTTCTAAAACCATGACAAGACTATGTGAGATGATATCAATGGTTCTCCCATGATAAGAACATAAGAACGGCCATACTCAGTCAGACCAAAGGTCCATCTAGCCCAGTATCCTGTCTGTTGAGAGTTGCCAATACCAGATGCCTCAGAGAGAGGGAACACAACATCACATGATCCCTCTCCTGTCATCCATCTCCAGACAAACAGAGGCTATGGATTCCATTCCTACCCATCCTGAGTAATAACCATTGATGGATCTAACATCCATGAGTCTATCTAGCTCTTTTTCGAATGCTGTTAAAGTCATTTAACAGCAGCTACACGAGTAGTTTGAATTAGGATCTCTAATTCGAACTACCATTACTCCTCGTGGAATGAGGTGTACTGGTAGTTCAAATTAGAGATCCTAATTCAAAATACCTACTCCGTGCCACGTGCATCCCCGGGCACGGAGTTCGAACTAAGGGGGATTTAAAAATGGTGGCGCCCGGGAAGATGTAAATGAAGCCCGGGATTTAAATATCATTTGCAACATCGAATGCCTACATTAGCCTCCCTAGTTCAAACTCGGGGGCTAGTGTAGACATACCCCATGGCTACGTCTACACTGGCCACAATTTCCGGAAAAGCCATGCAAATCAGATAAGTCAGGATAGGGAAATCCGCGGGGGATTTAAATATCCCCCGCGGATTTGAATAAACATGTGTGTATTCAAAAAACATGTATTCTTATTCTTATTCTTATTCTTATTCTTATTCTTCAAAGTAGGAATAAGATATCCTCCAGAAAAGGGCTTTATTCCGGAGGATCGCGCCAGTCTAGATGCTTTTTTTCCGGCTTTTCCCCAAGCCGGAAAAAAAGCGGCGGACATGTTTATTTAAATCCGCGGGGGATATTTAAATCCCCCGTGGATTTCCCTATCCTGACTTACCCGATTTGCATGGCTTTTCCGGAAATTGTGGCCAGTGTAGACGTAGCCCATGAGTCTATAATTCTGCATTTCTCAGTGAATTGTGCAGACTGCTCTGCCACCCTGAATTTAGGTAAAATTAAGATTAAAAAATCTCTAGCCTATCATTTAAATAAGTCCATTGATCTATTTTATGCTAATCCATAAACTCATTAATTCATTTCAATAATTAAAATTAACTATCCCTTTTATATAGGCTTCTTAAAAGTTACATCAATGGAACACTTTAGTTGGAAGTCTAGCCACCTCCCGCTGTTAGATGAAATTATTCTCAAACATTAAAGCTAAAAAACTTCCAATCATTCAAGCACAATAAATGAATTGAGACATTTTTGCACAGGTTTATTTATTTTGGATTCTGGCCAAATTAACTTGTAATTCTAAATAACCACAGCTGCCAATGCAAAGTAATTTGAAGTGACAACATACCCGTTTAAAATACAACCACAGTGCTAGGTGCTACACATGTAAACTCCAGGTTGGACGGGACACTTCTGTTTAGAAGTTTCTGATTTTCAGCATGAGCAGAAATATTACCAAAGCAAATTAATTTGTGGTCAGATGAAATATGAGGTGCGGAGTAGGGAGAGATAAGACTAACATTACTTACTACTCACATTTGTTTTTGCCCATTCAAAAAACCTCCTGAAATTCTCACTTCATTTTTTTTTAAGTTTGTAAAAGAGAGGGTGGGAAAAAAAAAAGATGTATACAGCCAGCATTACTAAGCATTCCTCTTCAATAGTCTGTAGGGGCTTTCAGAAAGACAAATATCTTGCATACAGTGCGGCACAAAGCAAACAATAAAGGCAGTCAAATACCATTAATTTTAGCGCAACCAAGTTCTCTACTGAAATGTTCCTTTGCAAGGAACTATGGATTTTTAAAATTTATTTATGTGTTTTTTCCCGTGATGTAGCATATTCCCCAACAGCCATTGTGCTATTGCTATTGTGCCTCTGTATTATTAGAATTGTGCGTGTGTATATGTCTCCCCTCTCCACAAGGCATCTTAAATGAATTTGCTTTGCCAATTCTGCAGAAGAGCCAGTGCACTGAAATAGAGATTTTGGTCCCTGATGCCTGAGTTACCACAGTGATATATACATGTGGCTATGTGTTTATTGGTCTTGGAATGCTTTCTTTTTGAGGCAGTGCAATATATATTTTTTACTGGAATGGATCATTTAGATCTCCAATGCAAACTCATCAATTGGTTGTAAGGAAAAAAGTATGCATGATCAGTTTCACAATCTTCTATGTCTATGTTAAATAGGAGGTCAGTCTAGATCATTTTAGTCATTCCTTTTTGTTTTGAAATATATGAATCTAAAAATCTGTGTGAAAGATCCTCAGCTGGTATAAACTGGCACAGGTCAAATTGAGTTTAATGGAGCTATGCTACCAGCTGAGGATTTAGACCTATATGTTGCTTTACAAGTTACTGTAGAAAGCACTAATGCCCCTAGTCATACTGAATATAGATATTTTAAAAGTATACAAATAAAGTATGTACATGTCAATCAAAATGTTTCTTTATATATATATAAATTAAGGATGTGAATCCTGATTGTTATATATAAAACAACATGAGAATTAAGATTAGGATAATACTTTGCTCTTATAGAGTGTTTTTCAAGCATAGACTTCAAAGGAGATCAGTATCATTCTTATTTTACACATGGGGAAACTGAGTGATAGAGTAGTGAAATGAGGTTCCAACATCACCTACCAAGCCAGGATCAGCCCTGGAAAAAGAGGAAATGGACAGCACCAAAGGTACTTCAACTTCAGTTAGACAGCTAACATAGCTGAAGTTGCATATCTTAATTCGACCTTGTCCCATAGTATAGACATACCCACAGAGATCTCATATAGCTAGAAAACTTAATAGTGGCACAGAAGATCTTGATACAGTTGAATCCAGCACAGTCCCTTTTGTTCTCTGGAGGGGCATGAAGATTGATTTCTCTGTTCACTCTGTTACCCCAGAGTCTCAGTAACAAGCATAATCTTTTGAATTAATTTAGAATTTAGGATAAGGGATCTGACTGATGATGTTAAATGCTCTGGTTACCAGAAGGGAGGCCCTTGATACCCTATCTGATCACCGGTGATTTCTCCCCCCCCCACAAAAAACACGCTTGGAGTCCAGATTAGAGTTCACTCGTATATTGTAGAATTTACTCTGACAAGTGCATGAACAAGAACAAAAAACAACAACCAACAAATCCAAGCCCCACCCCAAAACAGAAGAGAAGGAAGACAGAAAGACAGTAAGGTATTTGTACAACAGTCTCTGTGTTGCCAATGCTGCTTGCGACCTTCTACCTTTGGGCTCAGGTTAGCCCTTAAGGAGGACCCACAAGTGATCCCTCGCAGTTCTGGGATGATTCTTGTTGGGCCTTCACCACAACGGAGTGTTTCAGGGACGGCGATCATGTGATGGTCTGAGGCAGGTAGAGATCAAACACCTCTGCTCGGTGTATCCCAGATCACCAGTGATGAACTTTCACCACAGCTGATACCATTATTGGACCTAACCAAGTGAGTTATAAGATCAAGAACACATATTCCTGCGCATCCAGAAATATAATCTATGCTATCATGTGCCGAAAGTGTCCGTCTGCTATGTACATTGGACAAACATCTCAGACACTTCGCCAAAGGATTAATGCCCACAAAACAGATATCAGACAAGATCACAAAGAGAAAACAGTTTCTTGCCATTTTAACCAGAAAGGACACTCTCTCAATGACTTGACCACCTGCATTCTGCTACAAAGACCTTTTACATCTGCACTTGAAAGGGAATCCTCTGAACTGTCATTCATGTTAAAATTCGACACTTGCCAACAAGGACTTAACAAACATTTGAACTATCTCACCCATTACCAAGACAGTTTCCCCAATTATCACCTCTAATACCATTAACTCACAAATATCCCACTCTCCCTACCTCTAATATCATCAATTCACAGACACTTACCTTCCTTCCTCCCCCCCCCGCCTCATCCCCCTCCTGTTCTGCAATGTGATTTGTCCTTTTCGTATTTGTTCATTTTTTTAATTGTATCCTTTGGTATATATGGTTGTGACAAATTTCTTCCACTATTTGATCTGAGGAAGTGGGTCTGGCCCACGAAAGCTCATCATCTAATAAACCATCTTGTTAGTCTGTAAAGTGCTACATTGTCCTGCATTTTGCTTCAACTACCCCAGACTAACACGGCTACATTTCTATCACTATTCCAATTTCTGCAGTGTCATTAGCACAGTGTTGAAGTCTGGCAGTTCTGTTCTTGGAGCTGTGTCCTGGAGTTGGTTCCCAAAGAACTTCCTTTTGAACCCCAGTTTATATTGTGAAACTTGAGTCCTGCATAGTTATACCTCAATCAATTTTACTATAGTTTACTAACAATCCTAACATAAAATGCCAGCAATGCCCCTATTCCATGTGTATTGGCCAAATTGGACAGTCTCTATGGGAAGGAATTAATGGGCACAAAAAAGGCAACACACAGAAACCTGTTGGGGAACACTTTAACCTGTCTGGGCACTCACTAATAGAACTCAGAATCACCATATTGATTCAGGCCAATTCCACAAGCCAACTACACAGCGAAGTCTTAAATTTTAACTTCATTTACAGGTTTGATTCACAAAGGTATGGATAGAGGCATTGACTGGATGGCAGGCTATATTCCATATCCTAATGACATAAAAAAACAAACAATGGGTTCTTAAGAACAATTTGCACCTTCTCTTTCAGCTTCATGTAGCATAAACTCTTGAACTGACTATTTCCTTCCCTGCTTTTCCCCCTTCTTTTTCCTTCTCTCTTTCCCCCTCCCCTCCCATATTTATTTAGACACTGGACCTTTGATAACTCTATTCATCTGAAGAAGTCGGTTGTGCCCATGAAAGCTCATGATACCATCCGCATGTTTTATTAGTCTTTAAAGTGCTGCAAGACTATTCATTGTTTTTTATGTTTTCCCATTACAGACTAACTCAGCTACCCCTCTGATTCCTAACATACTGTAACCGAATTATCTAACCAATCATACCTAACTACATTAATTGGTTTACATCCAGCAAAATTAATTATACAGCAGTCAGGAACAATTAAAAAACTAGACAGCAATCATGTAGATATACAATAGGGAAAATTGGGAACCATAATGATAGAATAAGGGAATGTAGATTTCACAACTCTAGCTGTTGATAAAGACTATCTTGCTAGATGAAATGCTATCAAACTAAGTTTTCTTTAACCATTTTTTAGATCTGTTTCTTTATCTGGTGACAGTGCATACCATTAGGACAGGGTCTCCATGACAGACTGGTATTGTAAAGTTTTAATGTGATTTAGATGGAATCTGAGCTTGTGACTCCTTGCTTTTCAGCTAATGACGGCTGATCTTTCAATCTGGCCACAGATGAAGGCCTTAGGCATTAGATCTTCCAGTATGGCTGCAGGCCTTATCTTTACACAATTTCCTCCCAAAAGCAAATCCCGTGTTTTATTTTTCTTATTTTGGGTGTATTCAATTTGGGTTCTGGTTTTCACACAGATTTTTTTACCAATATAACCACTTGGGATTTCTCTTAATATGTAGATATAATTATAACATTTCCTAGTATGGTACAATTATTCTGATATCACAGAACCTTATCCTTGTTATGAACATGTGTATAGAATGGGACATCTGGAAAGGTTCAGGGAAACTGCCCTTCAGAATGTTGCATGTTGATCCTGCAAGGAGATCATATAGTATACTGATTAAGCAGGACAGGTTTTGCAAGCCCCAGCGTAAATGTTAAGCAATCAGAATCAGTTGTCTCAGCCACTCCTGGAGAAGCTGGAACTAGAGTGAAAGGACTGGGGAGTGAGAGCCAGGATCCCTACCTTTACAAACATAGTCAAATTATTTTGCTCAATTTAGTATCATTGAGACTCCTGTATATGCAGATGCATGAGAAATAGAGAACTCAAGCAAGAAATCTGCTCTGAGATAGGTAGTATTTATAAAAGAAAAAAATACTTGGACTCATGGCAGGCCTAAACAAGATGGAGTTAGACAGACTATTGAAATGGCTGACAGAAAGCCAAAAGCTGCAAACTGCTGAGCCTTCACAACAGCAACATCAGTTACTACAACAAGTAGCTACATGGCAGCAACAGATGCTGAAGCAGCAACAGCTGCTTAAGGAAAAACAGCATGGCTGCAGGCCCAACAACAACAGTTGCTTCAACAAATGTTATATTTTCTCAAGCTGACTGGTGAGGCTGTGGGGACACCAATGAGTCCAAAAGTCTGTCAAGAAGCTCCATCTGTACCAATTAAGTTATTGAAAATTGCCCCTGATGATTCCTCTGAATCCTGCCTTATAACATTCAAATGAACCTGGGGGCTACAGGAATATTTGGCCATTTTGCTGTGCCCTTTCCTATCTGCACAAATCCAGGCTGCACATCAAGACCTGGAGTCATTAGCTTTCAGGATTACCTGAAAGTTAAAATGGACATTCTTGACTATTTAGACATTAGTGGAGCCTCATTATTGGTTCTTCAGAGAGGAGACATCTCCCTCATGAGCACAAACCCAAGTGATGCTCCAAAGCTTGAGAGGCTCTTTCAAGTCAAAAGCCAGGACAGGGGTGCAAGTCCTGGAAAAGGTGCGGGTGAAACAGTTCACTGGTTGGGGAAAAAGTGCAGAGACACTGGAAGAGGAGGTCCACCTCAATGTAAGTAGTATGGCTAGTGGAACCTGGAAGCAGTACATGGGAAGCTGAGGACCTGAACCTAGGAATAGTTGTGGAGAAAGACCAGCTCAGTGTGGACCACTAGAAGAAGACTCACAGGTGGCAAGGAATGTGAACAAGGAAAGAGGGCAGTGGTCTGGGGTCCCCAGTCAGCGATGAATATTTAGAAAAACATTTGTTCACACAAAACTGGAGACCTGCCAGGCACCAACAGGGTTTTCTTAAAGGACTTCTCTAGCAAGAACTATAAACACTTAGAAGCTGGTGTCTCTATAGCCTCAAAGGTATGCTTTAGATGTGGGCAGCCAGAACTCTTCCCCTGAGACTGCCCCTTTATGGAATGTAATTATAGGCAATTATGGACAGTTATGATGTGAGCTCAGAAAAAAGGGGTCAGCCAAGCAAAAATTAATTGCCCTTATAAAGGTCAGTGATCCTGCAAAGACAAAGCAGCCTCTGGCATACCGAGGATAGGTTCAGCAAGCGCCCAAATGAGCTGCCAGCCTTCTAGGCTAAGGGAAGCTTGGACTATACTGAAAAGACCAGAGAGTAGGTGTCAAGATCCCCTTCAAACACCAATTATTCCATTCAATTTAGTGTCACTGAAACACCTGGTTTTGCAAATACAGGCACTCTATAGTTTTTTGCAGCACCCACACGGAAGGATGAATTAATCAGTAACCCTGGAATTGTGACATTTATAAAGCATATTTCCCTTTCCCGTATGAGAATAGCTATAATGGTATATCTATGCCAGCAGTATGGGGACTATACTGGTAGCCCAAGCCACTGCCACTGCCACTGCTTTTTTAGTATTCCCAGATCTAGCAGTGCATCTGACTATCTTAGGCGGGAAGCAGGACCACAGCTCCAGTGTAGACATGCTCACAGGTACCACCTAGCCAAACTGCTCCATCTCATATGGAAAATTAATGAAGCAAGAAGGCTCAACTGACTGCTCTGGAAGCTACAATGAGTGTTCTGAATAGTTCTCCTGATGAATTAAAATGGAAGGAACTAGGATTTTTCTCTGGCAGTGGCTAGTCAATCAAAAATGGACCAGGCTGATTGTCAGATAGCAACAACAAAAAAGCATAATGTTATGCAGCCAAATAATGTCTCCCTATCCAACAGCTCCATTATGCAAAAAAACAAGCACAAATAATGGGGCCCTATGGGATAAACACTCTATGTTTTCAGTTCACCCAAGCTTGTTGCAATAATTTAAGCTATGATATCACTTGGAGCTAGGGATGTGAGTTCCAGCTTGCACATTAATCTGTAGTGCTAAAAACCAGTCCTGTAGCCTCAGTACTACAGGCAGCAGTACCTGCATGAGATAGCCACCCTGAATACATATTCATTGAGTCCCAAAGCTTTGCACTAAGGGTGGCTAGCCCATATTACTGTACACCCCTTCCCATGTAACCACAACTATACTACTATTTTCAATGCGCTAGATGGATGACAGCCAGCATATGTTTATGTCAGTTGGAAATCACACCCCTAACTCCAACTCTGTACCCAAAGAGAGTCAACAGTCCAACAGGAAGAAAGTGATAAGGGCTATCTGGTCTCCAGTGACCTCAACACCAGGAACCCTATGTGACCAATTTCTCCTGTGCTACTTGTGAAATGTCTCTCACATGCTGTGCATTCCTGATGGGGAGAGAGAAGTCCAGGATAGGCACTTGTCCTGCATGGAAGATATGAATTCCCTATGCCTGTGCAGTATTGCAGTGGCCAAGCTTGTAGGCATTAAGCGGTCTTCTTTTCTCTGTGCATTGGGCTTATTTGTTTTCTATATTAGTCGATCAGCTGCAGAGCCAAATCAGTTTTTGCTCTCATCTACAGCAGTATAAATCCTGAGTAAATTCAATGACTTCGCTGGAATTACTTAAGATATACCTTGGTGTAACTGAGAGCAGAATTAAGCCCAAAATACTTCATTTAAATGACCAAATAAAACATGTATAATTCATGGCTATATGTTTACAGAGGACATGGTACATTGTAATATATCATAAGAAAGTGTCAGATGCCCTGCCAAAGTTATATGCACTTTTAAATATGCTCTTTACCTAACCTACCAAATATCTAATTTGGTAAACATAAATATTTTGAAAATGTGTACAATGTACTTGAATTACTTTAATGGCTTCTGAATCAGAATCGTCTAGTGAATCAATATATACCCAGAACGCATACATAATTGGGGGACTATTTAAACACCTATTGAAATTTAATAGCTGTCATGCACACACAAGTGCACTTGTACAGACTATGAAAACTCTAGCTCCAGACTAAATATGTCAGGGATGTTTTTTTCCTTTACAAGTCTTTATTCCTTATAATAGACTAATTCCTCAATGATTAGCACTCTTCAGTATCCCCAATTTGACTGCTGTCTCTGATGCTTCCACCCATCCCTCCCACTTCTCCTCACTTGGCTGTCCGTGGCTCCTTCTCTCTGCTAGAACCTCTTAAGAATTCCTGTGGACCTCTTTCCTACCTTCTCCTTCTATTCCATATGTTAAACTCTCACTCTTATTTTGATGATTGTTAAATATACTTCTGCTCTCCTGTTCTATGTCCAAGCATGTATCTCTCACCATTTCTCTAAGACTTCATCTAGGCAGCATGCTATCATATCAAATTCAGCATAGCTTAAAAAAACCCCAAAAACATGCTTTATGCTATCCTTGATCCCTGCTTCTCAGACTCATCAACTAGAGGTTGATTTCCTCTAGTTCACAACCTAATCCTGTAGATTTTTCCTCTATAGCTTTTCAAAATCCCCCTCATCCTTCCTGCCTTGACGGCTAATTCACCTGCTGACAATCTAATCGGTGAACAGACAAAAACGGAATCTAGATACAACAAAGAGGCAAAATAATTACTGTAATTATAGGCACACATGTTGCCTGTTTCACTTTTTGACCTTCAAAATGGTCAATATGGGTAGGATGGGGAAGAGAGAAGCAATCAAACTGAAATACTACATCAAAAATATACTCAAGTGCACTTCAGCCTAACATGTTAGGTTGGTGATTTGTTATGGAGGGATGATAGGAGTTACTATAGAGAACTTTCTGGGTGTCTGGCTGGTGAGTCTTGCCCACATGCTCAGGATTTAGCTGATCACCATATTTGGGGTCAGGAAGGAATTTTCCTCCAGGGTAGATTGGCAGAGACCCTGGAGGTTTTTCGTCTTCCTCTGTAGCATGGGGTACAGATCACAGCTGGAGGATTCTCTGCATCTTGGAGTCTTCAAAGTATTTGAAGGCTTCAATATCTGAGATATAGGTGAGACGATTATTCTAGGAGGGGGTGGGTGAGATTCTGTGGACTGCACTGTGCGGGGGGTCAGACTAGATGATCATAATGGTCCCTTCTGACCTTAAAGTCTATGAGTCTATGAGTTATGGGTGTCAAGGAAGAAGTATGTCCTAAGGTAGCATCTGAAAGAAGAAAGGTTAGTGGCCTTGTGAATCAGCTCACTAAGGATATTCCATGTATAAGGTGCAATATGGAAAGAAGAGTAAAGAAGTAGGTGGGGAAAACTGATTTTGTCTTGATCATTATAAAAAAAATCATTACACTTCTATTATATTCACACGATATTTAACTGGATGAATCCAACTGTTTCCTTTCAAATTGCAAAAATATGCTTCCAGGACAAGTACTATTCCAGTATGCTATATCAGTGCTCAAATGAAGAAATGTTAGTGTTTAGTTATAAAATTCAAAATATATAATGACAGTCTTTTTTGTAACAGAAATGGTAACAGAATGTTAACTCAATTGTTGTGAGAAGTACCATATTGTAAACTTTTACCTATGTTTTTACATGTAAAATAGAGGATGTATCTATATCTTTAGCAATTGTATTAAGAAATTAATGTTATGTAATCACAGGTTTTATGTTGCAGGATATTAATTATAACAAAATAAACTATAACTATATATATCAGGGTATGTCTACACTAGCCCCCTAGTTTGAACTAGGGAGGCTAATGAGGGTGACCAAAATTGCAAATGAAGCACAGGATTTAAATATCTCATGCTTCATTAGCTTGTTCCCGGGTGGTCACCAATTGGAAATTGACTAGACTGGAATAACTGCCCGCGTCTACACGTGGCAGTGAAACAGGAGTTTGAAGTAAAGCCCTAACTCGAATTAGCTGTTATTCCTCCTGGAACGAGGATTAACAGCTAATTCAAATTAAGGCCTTTTCTTCGAACTCCTGTTTCACTGCCGCGTGTAGACACAGGCAGTTATTCTGGGCTAGTCAATTTCCAAAATGGTGACTGCCCGGGAACATGCTAATGAAGCACGGGATATTTAAATCCCGCACTTCATTTGCAATTTCAGTCGCCCTCATTAGCCTCCCTAGTTTGAACTAGGGGGCTAGTGTAGTCATACCCTCAGGGTGCTATTCTCACCACCCAGGTTAAGATTATATCAATATTTCCTCAATGAAAAAAGATTAATTTAAAAATTGTACGTCTTGATTCAATAAAGAATAATATCAGGTCTTTCTGTACTTTCTGGAACAGCTTTGAACATTGATTCAAAAATCCCCTTCATGGCCTTTAATTGATATCTGAAAGAGTAGATTTCAATAGAGATTTGCTGGTGTCCAGAGAAGAGGATTTTCCAAACAGATTGTGGGAAATCCATTTTCTTTAAAATACGCTGTTCCTGTCTCACTATCCAAGATGTTTCAATTCTCAGGTCTTAGCTAGGTCCAAAGCTTTTGGGTTTATGCAACTGTTTCTAATCCATTCCATTCTTGTTTCCTTGTTCCTATGCTATTCATAAATTCATTGGGTTTTTAAAGGTCAGAAAGGACCCCTCTGATCATCCTATTTGATCTTAGCATAACCCAGACATAAAATTTCATCAGTAATTTCTGTAATTAAACATTGTCTATCATTTAAGAAGCCATCCAATTTAATTTGTAGACTTAGGGGTGTCTAGACTACAGGGTTTTGTCGACAAAAGTGGACTTTTGTCGACAAAACTATACCTGTGTCTACACTGCCGCTGAGTTCTGTCGACATAACGTCGACAGAACCCAGCAGTTTTGTTGATGGCTGTAAACCTCATTCTATGAGGAATAATGTCTTTTGTCAACAGAGTACTGTCGACAAAAGGCGTTATTGCATCTACACTCTCCTTTGCGTCTACATTGTCATGTTGACAAAGCGGCTTGTTTTGTCGACAGAACTGGATGTAATCTAGACGCTCTTTGTCGACAGAAGCTTTGTCGACAGCATCTGTTGACAAAACTTCTGTTGACAAAAGCCTATAGTCTAGATGTACCCCAGGTGATGGAGAACTTTCAGTAGCCATGGGTGAATCATTCCTATGTTTAATTATTTCAATGTGAAAAAAATGCATTTTGTTTTCAATTTGACATTTCAACAGTTCTCATCTTGGACTTCTGTGGCACTATAACAGTGCTGAAACCTCATCAACACCAGAAATAGAAATACAACTTCATAAATAGTAGTGTGGAGGGGAAGGAATGTATACATGAACAATGGTACAGGGTAACACAGATTCCTTTGAATGGGGAGCTGTGGAAATCAGCCAACATGTTGATTCTGCACTGAAGATGAATCTAAGTACCAGTTATCTTCCTATACCGACTGTCCTTCCAAAAATATTTAAACACATTATAATTGAAGACCAGAGAGCTGCACCTGATCCTCCACTGGTGTAAGTTACTTGTTCTGTGGCTAGGTAACCCTGAATCAGGGACTACAAGCAGCTCCCTGCATGCACCTCACCTCACTCTATCCAATTATCAAGCCCCCATGTTTCTCTAACACATAATCTGTAAATTCTTTCTGATTTACCTTCTAATTGGCTTCTGATAAATACTGTGCTGACCAATGAATGCATGATCACAGGAGCACTTGTACAGGCAGGATCACAAAGGGCATGTCACCCACTGGGCATTATCCTTAGAAATACTGATGCAAACTTCTTGCTCAGCAATGGGTGGAAATGGCCACTCGGGTGCATTATCAGATATAAACTACAAGATACATACATTTATGAGGCCTAGATGCCAAGCAGTGAGCATTGTGGCAGCACAATATTTTCAGATACCTTTCTAGGGTGGCCAAATAGCAGGTTTTAAAACAGGGACAGAAGATGAAGGAGAAGGTTGAGAGGCTAAACTAATAACTAATGAGCAGTCAAAGGGATGGAGAAGATATAAAAAAAATGAGAAGAGGGCAAAGTAGAAACCCACCAACACTGCCCTTGATATTGAAGAACAGCTACTCATCAAGCACTTAGGAGCCTTCTTTTCCAACATAAGGCTGAGGAAGTGGGCTCTGGAGGTAAATCAGGGTATGTCTACACTACCACCCTAGTTCGAACTAGGGTGGTAATGTAGGCAACCGGAGTTGCAAATGAAGCACGGGATTTGAATTTCCCGGGCTTCATTTGCATCTCACCGGGCGCCGCCATTTTTAAATGTCCGCTAGTGCGGACTCCATGCCGCGCGGCTACACGCGGCACGGACTAGGTAGTTCGGACTAGGCTTCCTATTCCGAATTACCATTACTCCTCGTGAAATGAGGTGTAATGGTAGTTCGGAATAGGAAGACTAGTCCAAATTACCTAGTCCATGCCACACTAGCGGACATTTAAAAATGGCGGCGCCCGGTTAGTTCGAACTAGGGTGGTAGTGTAGACATACCCTCAGATACATTCTGGGCATGGCAATCAGTTCAATCCAAACCATAGAATGGACTGCACATTAACAAGAAATCTTGGCCATAATGCAGACAGTTTTCCCTGTCCCGTCCATAAGAGATTTCAGTCTGGCGATATCACAACAGAATGCTTCGGGTGAGACTCAAGATTTGTGGCAAGTTAGCAAGGAGATTCTTGATACACCATACAAAATTTCTAATTTTTCATACTAAAGTGTATGTGTTTGCATGAGTGTGTGAAAACTTTAGGTATGTTCACATCTTCTCCTGCACAAATGGAGCACAACTGTTTGTTCTTTTCAACACTAGCAATTATACTGAATTAGTTTCAAATTGTACTGACCTAAGCATTCTTCAGAAGTAAAATGGCAAGAAGCTCTCTTTCTCTTTCTCCCTCTCCATCCCTCACCCGGGAAAGATGAGATTCCACTTTATTGGACCTAAAATGCTGGCTTTTTAAATTGGGACCTCATGAAAACTCAGTCTCACTTCACAGATTAGATCCTTTTTACATAAAACAACTAGCAGATGTAGTCATTGTTTCTCGGGACTGTAATTAAAGCTTTCTTCTTAAGGAACAGGAATACAGTATCATTTTTTATTAAGTTAATTTTTATTTCAGATGTCTTAAAAGGGGATTGTTAAGATGTGTCTGTTTTTTTTTGGGGGGGGGTAATTTTTGTAATGGGAATTCCATGAAGTGAAATTTTATTTCTTCATCCCTATAAGAATTTCTACCGCTAGGGCATATTTTTTGTTTTACTGAGAAATGGGTAATGTGTAATGACCTGCCAGAATCTGGCCCACTGTAAGTAATAAGTTGTGGTCCAGATCCTCAGCTATTATTAATCAGTATAGCTCCATAGACGTCAATGGGGTTATGTTGAGTTCCGATCTAGGACTATATTTATTAATTTCAGCTACCTACCAAGGGACTGTTTGTTCAGTACTTGCATCCTTGCAAGTAATAAAACAGGAGAAGTTACATATTGGCAGATACTGAGTAATTTCCTGTTATTTGTGAGAAGAAAAGAATATTAGGTTATGGAAATCTGACATTTTTCTTATTAACATTCTTCTTCCAGTTCAAACAGAATTTAGCCTGGCAAATACATTCGCACTCTAAGATAGTAACATTTTATTCACTTTAATCTGTCTCACTATAGCATTTGTCATACAAATGACGTATTTTTAAGAATCAGTGTTTTGGTATAACAAAATTATTATGGAATTTTATGCAATTTGCTGTTCTTGCTTACTTTCATTTGGATATGCAAAATGATTTATTCAATTTCTTAATGATTACATTATGAATAATTAATACTTATGATGTTCATTTTCAATGATGTGAAAACATTTATCTAAATTACGCAGAAAACTGCTTGCAATCATTTGTACATGTTACCAAAGTTTCCTTTTTCCAATCGTTGTTCATTTTAGAAGTTCAGTGAAGAAAACTCTAGTATAATTAATATAGTAATAATGCCTTTATCAGGGCTTCATTGCACTAAGGACATAAACACTCATCCCTGGTCTACATTAGAACTTTATTTTTCATTACCCTGCCCCACACACAAGGTCAAATTTATAAGTAGATCATCTAAACTACCAATAAGCAACTCTTATTTCGAAATAACAGACCGTGAAATTCAAATTCTGTACTCCTGCTTTTCATCAGGAATAACACTAATTCCGAAAATGTTAATTCAAAATAACGGAAGTGTGTGGACACTCCAGTGCCACTAATTTGAAATAATTACTCCCCAAAGTAATTCAAACTAATTACTCCCCAGTGCTTCCTGGGGCTCTAAGTCTGAGGCAGCATGTCCACATTAATGGAGCCTGCCTTGGACTGATTTTGATGCTTCCCCATCGTGAGGACATGCTAGTACAAAATTGTTTAATCAGGAATTATTATGTCAAATTTAGTAATTTTGAAATAATTTCCAGGTGTAGACATGGCCTCTGTCTCTGCCCCAAATAGCGTATAAGAAGCAACAAGTAGCATATCCCACAAGAAGAAAGAACAGAAGCAATTCTTAGGTTTTTCAGTAGAATATTATTTTGCAAAGTTAAAAGTTCATTCCATGGTACAAAACTTTTACATCTTTGTTGTTCCTTTGCCTTCTGCTATTCTTATTATGATAAATTATTTAATTTATTGGTGGAAAATGTCTTCTAAAACTTAATTTGAAAGTCAATGGTCATGTTTTTCAGTAGCAACTGTGGATTCTGAGTAATTAGTTTAACATAATTTGAGTTAGCCTGATTTGCAGAAAGTCCTGAGCATACACTTTCTGAAAATCAGACCTTTCTAAGTATCCCAATTTTATCACACATACACTGAGGCACCAAAAATTAATGGACACTTTTGAAAATCTTAGCCAAATGGTCTAATTCATCAGCTAGTACTCATTAGCTTTTCATTCAGTAGGATTGCTTGTGTGAATAAAGGCTGCAAAATCAGCAAAGATAGTTGGAATATTCATTTTATAACATATAGTATTTATTCTTCATTCTACAGAGCTTATGTGACGGACCGGGCCGTGTCTGGGCACAGCTGAGGGCGTCCGCTCAGGGCGAATTACTCAAATCCGGGGCTCCTTACAGCCCCCCTGACTGGTGACCTCTCCAAATAGGCCACAAACCAGTCTCACAGAGCGCTTCAGCTGCCTGCCTGAAGCCTCACGAGCAAAACCCCTCCGACACCTCAGCAATATCCGTGCCCCAGATGGCCCAGGGCCTCATACACAGGTGGGGGGGTCCTAGCACCCAATCCCACCTACCTCGAACAAGTTCTGTCTGGTTCCAAGAAACCAGCCACAGATCCCTGGTCAATTTACCCTCTGGGCCTTACCCACAAATCACGCTGGGCCAATCCTTTAGAATATATATCTAAAGGTTTATTATTACAATAAAGAAAAGCATGAGAGTAAGGTTATTAAAGTACAGTACGTTACATGCACCGAATCTCCCAGTTCTCAATGCAGGCTCTAGCAGAGGTGTTGCAGCTGCTGGTTTAAAAGTTCTTATTGCACATCCTAAGATCAGGATGGGTTCACAGGTCTTCCGGGCTCTTCGATCCCTGCACTGCTGCCTCTGGGATGAAGTGCTGAGCTGAGAACAAAATGGCACCGACCACATGGCCTCTTTATACCCCCTTCCTGGCCTCTTCTGGTCTCAGCCGGTCACCTGGTCCTCAGCCTCTCTCTGCTGGCAGCTCTTGGGTCTCCGCCCTCATGCTTTAGGTGTGTCCTTGGTCCATCAAGTGCCATTGTTCCACAGGGCTTCGCTCCTCAGCCTGTCCATAGCCATGCTTAACCACATTCCGAGAAATATTCAGCTTCCACACAGATTACAGATTCCTATTTACTCACTCAGACATTATACACTCACATAAATAGCGTACACAAGATCAGCAAACAACAAGCTCCCATTCAATACCCCACATGGCCCCCTTCTATATCATTGTTGGGGCCAGCACCCCCACCTATGGGTGCAGCCATGATCCGGCTGCTTCCCTCAAATTCCAGTAACGTGACAGCTTAACTAGGTTTTTTTAAAATGAGGTTTACTGGAGTGGTCCAGACTGCCCCGCTGTGCTGCCAAACAGCTGACTGGAACAGCGCGGCAGCCATGTTGATGTAAATGAAGTGGCAATTATTTAAATCACCGCTTCATTTTCCTATGTCTAGTAAACTCCATCATCAGAGCCATGTAGTCTAGACATACCCTAGCTGTCCTGTTGTTATGTAAATAGTACCTGAAGCAGGTGTTTCCATTGCCCTAAATCCTATTCTGAATATTATCCTCATTGAGTCAATGTGAGGCTATGTCTAGACTGCAGGCTTCTTTCGAAAGAGGCTCTTTCGAAAGCATCTTTTGAAAGAGCCTCTTTCGAAAGATCACGTCTAGACTGCAGGCGGATCTTTCGAAAGAGCAATCCGCTTTTTCGAAAGAGAGCACCCAGCGAGTCTGGATGCTCTCTTTTGAAGAAGCCCTATTTACGTTGAAGAACGCCTTCTTTCGAAAGAGGAACTTTCGAAAGAAGGCGTTCTTCCTCGTGAAACGAGGTTTACCGCCATCGAAAGAAAAGCCACGTTCTTTCGAAATAATTTCGAAAGAACGCGGCTTGAGTCTGGACGCAGGGGAAGTTTTTTCGGGAAAAGGCTACTTTTCCCGAAAAAACCCCTGAGTCTGGACACGGCCTGAGAGATTTTAATGTGAGAGGAGGCTATGGACTGAGGTAAGGGGGCTAGGGTTTATGACAGAGCCTGGGCTTTATGCTGGAGATATGGGCTTTGAGTGGGGCCAGACCTGAGGGTTTTAGGCTACAGGAGGGAGCTCTAGGCTGGAAGTGAGGACTTCAGAGTGGGGGAGGGGAGTTCAGAGCTGGGGTAGCACATTGAGATGCAAGAGGGAGTGTGGGGTGTGAGCTCCAGGTGGAGTTTAGATGTAGGAGCTGGCTCAGAGTTGGGGCAAGGGGTTGGGATAAAGGAGGGGCTTGAGGATGTGGGTTTCATCTGGCACTCACATCTGGTAGCTCCCCAGGAGTGGCAACATATCCCTTGGCTCCTAGGAGGAAGCATGGCCAGGCAATTCTGCAAGGTGCCTCCACCTGCAGGCACTGCCTCCACAGCTCCTATTGGCCATAGTTCCTAGCCAGTGGGAGCTGCAGAGTTGGTACTTGGGGTAGGACAGAGACAGAACACAGAGCCCCACTGGCCCTCCCTCTTTTAAGGAGTGGAGGGACTTGTTACCACTTCTGGGAAGCTGCACAGAACTAGATAGGAAGCCTGACAAACCTACACCAACCTGATTTTAATGGCCCAATCACCAATGCTGACAAGAACCACCACGGTCCCTTTTCTACCAGGTATTCTGGTCGAAAACCAGACACCTGACAACCCAACTTGGACAGCGATAAAGGGCAGCTTAAGAGACAGCAGCTTGTCCTCAATTGACTAAGGACAGAAGAGCTGCCCAGAGTATCAACACAGACCTTATCTCCTCACCTCATACCCAGCCCACACCCTAAACCAAGCCTTTTAATCTGGCCTGTGACTCACTGCCCTGGACCTACAGGCAGGAAGCAACCCCAGGGCTCCGAATAGCTGGCTGCTCCATCTGCTCTGTGCTGGGTGAAGGGAGAAACTTTGTGCGCTGTGAACCCCATCCTTCACCTAAACTCCCCCTCATACTCCACACCCTCTCCTGTATCACTATTCTCTACTCTCAGCTCCCTTCTACACCCAATCTTCATCCCAGATCCTGCACCCCATCCATAGAAAAGGGTGGCCCTTGGCCATTTACCAAAATTTTGGAGTAGTCACCAATCAAAAATTATTGTCCACCCCTGCCCTAAACTGAGTCATATGGAAGGATCTTCCAGCAGTCTTTTTGCACCAGCAGAATTCTCCTTTTTCACATCTCATGCTTTGAGAGTCTGTTTATACCATTCTGACCCATGTACTCAGTGTACAGAATGGGAGTGACACTCTTAAAAGTGCTACTCTGCTCTTGCTTGTGATTTCCACTATGTAATACCTATGCAATCTAAATTTGTTATCTTAGCACCAGAAACTGAAATAATGCTACCAACATTCCCTAGTGCACTGGAGTTAAAACTGTGTTTGCTAGAATAATTTTTAAAAGTGGGTCTATCTGGAAGATTGATTATACCTCACATCAAATCCCAGTATATTTAGGGCTTAGCTTTGTTATGACATTGCTTAGACTATATATAAGCTATAAATGTTTTTATAAACCATTTTATAGTACATTCAGCCCCAGTCTATACTAAGATTTGTAACAGTGTTAGCACCTAGCAAGCACCTGTCAAGAACTATTTTTAACTGTGTGCTTCTGGCTAACATAGTTAGAACTCTAGAAAGGAGAAAACCAATATGGATCAAGATGGAATAACCAATTAGTCTTTGTATTGATTTGTACTAGTACAAGATGTAGTAGAGGCAAACACTGGCTAATCCAGCTTAGGCAAAACCAAAAGGCAAGATCTGAAAGGTGCTATTATCACTTTGAAACTGGGAATTAAGAAAGTGATCAAAGCTCTGTTCAATGTCTGTAAAGAATACGAGAGTAGAATGAGATCATGTCTCTTACTTTTGTTTCTACCTTGATTAGTTGATACAGCACAAAGAAAGTGTATGGAGAAGAATGTACTTAGCAGGGGGTTAGATTAATAACTACTACTAATACTAGGCAATTTCCCTTTATAATTTCTGATTCTATTGAAACTATGGTACAAATTGCACGTAAAGTGAGAACTAGGTTTAGTATTGAAGCATGTGATATTTACAGGGTTCTGTTTTGGGAGGGGGGGTTCACTTAGGCAAAGTCTCCTTGATTTCACTTGAGTGAGAACTGAAGAAGAGCAACCAGATTTGGCAAAAGTATGTAGTGTCGTGGACAGCAACTATGCAAGACATGGTACTGGTGAGAAGAATGCCGGAGATTAACTCCTTTGACCTCAAGGAATATTGAGGCTATAAAGTGGTCAAGTTGGATTCTAGGCATGGAAAACCAACCTAATTTCTGCAACCTTGACTAGCGATGACCTGGGCATTATATTTCTCTCATGTGGATGAATATTGCTACAAGACCTGGCATTTGTAGCATGAACTATTTTTCCATTTATAGGTTATGTATCTTTATCCTCTTCCTGGGTAAATATTTAGAGTTAATTGAGAAGATGGAATTGGGTGTAACACTTACAAACTTTATTTCATACACACAACTATAATTGAAATTATAGAAAATGATCAATTTGCATAATTATAAGTGTGTAAAGTACTTTTCTCTACTATTAATACTTACAGTCCTGTGAATATTTAAAATATATGGAGATCACTGGAAAGAAAGATAGAAAGGAAATTTAGGAGACTCATAAAAAGGGCGTTTCTGATTCAATTTTAACTATCTCAGAGACCCAAACAACACCCAAAGAAATGGAAAGTGAATTTTATACTCTTCTTTAAACCATATTTGATAATTCACACTGAATATAATAAATTAATTTCCTACCACTCTCCATATGTGACCACAGAGGTATACATAATTAATCGTTCATATTTAATGATTTGCTTCACTTATTTCTTCATAATTCCTATACATAAATATGGTCTAACTATTTAGGTACTGCATAATCTAATTGCTAAAGACCTCAAAACTCCCTTTTTGTGTAATTCTGTGGTTTATTGTACCCATTGGTGGTTACTCATTAGTGTTTCAGAATGAGGGTGAAAAATATCTGGGCTGGTTTTATCTCTTTAGAACTATACTGCTTAACTTAATCCCAGCTCTGTCATAGCTATTCCAACAAAGCCTCACACTAATCTAAGAGGTCTTTAATCATAGAAAGCCTACTAATGCAATTAATTGTTCTCCTTACTGGTACAACTTTCATAACTTTCATTTAACATGCTCAGCAAAGGAATTATGTTATCCAAAATTATAAGCACTTCAAAAATGGTCAGCGTAAATAATATCTTTGTTTCACTTTGAATGTTTATGGGAGGAGAGAAAAAAGAAAGTTGAATTTCTCTTAGCTTGATCTAATAAGTTTCTCATTTTTTCCCCAATTAATCTTTAAAAAATCGTATGTATGCCCAACCCCATCTTGTCCCTATTAAAGGGCACCCAAAATAGCTACTTGTATCCATACAAGATTTGAAAACATTTTAATTAATATAGAGTTACACAATTTGCATAAACTTTAATTGCTCTAAAGATGAAGTGCCAATTACTGTATTATTAATTTGTGAAAACTGAAAGCTCAATATATCGTGGCTAATGGAGCTAATTATCTGAGCAATAGAAATATTCAGTGAGCTTGGTAAGCCAGTCAATTGACTGGTCAAATAACGTTAGTTGACCAGTCATTTAACTTACCATTAATGGACCAAGGTCAAATATTGTCAAATATTCTAGTAATAAGATTCTGACGTATATAGCTGTCGACCATTCTGATTGTACCTTGGCACCATTTCTTCACTTTTAGAACTTCATTGTCCAGAAGTACTGAAAGAAGGACAGGATTTTATAATGGTTTAATCTGGCCTCAACTTAATATTAGATGTCTGGGACTACCAGGCAGATAAAAGCGTACAGTACAGGCAACTCCGTATTCATTCAATTACTTCCTGAGGGGATTTCTAGCAGCCCCTTCTCTTTTTCCATCCAGATTTCCTATAGCTGACACATTACTGGAACCGTAGCAGCCTCCCCACCCCATCATAGGAGGGTCAAGGTGGGCTATAAGAAAAGGAGGTTGGCTCTTTTCCATGCCATTCATTGCAGCAACTCCACCCCACCCTCCATTCTGTTCCTGTAATTAACATCTCTTTTTTGAAAGTTCTTTTTCAAGCCATTTGTCTGGTCACTGTATAACTTCCCTATGAATATGTGGATGGCATATCCATCCCACATTTCTGTAATGAGGTGTGACATATAGCCTAACTTGCTATATCAAAAAAGCCCTCCCCAAAGGTTTAGTGCTGCTCCAGACAACTCTGTGTAAAATGCGGCTTTGCCGCATGAGGGTGGCCCTTTCAAACCATTCTACCTATCCAGTTCCCACAGGAAGAATCTGTGTTGCCATACTGGTGCCTTTTCCCCTTTTGCTACAATTTGACTTCTTGCTGCACTCTAGCCATAGAGCACTTTTCATTCTGCCTGCCAGACAAATCCCTTCTTCCTCCTTTTAAAGTTGTGGTATAGCCATTTCATTTGTTTTGCATTTCTTTGATTTAAAGAAATTCAGTTCAGCACCTCCTTTTTGTGTAATTAAACATAACTATTTAAGCTGTATGAGCTGAAAACCTTAGTCTCACTCTTTTTTATTGTTCTAATAAATTATTGCTTTAAAATATTTGACCACTTTTGATAATATTTGGTCAACATTTGACCTGTAAATTAACCAGTTCTTTTGGACCACTCAAATACAATACCATAAACATACACATCAACACTGTTAAATATTTAAGTTTGGGTATTAACAATTACATATTTGCTGTATCAACAGGGGAACAATTATTAAATCAAGGTGGTTCAACTATCATTTGGCTTATTAAAAGTTGAGCTCAGGCTTTTACAAAGATTTAAATTAAAGGGAAACAAGAAGACCTTTTATAAATACATTAAAAGCAAGAGGAAGACCAAGGAGAGGGTAGGCCCACTGCTTAGTGAGGAGGGAGAAGCAGTAACAGGAAACTTGGAAATGGCAGAGATGCTCAATGACTTCTTTGTTTCGGTCTTCACCGAGAAGTCTGGAGGTGTGCCTAACGTAGTGAATACAAGCAGAGAGAGGGTAAGTTTAAAAGATAGGATACACAAAGAACAAGTTAAAAATCACTTAGGAAAGTTAGATGTCAGCAAGTCACCAGGTCCTGATGAAATGCATCCCAGGATACTCAAGGAGCTGATAGAGGAGGTATCTGAGCCTTTAGCTATGATCTTTGAAAAATCATGGCAGACAGGGGAGATTCCAGAAGACTGGAAAAGGGCAAATATTGTGCCCATCTATAAAAAGGGGAATAAAAACAACCCAGGAAACTACAGACCGGTCAGTTTAACGTCTGTCCCAGGGAAGATAATGGAGCAGGTAATTAAGGAAATCATATGCAAACACTTGGAAGGTACTAAAGTGATAGGGAATAGCCAGCATGGGTTTGTGAAGAACAAGTCATGCCGAACTAATCTGATAGCTTTCTTTGATAGGATAACGAGCCTTGTGCATAAGGGAGAAGCGGTGGATGTCATATACCTAGACTTTAGTAAGGCATTTGATACGGTCTCGCATGATATTCTTATTGATAAACTAGGCAAAGATAACTTAGATAGGGCCACGATAAGCTGGGTGCATAATTGGCTGGATAACCGTAGTCAGAGAGTTGTTGTTAACGGTGCTAAATCCTGCTGGAAAGGGATAACAAGTGGAGTTCCACAAGGGTCTGTTTTGGGACCCGTACTGTTCAATATCTTCATCAATGATGTAGATATTGGGATAGAGAGTACGCTTATTAAGTTTGCAGATGATACCAAACTGGGTGGGGTTGCAACTTCTTTGGAGGATAGGGACATAATTCAAAATGACCTTTGCAAGTTAGAGAAATGGTCAGAGGTAAACAGGATGAGGTTTAATAAAGAGAAATGCAAAGTGCTCCACTTAGGAAGGAACAATCAGTTCCATACATACAAGATGGGAAGCGACTGTCTAGGAAGGAGCATGGCGGAAAGGGATCTAGGGGTCATAGTGGACCACAAGTTGAATATGAGTCAACAGTGTGATGCTGTTGCAAAAAAAGCAAATATGATTCTAGGTTGTATCAACAGGTGTGTTGTAAGCAAAACTCGTGAAGTCATTCTGCCGCTCTACTCTGCACTAGTTAGGCCTCAGCTGGAGTACTGTGTCCAGTTCTGGGCGCCACATTTCAAGAAAGATGTGGAGAAATTGGAAAGGGTACAGAGAAGAGCGACAAGAATGATTAAAGGTTTAGAGAACATGACCTATGAAGCCAGGCTTCATGAACTGGGCTTGTTTAGTTTGGAAAAAAGAAGATTAAGGGGGGACATGATAGCGGTTTTCAAATATCTAAAAGGGTGTCACAAGGAGGAAGGCGAAAATTTGTTCCTCTTGGTTTCTGAGGACAGGACAAGCAGTAATGGGCTTAAAGTGCAGCAGGGGAGGTTTAGATTGGACATTAGGAAAAAATTCCTAACTGTCAGGGTGGACAAATATTGGAATAAATTGCCAAAGGAGGTGGTGGAATCTCCCTCTCTGGAGATATTTAAGAACAGGTTAGATAGACATCTGTCAGGGATGGTGTAGACGGAGCTTGGTCCTGCCTTGAGGGTGGGGACTGGACTCGATGACCTCTCGAGGTCCCTTCCAGTCCTATTATTCTATGATTCTATGAAATTTAGAGTTCCCCAAATTTTCCAAATTAAACAGAAATTAATTTGAAAATGTGGGGAAAGATTGTACAAACCAGGAAATCTAGTCAGGTACAATGATCATGAATCTAATTTATAGAAATAGATGTCATATTCCCATATTTAACTAAGGCACTATTGATTTTGGAAGAGGTAGAAGGAAATGGAATCCACATAACCCAATATATATTACAAAGTATGGAAGTATCCAGATTCTATAGATGTATGCCATGATCTTGCAATCACTCAAGGATATGCTTGCATTAGGTGTGGGAATCCTATAGAAACACTAATACAGGTATTGTGTCATATGCAGAAAGCGTCTCTCCCCATTCTTCATTTCTTCTCAAGTTGGAAGAAAGCACTTTAATCCTAGGTTCTGTTTTAGAGCAGTAGGGCTAGTATGGCTGAATTGCAAATGGCATAGATGAGAAAGCATGTGACTTATACCTCACAATTTGGGTTGGTCCCTGTGATGGGCCAACCCCGTCCCCCCTCACGAGCCGGGGAGCGCCGTTAGCTCCTGGACCGGAAGGAGACCAGTGTGGCCCCCACCGATGCTGCTGAGTGTGCACCCTAAGCTGGGCGCCACATTTAAAACCGTCACCAGCTCAGATGGTGGGGAGAGTGGCCAGAGACGCCAGGGCAGTGGCAGGAGAGGCCGGAGATGCCAGGGTAGCGGCGAGAGCATCTGGAAATGCCAGGGTAGCGGCAGGAGTGGCCAGAGATGCTGGGCAGTGGCAGGGGCGGCCGGTGACACTGGGGTAGCAGCGGGAGTGGCCGGAGATGCCAGGGCGGTGGGCAGAGTGGCCAGAGATGCCAGGGTAGTGGGCGAAGCAGCTGGAGACACCAGGGCTGTGGGTGCAGCAGCCAGAGACGCTGGGGCTGACACAGAGAACCCCAAAAACATCAGGGCCGGACCGGAGATGACCAGCATGGATGGCTCCCCGACGCCAGCGCCCGGGCAGGGACACCGTCCATGGATGATGGGATGGCTACCGTCATCACTCAGGCCAGACACCTGGAGAAGAAGCATTTAGACCATGTAGGAAGGAGGTCCAGGACGGGGGTATGCCGGTACCGATGGCCAGAGACCCCGAGAGGGGTGATGAGTGAACCCGGAGTGACTCAGCCTTTGGGTAAGATCCTTGTGGCCTTACCCTAAGGGTCCTGGGGCTGGAACTTGGGAGCTCCCCTACTCAACCCAAGCTAATTAGCGGTAGGACTTGGCAAACTGGATCAAGGGAAGGGTTAAAACCCCCCGCGTACTTGGAAGGACGCCCTGTATGGGCGCAGACTATAACACTTAGTACTAATCGCAGTCCGGCCCGAGAGAGACTGGGCTATCATGCTTCAGGCTCTGCCCTGGTACACGAGCACTCCCAGCCTCTAAAGTTATCTGGCCCAGACTAAACCTAGGAGAGGGGCCTCCGTGAGGCTTGAACGTGAGTGCCCCATCCCCACATCACCTGAGGGGGGGGATGGAGCATTGACAGTTGTGGGGGCTGGAGCACTGACAGTCGCCTATCGCAAGTTAGAACAGCCCAACCAAGAACTGCTTCATAATTTGCTAGCTGGCAAATGCACAAAAAGGGATGGCAATATAGCCAACATATGGAATAGCACACAGGAATCCCAGCTCCATCTTTTTTTTCTCCTTCAGCTACACCTTCTTTTTCCTCCTATCGCAGATCATGAGAGGAACATCAACTGTGCAACCAGAGAATTTCCCCTCTTCACAGAGGTGATTCTCATCAGATACAATAGCTTTAGGTACAGATTCTGAATCAGTGCCACAAAAATCAGCAGCACCAGAATTAGATCCATACACTTTAAGGGAGAAAAGGGGTTTCCTATTTTGAAATCTAAAGACATGCAAAACATATAAGTATCCAGAAACATGATTTTAATTACTAAACTGAAAGATAATGCAGCACAATGTAGAAATGTGTTTATTGTGTGCTATTTATTTGTGTGCTTTTATTACTAATTGTACAGCATAATAAAACCCAGATATAGTTTTAAAAATCTCATTTCCAAATCATTAAAGAATAGTCCAACGTATTTTACTAGATTAGTATGTCTCCATCATGCCAAATACCCTCTCAAGACTTTATGTCTATATTGTAAACGTTAATAATAGCTAATATTCTAGAAGTACACTAGTTGCAGCTTTTAATTCTACATAGAGTTGTAAAGATGGACTGGAAATATTAAACTCTTCCTTGGGTGTCATAAGTGGAGAACACTTCCTCCCACACATCCAGCACAATTTTGCTTTGTGATGTTGTATATTGACATTCAACTTCCTTTCAAGCATTTTGTTTACTAATCTGTTTTCAGTGCAACATTCTCTCTCCACATTTCTCTTCTCTTCTCAGGAGTGCCCTGAGTCTTAATTCATTAATGATTTTAAGGTGCTGTAAGAGCCTCAAAGGGAAGGTGCTTTAGAAGTTCAAATTGTGCTGTACATTAGATACAATACACCACCAGAACACTTCAACTCCGTGTCATCAGGTTTCTGCAAGGGGAGCAACTTGCCAATAATGACTCAAAGATTTGTGTGGGCCCAGTACATTTTAATTTAAATCAGGTATATATTGATTGTATCCCATAGCTTTGCTATTTGGACATACAGAATATTATTGTCTTGTTGGTCAGATTCAGTTAAACCAATCTCTAAGTTATCTAAAAATCAATGGAACTGGTGTACACTGAGTTCTGAAAATAAAAGCTTGACCATAGTGGGAGGGTTTTTTATTTTTTATTAACCTTACTTTTAAAGGTACAGACTTTGCCACTAATTCATACAGGGGATAATTGAAAAATAAGTAAGCTTTGTATAATTTGATTTTAATAACTGATTAATTATATTGATGTTTTAAGCTTTTTATAATGTTATCAATAAACTTTGTGAGAGATAAGACAATTCTTTAACTGCAATAGACACTGATATTTTAAAAGCTAAAGCTTTATAAACTGTTATAAACTGTTAAAACACAGATTGTCAACATCATACATCAAAATGTACAAAGTAAATATCCTTAAATCAATAAATTATGCTGGTTTTTACTAATCATTTGGTATGAATAAGGATAGTGGAATCTGATCCTCAATACTTTTAATGATTTATACTTTTGATAAAATGTTCAGAGCAATGTGTTATACTTAAGAGAAGCACACGGGATCTTTTTCAGGGGGATAAGGTAACACGCTACATTTATTGATAATGTAACAAAGTTGCATATGTATTTACACACACATGCACATATACATGTCCTGCTGATGGAATAGTTACAGTCTATTGCTCGATCCAACCTGTTTGCCAGATAGGTTAGGTGCGAGAGAGGGAGCCGGGTTCCTGTCAGTCCAGACTGACACTCCTCTTGGTCTTAGCAGGACAGAACCCGAAGAACCATACAAGACACCCCATCCTCTATAGGACTTTCCTTACATGCAAGTCTATGTATTTTGCCTTGTCAGTCCGTAATTAGTCATTCAGCATCACAATCAATCTTCCTACGACATATGCTTATTACAAAGAAATTGTTCTCACAGTCATCTGATATCAGTATGCTGACGACCCCTCCTGCGTGTTGTCTTTCCGGCGAAAGTTGTGATTGGTTCCCTATCAAGGGGTGCTTGCCTCTAGCTTCAGGGTTCATCAGTCTTCCCCAGTAGTCTGCATCTTCATTGTGCTTTCACTTAGTTGATTATTATTTGGTGCTTCTGTGTCTCCAGCTCCTCCTAAAACATTCTCTCTCTCATTCACACAAACAATACATTTACAGAATTGCAACATGGAACAAAGGGGCACTTCTAGTCACTTTAACAAAGTTACAAAGTCTTTCAACATTAAGCTTCTTTCTATCTATTGTCATAACCCCGTGTTCTGTACCTCGGTACCTTCAGTGGTCTGAACTGTCAGTGTGAGTGTTGTCTGGTCTGGGTCGTCGTGGCGCGCTCCTGACAGGACCTCTTCTCCGTCAGTGATGATAAACTTTCGGCTGCGCGCATAACAATTGGTACTCCCTTTATCTAGAGTGTTAGACCCCGTGCACTTGGGTCAACACAGGAGATCTCTGAGAGGCCCCGAAAATGACAGATGCAGGCAAGGTTTGAAATCAGTAGAGCAGGTTTATTGTCAACTGTGAAGCTCTACCAGTTGGTAACAGAGCTCAGTACAATGTTACACCACTGGGCACTATGGCCCGCGTTGTCAAGGCACCAACACTGGGCAGGCCTATTGCCATATAACAGATATTAACAGCAGTCAGTCAGAGTTAAGCTACTGTGCATTCTGTAAGTTTAGGCAATGACACCTGCCGTTCAGGTGCCTAGTGCGCCCCCGCCCCCCCCCCCCCGAAGGTCAGCTAGAGAGCATCCTTTGCAGTGTCCTTTTATAGACAGGTACAAACAACTTACATCACTTCTTTACGTACCAGGTTGCCACCCCTCACCTTATGGAAGGGGGGCTTACTTACTATCCTTCATGCTGTCAATCTCGACCCAATTCTGAACGTAGGTTGGTATGTACATTAGTTTTTAGGGAGTCTTTGTACCAAGATATTTCTTATTAAGATGTTCCGTTACTCCCCTTTGGCTTACAGTTTGTACCCAGTGCCTCCCTGTGTCCTTCATGCTTGACCTAACTTACTCAATCACACAATTATCAATAGGGCCTCTTTCTTAGCTCCTGTGTTACTGAACCAAAGTTTTGCTCACTAGATTGCAGGCCTGTTGCTGTTTTCATGTTACAGTAGGCCTGTTGACTCCATATTACAGACCCTCAACTTACTATATCTACTACAAGGCCTTACCTAATATTACCATCACGATGTATTACAATATTCTATCCCTTCAATTTAACATGCTAACATCAAACAGAACCAGAGCTAAGTTAACAAATCTGCCTGGCCTATCTGAGACCTGCATCTTGTATTTAAGTTCAATCCAAACTTTTGCTATAACATACATTTATTATAACTGACTTTTTAGTTACAAAATTCCAATTCCAGTGCTACAAATGTGGACCTATGCTTTCAAATTTGACTAATGGTTTAAATTGTTTCAATATTTTGGTAATTAATTTGGGACACATTAATGGATCCTGATTTTCAGAAGGCAGATGCTTAGCATGATTTGAGTGAATGCCCTTTTTTGAGGCATTCACTGTCTATTATGAAAAAGAAGGTCATGGTCATTAGTAGGCTTAATAATAGCATTCATTCTTGACAGCATGCTTTGTACTTGCATTTTATGACTGGGAGAAGAGGGCAAAATATGTTGATAGAATTGTTACTTCTGAAATTCTCAAGACTCTTGCCTAGAGAACTATGTTTTTTTCCTTTATATATTCTTTAAAAGACATTTTTATGGACAAAAGCAGGGTTTGTGAACAGACTCTAAAAGTTTGAACTCAGGGCTTTCTAGTCACAAAATTATTTTGTAATGTTAATTGACATGCAAATCAGAATCATTTCAACTTTTGGAAGAAATATAATGTTAGTAATGAGATATCTCCACAGAGGGTTGCCAAATTGCCCATTTTTCAAAATTGGAGACAGTACGACCACAGGCTTACCTGTCACATTGCTCAGACTCCTTTCCTCTAGTATTCAACTGCCATCTGAGGGACCAGGCTGGAAGTAGGTGACATGAACTATGGGTAGAAACTAGTCTCAGAACAAGGGCTGGAGACAGCTGGGACCTGAGAGGCTAAGAAAGCAGGATGGGTGGTGAACCTGGCCTCCAGCCCTGCTCCTCAAATGCTGCATGCTGTCAAGATCCCTTCTCTAGGCCACAGCAGTACATACCTTTCTGCTGGAGCTGGACCCAGACCCGGTGCCTCGGAATAAGCTTCCCTCCATCAGCTGAGCTTCCTCAGTATCAATGGATTTTCCCATTCTCCTGGTACTGGATGCTGACTGTGGTTACTGTGGTAACCAGTAAAGTCCAGTCAGAAGTACTGACCAGGCATTGAACGGGTACCCTTTTGACTGGATTTTCTGGTTGAAAACCAGACAGCTGGTGACACTCTGCCATAGGTGTGTGACAGCAAAAAAGAAAGAAGATGTAGGGCTAGACAGAATCATTGACCATCACTGCACTCAGAGCCTAGCATGAGCTGCTGCTAAGGTGCATCTAAGGACAGAAGGGCCGGACCACTTCACAAGGAGGCTTCAGAGGCACCATAGAAGCAGCAGGGCCTCAGGAGGAAGGGATGGCACTAGGGACAACTAGATCTCAGCACATTCCATAGCATGCCTCCCACACACCCCTGTTCAGCCCTCAGAGCCACCTAGAGTGCACCACACAGGGTCTAGTGGTGATTTAATGAGCCCTGGACTCCTGAAATATCACTCACAAGGAGCCCCGAGCCTTTTTTTAATTGCCGGAACCTGAGGTAACTGCTCCATTTGCCTCCCTTCCCTGTTGGAAGGCTCGCCTAAGGAGGGAATTACCTGGCAGAAAAGGGATGAGGAGTAGGCTAAGTCATGTACTTAATCCTCTTTAAACAACAGCCAGTTGGGCTATCTGCTCAAAATGATGTCACCAATTATTCTCACTCCAGTGCATTTGAGAAGTCTGGGAGGCATTGTACCTCTCCAAGGCAGACTACCACTCTTTGTGCTACCTAGGGGATTGTGGCTCTTCACTGGCCCTGACTGTTAGATCAGTGCCATCAGCTCCAGGATTGTTAAAGGGAAAAAAGAAGAAAACTACAGTATAAACTGTAGTTCTTATAATCAACAAATTCATTTGAAAAAAAAATTTGACTAGCACCAAGGGGACTTATACAAAACTCTGATATATTAAAAAAGAATAATGGCTATTAAAGCGAGTTTTCCAGATTGAACCTTTCTTTGCTTCTGACTAATTTTACAGCCAATTACACTGCATTCACTGTCAGCTCATTATTCACTAATGCACATCAATAAGTTTGTTTCTGCTGGTGAAAGAAGAAGCTGAATTATTTGTTGTTAATTCAGCTACCTGCAAATCTGGGCTGTTGACTGAGATATTATGTTTCCATTTGGTTAGCAGAGAATGACATGAAGAATATATTGACAATAATGAGAGCTGTGTCTGACTCCACAATTACAGTTAAAATACTAGCCAGCAAACCAACATTTCTCCTCTCCCCTTCTACATAAACTTCCTATTGTGGTATAGCTGAGACTATTCAAGCATAAAATGTAAAATACATGGTTACCAGCTTTTAGTGGACTAAACCCAATCACCTATATGGTGTGGGGTGGATTTTACAGGGCAAATGTCCACTGAATGTCAGTGTTCCTTCACATACATGTACTGACTGTGCTGACTGTTTATAATTAAACATCATGAGCCTGACAAGTGTAGGAAGAAATATATACTGGGAATAAATTAGATTAAAGGGTGAAAAGGCAAGGAAGCATCACAATCTTACATTACAATAATCCATACTAATCAGTGTGTGGATAAACTGGTTATTGCAGAAATCTTCACATGATTAAATGGGAAAGGGATATATCTATAAATAAGAGTGGCTTTGTCATTAGGACCCTGTTTTTGTATTACAGAGATGTAGTTTCAATGGCTTGTTCTACAGATTTCTTATATTACCTTATTCAAGGCATTTCTTTTTACTGAGTCTTAATTCCTCCATACGTAAAGTCAGGATTATACTTCCTTTTCCTACCTTCATCCTGTCTTGTCTATTTAGGCTTTACCCTCACTAAAAAATAAAGTGCATGGTTTAACATATAATAAAGAGCATGCCTAAAATCCTAGTGTAAACAAGGAAGTTGTTGTTTCAATATGTGTTCTTTCATGAGACCTTAGTCTCATGCAAATAGTAGGATTAAAGTGGGTAAGTAAAAGGATACAGAAAAGGAAGCCGAAAAGGACAAACTATTGTACGCGCTCAACATGCGGAATACAGCTTTATAACAGTAACTGCATGCAATTTTACTATTATTGAAGTGCAATCTTAAACAATAATCATTGTCAAGGAATAGTCCCGTCCCAGAATGTGGTTCCACCAAACAGGTGTACCAGAACAATATGTATAATAAGGCTGCTGAAAACCAGTGAACCAAACTGTAAACTTTATATATGATGGAAATCATTTTAAACTCAAGTGGTGCTACTGGACTCCCAGCATCCAAAATTCTTATCCATATGTATATGAAAGAATTATGGAGAGGCCTGGGAATGACACAGAGACAAGAATGAGTAATTTGGGAAGGGAAGAGCTGGGGAGTGCTTGAAGGGTGAAAAGATTAAAATAGCTACAGAAGAGTTATTACAAAAATTCAAAGAGAAGATTTCTATGATCCAGTGACTAAGGCACTCACCTGAGAGATTAAAGAGCCTTGTTCTATTCCCATCTCCCATACAAGGGAAAGGGAGACTTGTACCTGAGTGCTGAGCTAAATGTAATGAACAGGGTTCTCTCCTCCCTCTCCACCTCCTATAATGTGAAAACATGTCTTTAGGGACCCAGTACCATATGGAAGGTTTGACCATGTTGACTAGATTAGTCCCCAAAAATGCATTAGGTAGAGAAAAACCTATCCTGTCCCAGTTTGTGTACCACACTGGAGCTTCAGTGTCTGCACACCTGGAATGGGGCTACAGTGAACAGAAGGAGACGCATAAGTGTGTGGGGAGCTTTTATTGACCAAATTTAAGTGCCAAAATAGCAAGGAGTCTTGTGTGGCATCTCAATGATTAACAGATTTGTTTGGACATAAGTAAAAACCACTTCATCAGCTGCATGGAAGGGAAATCACAGGGGTAAGGATTGAGTTTCTTTGTGAAGTTGAGGGATTTCCACTTCATATGGCTAAATTCAGTGCCTTGCATGGTGACAAGTCTCAGAGAGGTAGACATGTTTGTCCATTCATGATATTTAAGTGCCACACAGTTTTTGGCAGCTATAAAGCTTGGGAGCATCTGACTGTATTTTTTCTCCCACTGGGACCTGATTCTTCAATTTAGGCACTTTCATCCTTTTGTGCATTCAGCCCAATGTATTCAATATTATCCAGTTTTGTAAATGCACTTAAGCATGCTGTGCTTAGCAAATAATATTATTATACTAAAATGTTACATTAATTATGTGGTGGACATAAACAAATTTCCTCATGTATTAAAATGGCAGCAAACCAATTAGTCAATCATTAATAGTTATTTTCCTTCCAGCTACAAGTAAAACAAATATAGCATCTGAAACATCTCTGTTACCTAATGCCAGTAGTGATTTGAGGATAACAGTATAATCTGCAAACCAGGAAAACCAAGTAGCAGTTGCCTTTAATAATGCATAGATATTTTGCTGCAGCGGATGTTTTATTGTCTGCATAAATGTACAATACATGCCATCTCTGCCTTTATAATTCCTCATAAAATTAAGCAAGCTGTGTGCTGATCTATTCTAAACTTATGAGCAACTTTTTTATATGTTATTGGGGATTGATTTGTATTTGTGCATAAAGATCGCTGTCCAGGATTCAAACATGTTGTGATATTAGTTGTACTGATTTGTGAAATATACACCAATATAATTTATTTTATTTTATAAATATCCATATTGTACCTTATAGCCTTTGCCATTTGTAAAATCCTAGGCCAATTTTGAAAGGAAAACAGAGAGCCAAAGTTTCTCTTTCATCACTGCTTAGTGCACTTCATTACAAAAATGTGGACTGTATAACAAAAGAAAATATTTTGTATGTTTTGGAAGCATTATATAGCAATCTTTACTCACTTAGGCTGTCCTTCATTAGCATTTTTGTTGGTAAGACTTTCTTTAGTTAGAATTCTGAAAAAAACTCACCCCAACCACAGTAGTTTCACTGACAGAAGCCCCAGTATGGACAGTGCTATGTGGACACAATGTGTACTGCCAACATATCTACTGTCATATTAGGGTTGTTTTGATTATGTCATAGGAAGAGCTCTCTCTGCTGGCATAGAACAACTTTGCAGGAGACCTTATAGTGGTGCAGCTGCAGGGATATCTCAATCTTCCAGCATGCTGGCCACACACAGTTTGCCAGGGTTATCCACTGGCAGGCTGCCAGACAGTTTGTGCCATTGGAAACTCAGGTAAACAATTGCTTACAGTTCCCAATTCACCATTCTTGGCCAATGGGAGCTGTGGAAAGAGGCACAGGCTGTGGGAAGAGCTCCCACTGGCTGAGAATGGTGAATCACCACTGGGAGTTCCAGACGCTCAAGTAAACAAGCTGTCTGGCAGCCTGTCAGTAGTTAATCCTGATTAACCCCATGCAGCTGATGGCATTGGTTCCCAAACTGTGGGGTATGAAGAAATTCTAGGGGGGGCGCGAGGCGAAGCAGCCTCCTCCCCCATCAAGTTTTGCTGCCCTGTTCAGTTCCTCCCCCCCCCCCTTTTTTTTTTGCTCAACAAGTTTTGCTACTATTGGGGGAGGGCGTGAGGGTTTTTCAAAAATCAAAAAGGGGGGCATGATGCCAAAAAGTTTGGGAACCACTGGGCTACAGGTTTCCCATGCCTGGCCTAAAATAATCTGTAGCATTTCAATGATCTTACTTGCCTTATTCATATTATTGACTTCAACAGGGCTAATCCTATGTCATAGAATCATAGAACACGAGAACTGGATGGGACCTCAAAAGATCATCAAGTCCAGTCCCCTGCCCTCATGGCAGGACCAAGCCCCGTCTAGATCATCCCTGATGAATGTCTGTTTTACCTGCTCTTAAATATTCCCAGGGATTGGAGATTCCACAACCTCCATAGGCAATTTATTCCAGTGTCTAACCACCCTGAAAGTTAGGAATTTTTTCCAAATTTCCAACCTAAATTTCCCTTGCTATAGTTTAAGCCCATTGCTTCTTGTACCATCATCAGGCCAAGGAGAACAATTTCCCTCCTCCCCACTCTGACAGCCTTTTAGATACCTGAAAACCACTATCACGTCCCCTCTCAGTCTTCTCTTTTCCAAACTAAACAAACACAATTCCTTCAGCCTTGCCTCATAGCTCATGTTTCTAGACCTTTAATAGTTTTAGAATAATCTAATATATAAAGGAGAATGTTTGTGCGCTAATAACTTGTACACTATAAGAGCTACCGCAACCAAACTTTGCATGGGATAACCTTTCCTACAGGATAAGGTTTTAAGGTACCTTTGGACCCAATAGGACCTGATCTCAACCTGTAAAAAAAAGATAACCTGTCATGCTGCACTGCAGGGGCAGCCCCACCCACCCTTGGTCATGTGCCTGCCGCCTGCAGCCGCCAGCACCGTCCGGGACTCGCCCCAACTCCATGCGCACAATGGCTCAGGCACTCTCCCTGTCCTCCTTGACTATGGTTACCAGGTAGTCTAAAAAAATAAACCGGACACACTTGACTGGGGGGGGGGGAGAGGAACGGGCCAGGAGGGCAGTGGGGCCAGCCAGCAGAGATAGGGAGAGGGGCAGCTGGTGGGAGACAGAGCTGGTGGGGGAAGATCAGGGGAGGGGCGGCCGATGGGAAGCAGAGCTGGTCGGGGGAGATAGGGATGGGGGGGGAGGCAGCCAACGGGAGTGAGGCTGGCTGGGGGAGATCGGGAGGAGGAGAACTGGTCAGCAGGAAGCAGGACTGTTGAGGAGGGGAAGCGAATCGGCCAGGGGGAGTGGGACCAAGCAATGCCGGGTAACTCCAGCTAGTAGAATCATAGAACACCAGAACTAGAAGGGACCCTTTTGTTGCTCTTCTCTGGAATTCCTCTGTCCAGGAATTGCTGTTCTTTACCTTGTAAGAATGGATGGTGACAAAATAAGCACATCTAGTGGAAAAAGATTACAATACTTTGGAAGCAAAGACAAAGACAATTATGTTTTCTGAGTTTTCCTAAACACTTAGAATGTAACTCTAGATTAGATCATCAAAGGCATTTGCCAGGTCTCTCTGATAATCAGGACCTAAAAACTTTGCCGTGATTTTTATGTCAATATTATTACAGATGTCTGGGTGTTAGATATCAGAAGGGTAGCTGTGTTAGTCTGAATCTGCAAAAGCGGCGAGGAGTCCTGTGGCACCTTATAAATGAGGAGGATGAGGCCCACTTCTAGTAGCTGATTATATAGTATATTGATTATATAGTAGCTCAGTATATAGTGGCAGTCAAAAAAGCTAACAAAGACTGTGAATGGCTAGCTAACTACAAAAGCAGCTTCTCCTCTCTTGGAATTCACACCTCCAGATCATCTACTAGAAGTGAGCCTCATCTTCCTTGATTGGATCCACCTCGTCATCTCCAGCCTGATTCTGGTCTGCATATTTATATCTGCTTCTGGAAATTTCCACTACATGCATCTGACAAAGTGGGTCTTTGCCCACGAAAGCTTATTCTCCTAGGGTATGTCTACACTACCCCGCTAGTTCGAACTAGCGGGGTAATGTAGGCATACCGAACGTGCAAATGAAGCCCGGGATTTGAATTTCCCAGGCTTCGTTTGCATAAGCCGGCCGGCGCCATTTTTAAATGCCAGCTTGTTCGAACCCCGTGCCGCGCGGCTACACGCGGCACGGGCTAGATAGTTCGAACTAGCAAGCTATTCCGAACTATCTGTACGCCTCATGGAACGAGGTTCGGAATGGCTTGCTAATTCGAACTATCTAGCCCGTGCCGCGTGTAGGCGCGCGGCACGGGGTTCGAACAAGCCGGCATTTAAAAATGGCGCCGGCCGGCTTATGCAAACGAAGCCCGGGAAATTCAAATCCCGGGCTTCATTTGCACATTCGGTATGCCTACATTACCACCCTAGTTCGAACTAGGGTGGTAGTGTAGACATACCCCTACACTTCAGTTAGTCTATAGGTGCCACAGAACTCCTTGCCGCTTTTGGGTGTTAGATGTTAGGCATTGACAAAATATTTATCCCATTATTAGACACGATTCTCCTGAATTGATCTATTGAAAACTTGATATTACTGACACAGATATGAACAACACATATTTCTTCTCGTTATTAAATTAATGGAGATAGAAATAGAATTAAAGTAGCTACAGGCATTCGGGCTAAGTCTCTTATGGTCTCCACAGAAATGCTGAGGTTTTGCAGAATTTTTCTGTTCCTTCACAGTATTTACAAATATTCACTATAAAGAATAGCAACCACAAATAATGAAATGAGATAAAACGTATGTGTAGACATTTTTTTTTCAGTATATAAGATGAATAAAAAGACCAGCAGTCTTTAGCCATCCTACCATTAAATATAGAATAGCATTTGGTTTGGATTTGACTGCATATGTCCTTATGCATTATACAATTGTAAAGAGACCTAAAAAGGCTTTAGGAAGACTTTGGTGAACATGTTGGGGCAAAATGCAAGGGCCAAAGGAACAAGAGATAGAAAGCTTGCTCTAAGTTGTACTGAGAATGGACCAGTCCCTATATTCATACATTCAACTTCATCTTCTGTCCTGTGCCGAGCACAGCTTGATGAGACTCAAAGGACACATCTGAGCTTCCGCTGCCCATGAGGCTAACCTGGCCTCATGGGGCTTGTGCTAAGGGGCTGTTTAACTGCAACTTAAATGTTCAGGTTTGGGCAGCAGCCAGAGCTCTGAAACATTTATACCATGCAAGCTCCTAGAGCCTGGGCTCCAACCTGAACCTGAATCTGAATATCTACACTACAGCTATACAGTTCTGTAGCCCAAGCCCTGAGGCTGTGTCCAGACTCAGGGTTTTTTTCGGAAAAAGTAGCCTTTTTCCGAAAAAGCTTCACCTGCGTCTAGACTGCAGCCGCGTTCTTTCGAAATTAAATCAAAAGAATGCGGCTTTTCTTTCGACGGCGGTAAACCTCATTTCACGAAGTGCTCTTTCGAAAGAAGGCGTTCTTGAATGTAAATAGGGCTTCTTCGAAAGAGAGCATCCAGACTCACTGGGTGCTTTCTTTCGAAAAAGCGGCTTGCTTTTTCGAAAGTTCCGCGTGCAGTCTAGACGCTCTCTTTCGAAAGAGGCTTGCAGTCTAGACATAGCCTAAGAGTCCAAATCAGCTGCCACGGGCGAGCCACAGGCTTTTTACTTGCAGTGTAGATTTCCTCTGTGGTCTGTTTTCCACAGGAAGAAAAGATAACACTTCATCAATGAATATGCTTGTAGCACCTGGATTTTACTTAAAGTAGTGTCATTGTCTCTGGGTTTGGTCTACACTAGGGCATTGTTTTGAAAAAAAACCAAAACCTTAGGTTGAATTTATAAGTGTCTGTGTTTCAAGCCCTTATTTTGAAATCTGTATCCCTCCTTTCCTCAAGGAACAATGCTAATTTCCAAATAGTAATTTTGAATAGTGTTAGTGTGGACGCTCTTGTGCTGCTAATTTGAAATAATGACCTCTGGAGGCCTCTCACAGCTGCACTTCTGATCACTCTGGTCACACCTAATATCTCCACTGCTCCCCTCTGCTTAAATGTCCTGGCAGCAGGAGAAGGGCTTGTCCCACACGGCAAGCTTTGAAAGCCCTGCACAAGACAGCAGCAATGGACACAGACATGACTGATCCTAACACTCCCTCAGACTCTCCCAAAGCTGCCAGCACTCCTGCTGCTCCCTCGAATACCCCTGGCCAAAGATGCAGGAGAGATCCAGCCTGGATTGGTGTGGAGATCCTGGACCTCATCGAGGTCTGGGTGGGAGGAGACCAACTTCCAGGACCAGGAAAGGTCAATGACCAGATTGCTGCAAGCCTGGCTGACAGGACACACCTGGACCCTCGACCAGTGATGGATGAAAGTCAAAGAGTTCTGGCAGGCCTGCCGCAAGGCCAGGAAGCAGAGCGGATGCTACAGGACAGCTCTCACAGCTGCTGATACTACAACCAGCTGGATGCCTTCCTAGGAGGGTGGGCTGGTCATATCCCCACCATCGTCATCAAGTCCAGACAGGACACAATTGGCATCAGCATCCAGGAGGGTGAGGTGGCAGAGGACAATGAGAAATAGCAGGAAGAAGAGGAAAAGAGGAGGATGAGGAGGATGAGGAGGCCAGTTAATTAAACATACCCAACAGCCAGACCTGCTCCTCACACTGGAGCCAGTACCCCCCTTCCAGGATATCTCCCAGGCTTTGGAGGAACCCAGGGAGGGCACTTCAGGTGAGTTCTATAACTTTCCCCATCTACACACAGGGGCAGGAGACAGGCTGTGAGGGGCTGCATGTTTCTCTCCCAGCCTTTTTTGCCTGGGGAATGCACATCAGCCTGTTCATGTGTGTGCACATGGAGTACCAGTCAGGAGCACTCAGCCCTAAGATGGTCTCACACAGGAACCCTTTGGTCCTTCTCACAAGGTTTTTGGAGAGGCCTGCCTCACTCCAACCTCCGTGGTGGGACACCTTCCCATGACAAGTCATCACTAAGTCTGGGGACATGGAACCACAAAGCAGTGTTGCTCATGGCACAAGATCATGCCTGAACTCCGGCAATATCTGCTCCCAATCAAGTGCGGTGATGTGGAGGAGACTGATCTAGTATGATCACAAACACATGGAAACGTGCTGGGGAGAGGAAGAAAAGGGAACCCAGTAACACTCTCTCCGGAAAGCAATGTCTACCACTACCACTCACCTCCCCCAACACCTGCCACCTCCTGCAGTGATCAGGGATAAAAGTTCTCTCTCTGTGAGACACTGGACCCAGCATGTGAGGGACACAGTAGAAAGCCTAGCTGCCCCGTCCCACCATTGTGCCTGAAGGCTCCTGGCATGACTGGAAACTTCCCGTGTCTGCTTGTATCCAGGCCTCGGGTGTTGTGATGCTCCCCTGAGATGTCTGTGCCCCTGATGAAAAGTGCCCATTGTCTAGGCAACATATGGCTTTTTTTTTGAGACATCACCATCATCTGAACTGAGATCTTCGGTGTCGGCTCAGAGATTAGGGCTAGGCTTCATACACAGTGACTCCTGGAATGACTGACCTTTTAACTTTTCTTCAGAGCTGGGCCAGCTGTGAACGTGGTGTGTCCCCTACCTCCTACACCTTCTACCCAATTCAATAGGATTTGCAGGAGGAAACTCACCCAGGAAGACCTAAAGAGGGAGCAGATGGTCTTCCTGCAGTCCCTCATACAGGGAGTTGAGGACGAGCACCAGGAATGGGCTGCTAACCAAGAGGAGTATTGGGCCTATCAAGAGCAAAGGAAAGCTGCCAGCAACTAGCTGGCACACCAGCATGATGCCATGTGCTCCTTCCTCACCTCAGAGATAGAGTGCATGGCTGTGCACAGGGTGGGCCACCAGCCCTCCATGGCTTTCCTTCTTAGCCCCTTTAGGGACCATCATGGACCCAGAACACAGGGTAGTGAAACCTCTTGGGCATCCAAAAAATCCCGATCACGTGGAGGCAGGCACCGCGCTCAGTTCCATCCCTGAGCCCTTCTTTCCCCTCTCCCACCACCATTCCAGGTTCTGTTCTTAACCAGTCTTTCCCCTGTTCTATGTCCCCCCCAATAAACAGTATTGGTTTTGCAACAAACATCTTTATTATTTTCTCTGTGGGGGCAAGAAGAAGGTGGGAAGGGCGAACAGTGGAAGGGAGGGGTGGGGAAGGAAAGGCACATAACAGGAATGCAAAGGCAAAAGTTCTGCAGTCGAGAGGCATGGGGGAGAATCTCACAACTGGCCTTGCATGAAACTCCCACAAGGCCTCTCTGATGAGCACAGCCCCATGATGTGCTCTCTGAATGGCACTGATGTCCAGCTGCTCACATTCCTTTGCCAGATCTTCAGCATCAGTCCTCCCTCCCTGGCAGAAAAGTCTCCCCCTTAATTTCACAAAGGTAGTGTAACACATAACAGGTAACCACCACGTAGAAGACATTGTGCTCACTGAGGTCCACATTGGTGAGGAGAATTCTGAATCTCCCCTTTAAATGGCCAAACACACATGTGGCACCTGCTCAGCCTAGCATTGAAATGCTCCTTGGTGAGGTCCAGGCTGCCCGTGTCGGGCTTCATGAGCCAGGGGAAAAATTGGTGGGCTATGTTGCCCAGGATCACAATGGTCATGTTCACTCCCAACTCTGATGGTGCGGCTGGAGAAAAAAGTGTTGATGTGAATCTTTCAGAAGAAGCAGGTGTTTCAGAAGATGCGGGTGTTGTGTGCCTTTTCTGGCCAGCCGATGATGATGTCAGTGAGGCATCCATTATGATCCATGAGGGCCTGCAGTATCAAGTCTAAATACCACTTTCTGTTGATGAAGTCCAAGACATGGTGGTCAGGGACCAGGACAGGGAGGTATGTGCTGTCTATGGCCTTCCCCTGCAGTTGGGGAAGCCAATGGCAGCAAAGCCATTCATAATGCTGTCACGTTCCCCAGAATGATGACCTTCCATAGCAGCATGTGGTAGATGACCTTTGCTACCTGTAGGAGCATAGCCCCGACTGTGAATTTTTCCACACTGAACTAGTCCTCAACTGAGTGGTAGCTTTCTGCTGTGGCAAGCTTCCAGAGGGTGATGGCCATGCACTTATGCATGGGGATGGTGGTCTCATGTGGCTGTCTTGTCATCTGAGGACAGGGGTGAGCCACTCACAGGGCTGCAGGAAGGTGGCCTTCTGCATGTGGAAGTTCTGCAGCCATTGCTGATTGTCCCATGCCTGAACACTGATGTGGTTTCACCAGTCCGAACTCATCTCCTGCTGCCTGAAGTGACATTCCATGGTGTCCAGGGGATTGAGGTGCATGTGGAGCAGCAGGAGCACCAGGACCTGAGTGAGGAAGGCCTACAGTCCACATGGGTTTGTCCTACAGGTCCTGAAGCAACATGTGGCCAGTCTGAAAGTACTGCTCCATGAGGTGCAGCACAAGGCCCGTGAGCCTAGCACAGATATGCAGCAGCTCTGACTCCATGGTGTGAGTGCTGTGGCATCTGTAAGGGCAACCGGAGCACAAGAAACCATATGCCCACCGCATCTCTTTTGTGTCCCACAAGAGGGGGCAGTGTAGGAGTGACCTGTGAGACATGGCCATAGAGAAGAGCTCCTGAAAGCACGAGTTGCAGTTTGCCTGTCTAAGCAACCACAGGAAGTGTCTGCCACCTTCATGCCCTCCCCAGAGGCTCTAAGTCTAAGGCAGACTCCAATCAATGTGGACATGCTATTTTGGAATAATTATAACTAATTTAGAATAGTGGGGGCATGCCATTTCGATTTTGTTAAATCGAGAGTTATTAAGTCAATGTTAGTAATTTCAAAATAATTTCCTAGTGTAGACATGCCCTGGATGAAAATCTGAGTGGCTTAGGAGAGGATTACAGCTCAAATGGGAACAGAATTGAAGTGAATGGGAACAAGGCAGAATGGCTATTGGTGAAATAGTCCATCACTGCTTCAAGTTTAAAGAACTAAAGGATGGTGAGACAAGTGTTTTTTAAAAAAAAACCTTATTTTTAATCTTTTCACACCAAGTCTCCCTTCGGCATCTTTCAGTAAATTGGTCAGAAATGGATTCCTGCAGACTTTACTCATGTGAGAAATGACATTGGCTTTAAGGGTTACACATCTGAATATGGATTGAAGTACTAAGCTTTTCATTTGCAGCTCCCTGCTGTCAGAAAAGATCAAGCATACAAACCATTTCTGCTTAGGAGTAGTAAGTAAAATCACATTGCCTGTTTCCAGTAATTACCCTGTGATTTTCCCGGATATAAAAGAGAATTCTGACTTTTTCAATGTACATTAAATACATAATAAAATTTTGAAATCCCCTAAAATGTATTGCAGAACATTAATGAAAGCTTTCTTTAGAAAACGCCTTCCATTTATAGCACCTGACAAATCATAGTTAATTTTAAACCTTTTCAAATGGAAACTGCTTTTTGTATTACAACAGCATATCAATCACAGCCTTGCCAGAAGTGCTTAAATTAAAAAAGTGAAATTTTTCATTTTATTCAAGCAAATTCATAGACATTTTGGAAGGGAGCCACAAAGAGATTTAGGTTTGTAATGAAGAATGAGGAGAGACAGGCAACTTAGAATGCCATCCACCAAAGTCAGAATGCTAGGCATAGAGTCATCTAAGCTAATGAATGGGAGGTGTGAGGAGAAGAGGTGTTTGAAAAGCCTCACACCCATCGCAGAGAAAAGTGTCTAGTTGTGGACTGACTATCTCTGCTTAAAAAACTTAAAAAATAAAGAACAGTCTTGCAACACCATAAGACTAGCAAAACATGTAGATGGTATCATGAGCTTTCGTGGGCACAACCCACTTCTTCAGAGGAATGGAGTTATTAAAGGTCCAGTTCCAAAATAAATAGGGGGTTGGGAGTGTCATAACCAGGAGTGCTGAACAACACCCATTGACTATGGGGTTAACTAATGTCTCCTGTACCTAGCCAGGTATCAGGCTATCAGCCAATAACAATGCAGGTAGGAATTTCAAACTAGAAGAGAGGGGTTTTCTCTCTCTGTTCTTTGCTTGAGAGGCAGAGCAGTTTCTCCCAATTATTGAGGCAGATGGGAGACACTTCTCTCACGAAGAACGGACTTCTTACAATATGTAAGTAGGGAAAAGTTTAGATAGTCCATCAGAGTTTATTGTTTTCCTTGTTTGGGGATTTGGAAATAATGTCTGAGCTTGTTAAGTGTTTTTTGTTTTCCTTTTGTAACTAAGGGTACGTCTAGACTACATGCCTCTGGTGACAGAAGCATGTAGATTAGGCTACCCGGTATAGGAAAATGAAGCAGTGATTTAAATAATCACCGCTTCATTTAAATTTAAATGGCTGCCGTGCTGAGCCGATCAGCTGTTTGTCGGCTCAGGGCGGTAGTCTGGACGCTCTGCGTTCGACATCAAAGGCATTTGTCGACCTCCCAGGTATGCCTCCTGGGATGAGGTTTACCTGGGAGGTCGACAAATACCTTTGATGTCGACCACGGAGCGTCCAGACTACCGCGCTGAGCCGACAAACAGCTGATCGTCTCAGCGAGACAGCCATTTAAATTTAAATGAAGTGGCTATTATTTAAATCGCTGCTTCATTTTCCTATGCCGGGTAGCCTAATCTACATGCCTCTGTCGCCAGAGGCATGTAGTCTAGACTTACTTTAAGTCTTCAGCCCAGAGACTTTCCCTGAGTATCTATATGAAATGGTGGCTCTTTCTATCTAGCCAATTTACTATGCTTGCAACTATAGTTTGGTTTTGATAATAAACTATTGTTTCTTTTTTCTAATTAGCCGGTATTGGTTGATTTTTGTAACCTGGAAGGTCTGTCTGTGTATATTTCCATGCCTGACTGAGAAGTCAACTACCACAGACTGCATCATTTCTTTTTCAAGCTCTTTTGGGGTAGTTTGGAGTACCCTGGGGTTAGTTTCAAGTGTCCACCCCTGATTGTGGATTCAAAAGCACTTGATGGTGGCAATTGATACCCCAAAATCTGGGTATTAGGATTCTGGGGGGAAGTTTTTGTACCAGAGCTTATAGAGGCAAGGTTTTAGAGTGCTCTTGCAGGTCCTCAACTCCTGCATTCATCATGCCAGAGTGAGGTACAGCCTTGATGGGGAAGAGAAGGAAATGGAAGGGAAAGGTCTAATGAGCAGGGCTTGACAAACCCTGGAGAGAGCTACTCACCAGCCCCACACCATGCATGCGCCAGAAGTGCTGGCAAATGGGGCACAGAGCAACTGGCTGAAATCTACTCACCCCGGGCGAGTAGATTCAGCGGTTTGTCGAGCCCTGCTAATGAGGACCTGTTAAATCAACATCAGATTGCTCTCCTGATGAATATGGAACAAGAAGAATAAAGTAAGTTAATGGAAGAGCTTCTCCCGTTGTCCCAGTAGAGTGTAGACACCACAGTAAGTCAGCCTAAGCTACATTAACTTGAGCTATGTTATTCTTCTAGCTGGACTTGTGAAAAATAAGTCAACTTAACCCTGTAGTGTAGACATGTTCTGAGACAAGATGGGTGCTCTAATAACTTATTTTGGTTTTTCTATTAGTGCGAGCAACAAGTTTGAAGAAGATCTGTGTGTGGTTTGAAAACTTGTGCCTGTCAACAACAGAAATTGATGGAAAAGCTCACCCATCTTATCCTTTTAATATTCTGGGACTGACATGGCTCAGCTACACTGTGTACATAAATAACTGCTTTTAAGAATGAGTTAGCTGCCTACATTGCTGCACACAAAGTAGCCAAAGTAGGAGGACGTGCCTCTGAGCACACTTACTGAACTAGGATCCACACACAACTTAAGAAGCTGAATAGCTGATTTCCTCAGGCTAGTGGATCCCTTTGGGACTTAGACAGAACATGCCTAGAGCAAGGCACCAGTGTGCATACTGAGAGGCAGTAATTTAGATGCAGAGATTATTTTTCCTTGAAAATTTAGGCACTAAATGGGTTTAGCTTCCTACAGGGTTTAGTGGAAATTCAGTGAAGCTTAAACATGAGACATGGTGCCTAAATACATTTGTGAATCTGACCCTACATAAAATTTCCACAAAATGGCCATTTCCACATTAAAAAAATATAGAAAAATGAAATTGTATGGGATTTTCAATTAATCACAATTTTCATACTAAATGATTTAGTTGAATAGTGCTTCTCACTATAGCAGTGTTTTTTTCCTGAAAAAAGGACCTTTTCTGTGTTTAGTTAATTTGAACTCAGAAATTATCTTGTGTTTGAAAAAGAAAAGAAAAGAAAAGAAAAGAAAAGAAAAGAAAAGAAAAGAAAAGAAAAGAAAAGAAAAGAAAAGAAAAGAAAAGAAAAGAAAAAGCACGTGAGATTTAATGAAATACAATCATTTTTAAAATGGAAAACTTGGCTTGTGAAATTTAATTTAATTATTGATCGTTTATTTATGTATTTATTTATTTATTTATTTTACATACTTGCTTACTTATTTCCACACCCTTCTCAATTCAACTGTAACTTTCTGATTAGCATATTATATGTCATTCTTTGTGTTTCGCTCTACATCACAAGTTATGGAGATAGTTGCATTGGATTTGTAAAGTACTCAGGGCATTGGACCAATAGGCTAGTGATCACATAATTCCATTAAGGGCAGTAAGGCTTTAATTCTGCAGATGTATATACTTGTAACTAATCCCATTAAACTCAACAGATTATTAACATGCATAGGTGTTAACAGGGTCAGGGTTTATGACAGCTTACATCTAGAACTGCAAAATGTATTCTCTGTATTTTATTTTTAAAAGTTTGCAAATGCTCAGACATACAGATTAAATCCGAGGACTGAATCTGAAAATAATACAGTATCTACACCTCCTGAGAGACCCTGGAGAATGTGAAAATTCCCTACATAGCATGGCTGGTAAAGAATAACTCAACTAGATCTGGTTGTTAGCAGGGGGCCTTATAGTGCTAAAAGCCTTTCACAGACTCTTAGATCTTGTCTAGATATATACCAGTGTTAATATTTCAGTTAGTGGTATGACTTTTCTACCAAAATAGATATAATAGTACAATCCTCAATGTGGCTGCAATTAATATCAGTATAAAGGTATTGCAACAGGATCTGTTGTGGGCTTGGAACATAAGAACATAAGAACGGCCGTACTGGGTCAGACCAAAGGTCCTTCTAGCCCAGTATCCTGTCTACCGACAGTGGCCAGCACCAGGTGCCCCAGAGAGGGTGGACCGAAGACAATGATCAAGCGATTTGTCTCCTGCCATCCCTCTCCAGCCTTCCACAAACCTTGGACAGGGACACCACTCCTACCCCCTGGCTAATAGCACTCCATGGACCCAACCTCCATGACTTGATCTCACTTCCCTTTAGACTCTGTTCTAGTTCTAGCCTTCACAACCTCCTGCAGCAAGGAGTTCCACAGGTTGTCTCCTGCCATCTCTCTCCTCTGAAAAACAGAGGCCAAGGACACCATTTTATCCCCTGGCTAATAGCCTTTTATGGACCTAACCTCCATGAAATTATCTAGCATCTCTTTAAACTCTATTATAGTCCTAGCCTTCACAGCCTCCTCTGGCAAGGAGTTCCACAGGTTGACTACGCGCTGTGTGAAGAAGAACTTTCTTATATTCATTTTAAACCTGCTACCCATTAATTTCATTTGGTGTCCTCTAGTTCTTCTATTTAGGGAACTAATAAATAACTTTTCTTTATCGGCCCTCTCCACAAGGGAGGTCAAGTGATTAGTGTCCACCCAACAGTGAAGACAAAGGTAGGGAAGCATGGGCCCACTCATTCCACCAGGCTCCAACCCAGGACAGTAGGAACGTCAGTAATGTCCGGCCTTCAAGAGGGAATTCTGAGGACATGTCAACACTAGAAAATTATTTCAAAATGACTTATTTTGAAATAATAACTCCTGAAATATCAATTTTGAAATAGTGTGTCCATACTACAGGGGAGCCTTGAATTAATCCAAGACAGGCTTCCTTAGGCTACCTCCAGACTGCATTCCTCTGTCAGCAGAAGGATGCAAATCAAGCACTTCGAAAGTACAAATGAGCCCTCATTTTTTGAAGAGTACAGGATCTGCCAAAAAAAAGCGCTCTGCTGTTGGCAGAGCCAGGGCTAGACTTCACTTTCACTTTTGAAAGGGCACGTGATGGGCACAGCATCTGAACGTGAGTATGCAAATGAAGCCCGGGATAGTTAAATCCTAGGCTCATTTGCACTTTCGAAGTGCCTAATCTACATCCCTCTGTCAGCAGAGGGGTGTAGTTTAGACACACCTTTAATGTGGACATGCTTCTCAACTTAGAGCCTCAGGAAACACTGGGGAGTAATTATTTTGAATGACTCTGGGAAGTAGTTATTTTAAAATTGCATCAGTGAAGTATCCACACTGTTATTTTAAAATAACTATTTTGAAATAAGTGTTATTCCTTGTGGAAAGCAGGAGTTTTTATTTTGAAATAACCAGCCCCTTATTTTGAAATAACAGGCTTGGTAGTGTGGACGTTCCACTAGTTATTTCGAAATAACTCCCTAGTGTAGATCAGGGTTGAGATACCCTCCCCGTGTCACTTTGTACCATCTGGTTTCCTTACTTAGCTTCCAGTTCCAGCTAAGAGAAATGGAGAAGAAACCAACAATCAGCCCAACCTGATTTAGCATATGGTCCTATTCCCTCAATAACACTCCTCTAACCCCTTTGTCAGAAGTTTTTAGGGTAGACATATCTTGCTCCTCAGCTTCTCCTTCTGAACTGGGTTGCTCCCTTGTAACCCTATCTCCAATTAGAGTATTTTCTGCAGAGCTGAAGGGGCAGTCAAGCTGGTCCCAAGACCATCCTTTAGCCTATTATGGCCCAATGTGTGGTTTATATATGCCATCAGAGGTACCTTATAGCAGAATACTTAATTGTCCTTCTCTGCTACACAGGTATAAGACATTGCTATATTCATAAGATTGTATCCATGCTATAGGAACATTGTCTCAATTAAACTATAGCTCTACAGTGAAAATGGTACAATTGGTGTGTGTGTAGACAAGGCCTTATTCCAAAAGAGTCCCACAGGAAAAGAGGCACACTAACGTGTCCGGGGTTGGGGGGAAAGACCCATACCTTCCTGGAACAACAACTGTCTTAGCACAGGATCTGTGCACTCATGCCATCTCATAAATACATACACATAATTCAATTTAATTGTTCTATGTTTTTTTTCTTTTGAAAAAAAGCCATATTAAGAGAATTTTAAGACTGTAAAGTCAAGGCCTTAAACAACAGGAGTTGCCCAAGTCAACATATGCTACTTCAATTATACTTTGTTTGTATGTATTTATACAATGCACTCACAAACTTAGCTTTGGCATTTCCTAACTTTTAAGTGCTAAACTTTCAGATGCAATTTTCCCTTAATGTACATTTGGATGAAATAATACTACTAATAGTGGAAACAAGACAAAGACAAATACTAACAGAATGGAAAGAGAACTATGGATTTGTGTGCACCTCCATAGACTTGCATAAACACCATTAGCGTTAATGTGTTTTACACAGATATAGGAGAGAACAGAATGCCAAGCATAGTGTAATTATTTTTATTATGTAAACTAGAAAATTATAATAAGATCTGAAAGCTTAACATTGCATGGTAATTGCTGAGTAATTTCTAGTATAACTATGCAAGTAATTCCAGTGCCATTATATAGTGTTCATTGTATGGCTATAAGATTTGAAGGTGCCTTGCAGAATACTTGGGTTTGTGGTTTAATTTTTCAAAAAAAGGAAAAAAAACAGCTATGTAAAGGTAGCTGAAGTTTATTTGTATTTTACCATTGCTCACACATTTCTCACAGGACTTTCATGAAATAGGATGATTGTTTCTGAAAGAGTTTTTCCATTAGTAAAATAATAAATAAATACATAAAACCCAATTTTCTTCTTTAATAACATTGCCTTCTTTTTAATTCTTAGCTGTGCAATTTACACTAGCACTGTAAAAAGCTATTTGCCATAAATTCAAATACTGGCAAACAATCTGGACCAAAGAAGTTTGGAAATGCTTGAAAACAGATTTGGCTGTTAAACTGATTAGAGAATTATTCAGTCTGTTTTCAAATGACACCACTGAATAACCAGCTAATTCAACTTCTTGAAGCACAGGATTCATTGATCATAATAAGTCAGACTTGAACTCATTGACCATATGGCACTTGGATACCTATGTTTCCCGCAGTTGTACTGTTGAGGGTTGCACTAGGAAAAATCCTATTGGCCAAAAAGTAACTTCATTGAGGAGAAAGTTTTTTGTTTGTTTAATATTCATTTAAATTTATTTTTCCTGTTTTGTCCAGTTTTTAATCACAGCTCTGGGCCTCTACTAAAATTTAAACACATAAAAAAAAAAGCAAGACATTTTAATTCACATTTCCTGTTACACAAATACAACGTTACTAATTATTTTATAAAAGAAAATGCAAAGACAATTTACTCAGACATCTCATGAGACCAACTAATCACTTAGAAGGTGAGGTGGCTGAGTATGTAAAGTGATAGAGTGATAATCCAATCTATTTTTCTCAAGGGTTTGAAGTCCAGCAACGCAGAATAGCTCCACAGTGAAAAGCATCAACCACTGGAATGTACTGTCACAGGAAGGAAGAGCTGATAGCAACCTTATCATCTTCTGCTTTAAATGTCACATTAAAAAAAGACTTTAGTATGTGATTGCTAATTTAAATGCCTAAATCCCAGAGCCACACTCCAGTGGATTTGCAAAAGCCCTACTCAACTGCCCTAATTTTTTTTTGGACCCTAGAAGATTCTTATGTGTCTATGGGTATGTCTACACTACAAAGTTAATTCGAACTAACAGACGTTAGTTCGAATTAACTTCCATAGGCGCTACACATACAAACCGCTAGTTCGAACTTAATCCGAACTAGCGGAGCGCTTAATTCGAACTAGGTAAACCTCATTCTACGAGGACTAACGCCTAGTTCGAATTAAGTAGTTCGAATTAGTGCTATAGTGTAGACATACCCTATGTTACTGACTTTGGGCATTAGCAAAGCAGCCCCACACCAGGTATTGAAATGCCCAAGACTCAGAATGATGCAAAAACTGTAGTATGGTGGGCATTCCTCTTTCTAACTTGCCTGTGAAGCCTGGTGTGGTAAGCATATGCAAATCCCATCTTCAGAATCAACTCCTATAAGTGAGCTTGCAAACTGGCAGAGGGCTGCCTCCAGCATGTTTTTTACTCCCAGGGTTTCGACAGTCAGTTGGAATGGGGGAGATCCTGGGGTTCAAATCTCAACAAGGGATCTCAGAAGGAATCCATCACCTCTCAGGTGATTGTCTGATGGTTAGAATGCTAACCTAGGAGGTGGGAGATGAAGCACCCAGTCCTCCTGTTCCAGTGACTTTTTTTATAGACAGTTCAACAGGGGAGACAAAAGGCAGACCACATCAGACTATCCATAGTAAGGGCAATAACATGAGAGATGACAGATTCCTGTTTCAATCCCTTCACTCTCTCAGGTAGCCAGGGAACTTTTTCAATTCTCCCACATTTCCGGGGACTACCCAAACCAGTAGGGTAAATGTTATGAGAGAGGAGGTCCTTTCATTCCCTCTTCCTTGTTTTTTGCTAAAATGAAGTCAGTGCCTAACTCAAAGAGAAGATTTGCAGCTGAGAATCCCAAGCAGAAGGAAAAGTCTCACTGGAACCCAGACTTAGATTCTGAACTTCCTCAGAAACATATGTGCCAACTCCATGAGTGTTCTGGGACTCAGGTACCCCTGGGGGAAAAAATTGCTGCTCAGCGCTCACCAGCCACAGCTGTTCTGCATCTGGGGGAAAGTAGAGAGCAGCAAACAGGAGACCGGTGCAGGAAGAGATACAGTAAGGGCAGGGCATCAGGAAGATGGCAGGGCCTTGAGGCAGAGAAGGGGTGGAGCACCCTGGGGAGAAAAATAAAAGTCAGTGCCTATGAAGAGAGTTCTGGGGCTCGAAAGACACTCCGCACTTTGGCATCTTCCATTAGTGCATGAGTCACTTACCATACTGACTTCTGTAAATCCCATTCTGTGGCACCTATGTTTACTGTATCAATAACTCAGGATTTGTGAATCCCAATGCAATTTAATGCACCTGAAAGGATGATGCTCAGCACCCTTACCTTTTTGTGACTTTAGCTCCAAATTCTAGGCCCATTTCTTTGTCCTTGTCTTATGTAACACAAAAAGAAAACCCTGCCAAACAAGGCCCTCAACTGCACAGTGTTGCTGCTGCTACCAGGGATGCAAGTGTCTTCAGAAATGTCTTCATAGCTGTGTAATTTAAAGTCAGAGCACACACGTATTGAACATAAGACACATAGAAGAAGTTAGGGATCAGAAAGGATAAGATGAATGTTTCTCGAGGAAGGTGTGGGATGTGTGTAGGTTACAATAGCTCTACTGAAACTGCTATTGACTTCTTCAAGGGACTGGGGTCCAATATAAAAGAATGTCATGATACATTAGTACAATGTAAATTGTTCTCAATTGTGCTGTATGTTGATGGAGTTATGAATGGGAGGGTATGACACCATTGCCTATGATAGCAGGGGACCAGGTTTGATAACCCAAAAGGTTCCTTCTAGTGCTATATTCTATTTTCTGTCCCTGGGGAGAGAATGAGGGGAAAAAAACCTGCTATGTCAGATAGTAGCCAGATGTTTAATTAATCACTGTAAGGTGATCTGAAGCTATTATGATCACAATTTGAAAAACATAAGAGACTACATTGAAGCATCCTTTTCTGTTCTACTTTCAGTACCTCCACCTATCAATCCACATCATTACTAAAAACTTGCAAGGAAAGATAGGGTTTTCAGCATATACAGAAGTCAGGCAAATTTGAGATTCTGGTGCCTCCAAATGGGGGAGTGAACTCCGGAATTATCTATCCATATATTTCAGAAATATGTGTCTGTCTGTATGTATGTCCAACTGTGAGTCTGTTTGTTCAATAATTCCTCCTAAACAGTAAGAACTAGGACCACCAAATGTGGTATGCAGCTTCCTATTATCCTAAATTAAAGTACGGTCAGGATTGGTTGTACCAGAATAATGGGATGCGACTCAAATGTAATTGTTTCTCCTAACATGGAAAAGGAGGTGTCTGGCAGAAGAAACAGTTATACTGTGGAATGACCACAAGGGGGCAGGCAAGCACCCCTGTCAGAAGCCGACAGGTGTGGTCACCCCTGCCATCCCTCCTGGCTGGTCCTAGGGCAAATCCAATGGCTGGGGTACACCCCCCCCCAATACAGGCTAAACCAGGGAGAAGGTAGCAACTAGGGTGTGTAACCCCACACCTTCCTCTGGCCAGACCAAGGCAACATTGGGAAAGTCTTCTAGTTTATTAATATATTGAACAGCACTCATCTCAGCCCAGATCTCTGGGGGGCATTGCTATTTACCTCTTCCCATTCTGATAAATGACCATTTATTCCTGCTCTTTGTTTCCTATCTTTTAACCAGTTTCTGATCCATGACAGGACCTTCCCTCTTATCCCATGACAGCCTATTTGCTTAAGAGTCTTTGAAAGTCCAGGTACTGTATTCACTGGGTCATATTTGTCCACATACTTATTCATTTATATTGAGAAAGACACAACTTAAAAACTCTGCTGATCTCAGTAAGAGATGGGAGAAAAGGAACCCCTTGAGAGACACATCACAAATGCCATAAGTCTTGGTAGGTTCAGAATAGCATAATGAAACTCACCAAAAAATTAATTGAAAGACACTTTAGATCTTAGAGTATTGTTCTTAGCATTTTCCTCTATGAGACATTTGTTATATGCCACATTCCACACTTGCCTATGCTTCTGACTAGTGCTACTGTCTATATGCATGTATATTATATTACATCAGTTGAATCAAAGGCATCAGTGACTGTGGCAAGTTCCTACAATAGAAAAAAAAGATCACAGGCTTTTAACCAGACTAAAATGGCTGATCTTCTAACACTCCAGGACTGTAAACTTGGTTCACAACATCTTAACATCATCTTGCCATAAGTACAATTATCTGATGTGGAAATACGTTGATTTTAAGAAAAGTGACCGGTGGTAGAACATTTTATAAGGGGGGTCCTTTGAGCTTTGGAATGTCTTCGTAGCCCCATGCTTCAAAAACACAGATTTCTTGATGCTCAGGGTGCACTGTAAGATTTTTTAAAATCTTTGGAGAAAGAATGGTATTCAATTTTCTGAAAGGGTAATTCTTGTTGGAGGATGGAGTTATTTTGGTGGGTGGTTAGCTACTGATTTTGGTGGGGACTTTTTTGTTCATGGAATGATAGATACCTTTACTGTATTTGTGCTATAATTAAATAAACAAACAAATAAATAGCAGGTGCCCCGGCCCATCAAGATCTCTATAGGGACTCTCTATTAAGCCTTAGTCAGCCTCCAACATCATAACTGTAGTATACCAGATCTTGGCCCTTCTGTTGCTGCTTTGTTCAATTATAAGTACTGTATACTGGCCTGTTCACCTGGGTTTGGCATTGTGTAGCAGGCCAGTCCTGAAGCCAGCTAGACTAATGGTCAAGTCCTGATATCACAGTTTTTTTCAATTTTTCTGTCCCTGAGGGCCTTGCCATAGCTCAACCTATGTGTCTCCTCTTCTCCCCCATAAGATTCTGTTATGACAGCAGTTAGAGGTACTTGGGCACTCCCATTCCACTGGTCTCTGATTTAGGGACCTAAAAGTGTGTACAGCATACAGGCCACTCATCAGTCCACTCCAACTCATACTCTTTCTTTGGTCACTTTCCCCTGGGCTGAAGAGGGGGTTCTTTGAGACCTCCTTTAGCTTCCCCCAGCTAGAAAAGCAAAGGGAGGGGAAAAAGAGATTGCTGCTTTCAGCGTGACCTTATCTGTGCCATAGGCTGTGTTCCCCAAAGCATTCGGCATCAGCCTTCACTCTTGTTGCAGCCACTTTCTCCAAGAAGACAATAGCCTTTCAAATGTTCCCTTCATCTGGAAAATACCTTTCAGGTTCTGAGGAACAGCATCTCCCCATCCTGGTATGGTCCCATGACATGCTCTGTCTAGATGTGTAGTCTACTACTACAATGTGACATGCCCTCCATAACAACATGATGTGATAGAGGACAGACATACTTTTTCAGTTTATAGAAAAAGAAATGTTTCACCTCTTAAAGACTAATCAGTATGCTATTATATAATCTATATATACCTCCTTGCTTGCAGAAAGATTACCTCCTTGTTATTTGATTATCTATCCATCATTAAAGTTAGGGAAAAGTGGACATACTGACCTCCATAGACCTTTCAGGATTAATCTAGCCTAATATGCCAACAAGGCAAGTAAAGTATTTATTCAAGTATAGAAACCTATGTACACATTGTTTCCCAATATTTGTACGAGACTGAGAATGATATTATTGATTAAAAAACACAAAAGGGAATAAATGCTCAATACTGGTAATGACAGGATCTATTTTGGAAATAGAATGTTAACTGGCAAGAGACAAGGTGGACTTGCATTGACCAATCTACATCGCAGAAGCAAGTTAGTTTTACATTGATCTTGGCTTATTTGAATGCATTTTGAGGCAGGGTGTCAATATTTTCTAGGAGTCATGTGGAAGCAACTGAGGGTGCATCTACACAGCAGGGCTTAACTCAGAATAAGCTATGCCAATTGAGCTTCGCCAATTGTGTAGCTTATTTCAGAGTAGCTTATTTAGAAATTGGTAGCGTCTACACAACACTTATTTTGAAATAGAACACCGCCTTACCTTACTCCTCAGACAATGAGTGTTACAAGATTCAGAGTAAGAAGTCCTGCAGCTTGATGGGTTTTTAACATTATTTTGGAATAACTGCCTGCTGTGTAGACGCAGATTAAGTTATTTTGAAATAACGCTAGTTATTTCGAAATAATGTTGCTGTGCAGATGTACCCCAACAGATTTAGTAGGGCATAAGCTTTCATGGTTAAGATCCACTTGATAGATGAACTGGAGTGGAAATCACAGAGACAGTACATGTAATATCTATCTATATGTATGTATGTGTATATACACCCACACATACAAAGAGAGAGAGAGAGAGAGAGAGAGAGAGAGAAAGAAATGGCAGAGTAACCCTATATACTACTAAGTAAAACTGCCATGTGAGACTGCACTTAGAATACTAAATTCTGCTTTGATTACCTCTATCTACACAGACATTGATAGTGGAGGGAGTTCAGAGATGAGTATCCAAAGTGATTAACGGAGTAGGAGAATTGCCTTGAGAGGAAAAATTAAGAACTTAAGGACTATGTCAATGACTTCTGGAAACAGTATGGCTCTGTTAATGTAAGTGGAAGCTGGAATGGGACTTCTTCAACATCAAAGACACATGGCAGAGTCACCTACACAGTGCTACTTAACACAGTACATTACCAGCTCCTGTTTTCTCCTGCTTATATTTTTCCCCAAATTGTAACAGATTAGGCTGAAAGTTTTCACGTTTAGTGTTTGCCTTAGAATGAACTTTTTTTGGAAAGTATCAGCAAAAATGGTTCAGTCATTTTCAAGGACAAAATTAGAGAATAAAACATTTTGCTTTGACCATGTACAAAAATCCATACAAACATTTCACTGAAAAGTTCTAGTGCTTCCCTATTTTGGAGCAAGGATTTAACATGTAATAATGGGAGAGGGTGCTTTGGTCCTAAGATGTGTTGTTCCAATAAAATCCTGTCCAAATTTATCCAAACTGTAAACCTCTCAAAATTAAAGTTCACTTATACTTTTTAGCCACTAAAGGTATGTCTACAGAGCAACAATATTTCAAAATAACTAGTATTATTTCAAGATAACTTTAGTCCATGTCTACACAGAAAGCAGTTATTTCAAAATAATGTTGAAATACTGTCAAGCTGGAGGACTTCTTACTCCGACTTTTGTAACCCTCATTGTAGGAGGAGTAAGGGAAGGTGGAGAAAGAGTGCTCTATTTCGAAATAAGTGCTGTGTAAATGCTCACAATTTCAAAATGAGCTACAGAATTGGTGTAGCTCAATTTACATAGCTTATTTTGAGTTAAGCCCTGATGTGTAGATGTAACCTAGTGTGGTTACAGAGCAATGCAAGTGGTACCTAGACCACAGCAACAGTTAAGCCCAAAAGACCTCTACAGCATGGGCTGGGAGCTAGTTGACTTTTAGCTCAGAGGGTAGAGGCTCCTATACGCTGCTTCAGAAGTCCCAGGTTCAAATCCGCCTGGTGGTGGTTACATAGACACACCCTCAGAAATTGGCAGCTATCATGTTCTAGCCCCACACAGCCCCAACACACCATCTGATTATGGAGTGCACGAGGAGTAACATTGCACGAGGAATAACAGTTAATTCGAGGGAAGAGTTTTGGATCGGACTACCGCGTCTACACATGGCAAGTTAATTCGGGCTACCGGCTTTTTAAAATGGCAACTGGCCACATATATGCTAATCAAGCGTGGGATATTTAAATCCTGCAGTTCATTAGCAACTTCAGTATGCTTCATTTGTCTTCCTAGTTTGAACTAGGGGGCAAGTGTAGACATACCCTTCCTAAATTGCTCCTGCAGGCTCCTAGGGGCTTTAATAGTGACAAGTACAGAAAATGAGAACAGGGAGACTCTCTTACTTGTACTCTCAATAACCTCTATACCTATGCCCAGGCAGCAGGGACGAGGAGATGCTTGGGGAGGGGAGTTGATGAGAGTCTGAACCAGGAGCCTGAGGAACGTACTGGCAGGGAACTCACTTAGTATAATTAATAATTTTTCTAATACTATCATTTGTATTTAATATATATATTTCTGTACACATAGCCAGATGTGTACATGTGGGGAGGGCTGAGTATATGACAAGTTTTAGAACTGAGTGACTGTCAGATACTGGGGGGAGATATCAGAAAGTCTAGTTGTATTTTGAGTTTTGCAAACCAAAATATTTTTATAACGAATTTTTTAATTTTCAAACAGCATGTTTTAACAAGAGTTGTATTTAACTCTTTGAGCCCAAGAATACCATACTTATCTGCTCTTTAAGCTCTGTGTGTGGTGCTCTTTCCCCTACTATTGGCTAAAAAGGGGGAAATCTTTCGCTTAGATATTTGACACTCATATATTAAGGTGCCTGGGACCTAAATTCAATCCTATTTGTTGATCATTCACTCAAAGGGCCAGCATTGGACATTATACATCCCACCCAGGACTGTCAGTATTACACTTCAATTCAGCAAAGAACTTAAACATGTCCTGAACTCCCACTGAAGTCAGCAGGACTAACCACTGATGGAAATAGGATCAGAGACCATTGTGTTTCATGTCCTGCCCTCAGCAGTATCTTATAGCTGAAGGGACGTAACCCTCATCGTAACCCTCATAGTGAACCATTGCAGTACTGTGCAATGCAAGAAATGTGCTCTTGACCCTAATTATGCCTTAAAGCATGAAAGCTCTTGTAATTTTATCCTAACTAGTCTAAATGCAGTTCACATCGTATCTCTTATAGGCAATCAATATTTGTGTGCGTGTGTGTGTGTGTGTGTGTGTGTGTGTGAAGTGATGATAGAGGTAAAAACTGAGCACTAATGTACATTTCAGAGTGACATTAAAATGACATAATACTTCTGTTCATTTTTTAAAACTGCAATGCAAAACATACTGTTTTGTTGTCACTGATGGAGTACATCCTTGCAAACTACTTAAATGTGTTGTTAATCCCCAAATAGTGACTAGAATATAAAGGTCAGATTTTGATGCCCTTACTCTGATTGGCTAGTAGCATTCTATGACCGAAGACTCACAGAAGTCAGTTAAACTTTAAGTGTGTCTAGTGCTATCCTATGTGAGTAAGGTTGGCATAATCCTTTGCTAATGATTACAACAATTTGGAGATACTTAATTAGAGACAAAGGTCAGAATCACTTCCATATGGGATTTAATTTGCTTTTATTGTCCATTCATCCAGTACATACTTCTTTAACTTGCTGGCAAGAATACTGTGGGAGATTGTATCAAAAGCTTTTCTGAAGTCAAGATATATCATGTTCACATCCCCATATGCACAGAGCCAGTTATCTCACCATAGGAAGCAATTAGGTTGGTCAGGCATAACTTACCTTTGGTGAATCCTTGTTAACTGTTCCATATCATCTTCCTCTCTGGCACGTGGTTCATAATAAATTCCTTGAGAACCTGCTCTGTGATTTTTGCAGGGACTGAGGTGAGGCTGATCGGTCTGTTGTTTCCCAGATCCTTTACTTTTTAAAGATGCCTTTTTCCAATCATCCAGGACCTCACCCAATCACCATGGCTACGTCTAGACTGGCATGGTTTTCTGGAAAATCAGCCATTTTTCCAGAAAAACTTGCCAGCTGTCTACACTGGCCGCTTGAATTTCCAGAAAAGCACTGACGATCTCATGTAAGATTGTCAGTGTTCTTGCTTAAATACTATGCTGCTCCCGTTCGGGCAAAAGTCCTTTTGCGCAAAACTTTTGCACAAAAGGGCCAGTGTCGACAGCTCAGATTTGTTTTCTGCAAAAAAGCCCCGATTGTGAAAATGGCGATTGGGGCTTTTTTGCGGAAAAGCATCCATGTCAATCTAGATGCTCTGTTCCGAAAATGCTTTTAACTGAAAACTTTTCCGTTAAAAGCATTTCCAGAAAATCATGCCAGTCTAGACGTGGCCCATGAGTTTTCAAAGATAATGGCCAATGGCTTTGCAGTAACATCAGCCAGCTCCCTCAGCATCCTTGTATTCATTGCATGGACTTGTGCATGCCCAGCTTTTCTAAATAGTCCTTAACCTATGTAGGGCTGCTTCTCTTTGCCCTATACTGTGCTGCACAGTGCAGTAGTCTGGTAGCTGACCTTGTCTATGAAGACCAAGGCCAAGGTAAAAAAGCTTGGGTATCTCAGCTTTTCCTTATCAGAAGTCATGAGATGCATAAGATGTCCACTCCCCACTCAGTAAAGAGTCACATACTTTACCTGACCTTCTCATTGTTGCTAATATACCTGTAAAAACTCTTTTCTTACCATTTAAATTCTTTGCTAACTGCAACAATTCCCAAGTACACCCATACATGCTCAGACACTATTTTTGGGTAGTCATCTGTCCAAGTTTCCACTTTTTAGGTTTAAGCTCACCAGAGATTTCTCTGTTAAACCAAACTGGTCCCCTGACATGCTTCCTATTGTTTCTACGCATCAGGATGGTTTGTTCCTGCACCCCCAATAAGGCTTTTTAAAAAAATAGCTAGATCTCCTGAACTTCTTTCTCTCTCATATTGGACTCCCAGGGATCCTCCCCATCAGTTCCCTGAGAGAGTTAAAGTCTGCTTGTCCAATGACCAGGGTCAATATTTTAGAAACCCTAAGTTCTTACTGAGCATACTGAAGGTCTGCAGCATCCACCTTAGGGTGGAGTGACTTTTGTTTATTTTGAGTAAAGATTTAGGACAGAGGGGCACAAACCATAGCTTGTGGGACACATTTATCCTGTCAGACTCTCCAGTGTGGCCACTGAGCTCCCACTGGGGAGCTGTGTTGGGATAGCCTTGCCAAGAGAAGCCAGCCTGATGGCCAGGCAGTGCAGCAAGCAGGAGTGGCTCACCCCGGTCCCTCCCCTTCCATTGCCCCCCTTCCCAGACTCATGTCCCCCAGTTCCCGTAGTCACTAGGCAGCATGCTTGAGGAGGGGAGGAGAGGTATTTGGATATGGGTTGGACTCCAAGGGAGCAGTCAGGGGCTGGGAAGCAGGGAGGGTTAGATGGGATGAGGGAGGTCCCAGTAGTTCAGGGGTGGGGATGTTGTATAGGTTGTGGGAAGCTAGCCATATTTGACTGTTTGGGGAGGCACAAACAGCCTCCCACAACCTCCCCTATCCAGTTCTCCATATAATTTCTGTACTTAATGTGGCCCTCAACCCAAAATCTTTGCTCACCCCTCCTTTAGGAACCAGATAATTTCTCTGGTAGTATGCCATGCCCCATCTTCTTTCCTTTATCACTTGCTCCATTTTTCCAGTGGAAAGGTGAGAATTTTCCCCACAGTTTTACACTACAAAAAAGTTTAAATGTGCAAGAAAGTGTCCCCCCACTTTCCATCTCACTTTGAAAACTTTTTTCAAACTTTTTTTTGGAAAAAAAAAAGTAAATGGGTGTCTCTCCTTCTCTCTCTCTCTTTCTCTCTCCCTCTCTTTTTCTCTTTCTTTTTTCCTCTCCATGGCCCAGTAGAAAACATTAGAGGAGAGTAAAAAAAAATCCCAGAAGTGGGAATTTTCCTATTGTTTAAAAAATCATTCATGTGGGGTTTCAGAGAATTAGGCCACAAGGGACCATCATGGTCAACTAGTCTGCTCTCACACTGCAAGACATGTAATCTCACCCAACTACCTTTCTGTAATCACTAATCTCTGGCTGAAGTTCTCAGATTTTGAGTTAAAGACTGCATCACACAGATTCCACTTTTGTAGAACAGTTTGAGAATTGTCAGTGAACATTTCTGGGAAAACAAAATACGTCTTTTCACCTGATCAAGAAATTTAAAAAAAGTTTAATCAAAATTGTTGACCACTCCTAGTTAGAAATTACTTTACTTTACAAGATCTGCTATAGTCTATTTCTCACAAAGGCAGGAAGTATGCCAGGTCTCTACCAAACTACAGCCGCCTCACCCAGCCAGTGCACACAATGTCCAGAGGATAGCCTTGCAGTCTAGACCATTGCTCTGCAGGAAGACAAGTTTCAAGTTGCTGAGTTCTGGTATCAAGATCTCTAACCTAGTGGATCATTCAGCACCCAAGGATGAAGCACTGTGCATGACTCTGCTGCCTCAAGGAGTAGTACTTATAGGCTCCAGGATGAGTCCTGTTTTGGCCAAAAGAGTAGAGCTGGGAGGCTGAACCAGGCAGTGTGTACATGAGGGGTATCAAACCAGTGTGAGAATTCAGGTCATGACACGGGATAATAGAACACAACTACAACTGTATCAGTTTGGGTTTATCTACACTAGACCAGATTTGCTGTACCATATAACTACACTGGCAAATTCCCTGGAGGAGATGCCACTTATAGAGGCAGGAGGTTTTGCGGGTATCACTTATAGCAATTTTATGAATAAAATAAGTTATACGAGTAAAAGCATAATTTTGAGGTACAGCTGTATCCATACTAAGGCTTTTGCTACTATAAAAAATGTTTTGATGAGTCATAACTGACATAATTATATAGACAAAAGTTTTTTTGTATAGTCTAGCCTTAGAGTTCCATGAAAGCCTGTATTTAATTCTCTGTCTCTCTCTCTGGGTACGTCTACACTACAACGTTAATTCGAACTAACTTAGTTAGAATTAGTTAATTCGAACTAACCTAATTCGAACTAATGCAGCAAGAATAAAAAACTAGTTTGAATTAGCGTTTTGCTAATTCGAACTAGCATGTCCACATTAAGTGGACCCTGAGCCAGGCTTAAGGATGGCCGGAAGCAGTGCCGGCAGGGCATCAGAGGAGGACTTAGAGCGTGGAGATGCTGTCTGAGGCTAGCCGAGGGCTGTGCTTAAAGGGTCCCGACCCCCACCCCGGACAGACAGTTCTCAGGGATGCCCCACTTGCAAAGCAGTCCTGGCTTGGATTACCTGGAGTACCCACACTGGGCACATCACAGCACTCGGCCATCAGCCCGGCTGCACTTGCTGCAGGCTGCCATCTGGGGAGAGGGGGCAATTGGGGGGCTGCAGGAGAGCTTCCACCCCCAGAAGTCCGCAGAGCCACCCCAGTCCCCCCCATCAGGGGCGCGTACCCCATTCCTCCCTCACCTCCTTCCACTTACCCTTCCCTAGCCCCTCTTCTTGATGTACAAAATAAAGGACAATTGTGTTCAAAAATGGAATCTGTCTTTATTGAACAAAACTGGGGGAGACTGGGAAAAGGAGATGGGAGAGGGGAAGAGAGAGGGTGGGAGAGGGGAGGGCAACTAAAATGATCAGGGGTTTGAAACAGGTCCCATATGAAGAGAGGCTAAAGAGACTGGGACTTTTCAGCTTAGAAAAGAGGAGATGGAGGGGGGACAGGATAGAGGTCTCTAAAAGCAGGAGTTGGGTGGAGAGGGTGCATACAGAAAAGTTCTTCAATAGTTCCCATAAAGAAGGACTAGAGGACACCAAAGGAAAGGAGTGGGTAGCAGGCTTCAAACTAGTAAGAGAAAGTTGTTCTTGACAAAGCAAAGAGTTAACCTGTGGAACTCCTTGCTGCAGGAGGCTGTGAAGGCTAGAACTAGAACAGAGTTTAAAGGGAAGTGAGATCAAGTCATGGAGGTTGGGTCCATGGAGTGCTATTAGCCAGGGGGTAGGAGTGGTGTCCCTGGCCAAGGTTTGTGGAAGGCTGGAGAGGGATGGCACGACACAAATGGCTTGGTCACTGTCTTCGGTCCATCCCCTCCAGGGTCCCTAGGGTTGGCCACTGTCGGCAGACAGGCTACTGGGCTAGATGGACCTTTGGTCTGACCCAGTACGGCCATTGTAAGCTCAGGGCTCAGGGTCGGGGGTCTCAGTGGACCCCCTTGATTTTCATGCACACCTGCTCCTGGGTGGCCAGGCTGGCAGCTCTCCTGCCCTAGCTGGCCACTTTCCTGTGCCTAGTGCGGAGGTCGTGGACGAGGTCGACAATATCCGCACTAGCCCAGGCGGATGCCCGCTTCTTGCGGTCCCGGGCAAGCTCCCAGGAGCCGCCAGCCTGGTCCCCGGAAGAGGGGGAGGGCTGGGAGGCATCGGGTGGGTGGCTCGATCCGTGCCAGGTGCAGGGTCTGCTGGCTGGGTGCTGGCAGGCTTTCACCTGGCACAGGCATCGTAGCCAGCCCGTGCCCCTTTATGGGGTCCGGGGCCAGGAGAGGGGCAGACGAGTGTCCCTGGTGTTGGCCAGAGTGGCCACCAGGGAAACCTGGGGAGGGCTAGCCTCCCACTAGTTCGAATTAAGGGGCTACACACCCCTTAATTCAAACTAGTAAGTTCAAACTAGGCTTAATCCTCGTAAAATGAGGTTTTCCTAGTTTGAATTAAGCGCTCCGCTACTTCGAATTAAATTCGAACTAGTGGAGCGCTAGTGTAGCGCCTATTAAAGTTAGTTCGAACTAACGGACGTTAGTTTGAACTAACTTTGTAGTGTAGACATTCTCTCTCTCTCTCTCTCTCTCTCTCTCTCTCTCTCTCTCTCTCGCTGAAAGATCTGCTACAAATAACATGGCTAGTGGCAAGAGTCACAATAAGGTCAGGATCCGTTCTCATTGTATCTTCTGTTGCCTTAAGGCAGGAGTGGGCAATAATTTTTGTAGAGGGGCCACTCTACCACTGTCGATAGTGGTTGCAGGCCAGTCCCGGAAGGAGAGGAACCTCAGCCAGAAGGGGCAGCTCCTTCTAGGCACCGCGTGCTGGGGGGAAGAGACTTTGTGTGTTTTCCTGTGGGGCAGAAGAGCATGGGAGGTCCTGCCCTTGCCACTGCCAGGAGTGCCCAGTGCCCAGGGGGAACCATCTGATGCTATTTTCCCGTGGTGGGAGGAGGAGACGTCTCATGCACACCTGCCCCCAGGCTTTGATTGGCCTATGGGTGGGGAAGTATGCCAGGTCTCTACCCAACTGCAGCTGCATCACCCAGCCAGGGCACACGATGTCCAGAGGGAACCACTAGCCTTTTTAAACAGCTGGCAGTTCTTTCTGGTGCCGTGTATCCCTGGGAGAGGGAGAACACTTTGTGTGCTTCCCTGCCCCCGGGTCTCGATTGGCATGGGGGCAGGTACACAGGAGGGCATGCCACAGGCCAGATGAAAGGGCTTGGTGGTCCAGCTCTGGCCCACAGGCTGTATCTTTCCCATCCCTGCTTTAAGGAGATGTCATCTGGCTTATTGGCAACATTAGTTCCTGTCCTGACTGGCTCAGCTGGCTTGTTGCTGAAGTTTGCTTCTAGATGTTTTGTTGTTTCCTGTGAAGTGCCTTACCTTAATTGTGAGCACCACAAAATATTATAGGAAGAGTGACATTAATTTTATTCTATAAACAAGAATAATTCTTCCTCCCTGCTTTCAGACAGAAATTTATGTATAAGGATATGGCTCTGGTATGAAGTAATATCCAGACACTCTCCAAATATTACAGGCTGTTAAAGGAACCCCCCTCTCATAACAAAAGTTTTCCCAAGATAATAAACAAATGCTAGAACATCATGAAACAATACATTTGGGGTATGTCTACACTACCACCATAGTTCGAACTAGGGTGGTTAATGTAGTCATTCGAAGTTGCATCTTGCCAGGCGCCGCCATTTTTAAGTCCCCGTTAGTGCGGACTTCGTGCCCGTGGCTACACGCAGCATGGAGTAGGTAGTTCGAATTAGGCTTTCTAATTCGAACTACCATTACCCCTCATGGAACCCAATTTATAAACCGGAAGGGCTACTATTTGATGGTACTGCAGGCCCTGGTCGACCACCGGGTGGTCGGGGCAGGCAAATGATGCTGGCATATTCCGGAACTCCTGCCTGTACCGCAGGTTGCAGGCAGGAACATTTTTCCCCTAGAGCACCTCCCTCTTGGGGACGTGCAGATGCCGGTGTGCATAGTGGCTGATGCAGCCTACCCCCTAATACTGTGGCTCATGAAGCTCTACACCGGACACCTGGATGCGAGCAAGGAGCTTTTCAACATCCATCTTAGCCAGGCTCGCATCCAGGTGGAATGCGCCTTCGGCCAGCTGAAAGGGTGGTTCCATTGCCTCCTCACATGGTTGGAGATGGGCGAATGCAACATCCCGGAGACAGTGGCCGCATAACCTAATGGAGAGGAAAGGGGAGGCCTTCCTGCCGGGGTCAGGGACAGGTGCTGATGGTGAGGAGAGGCCATTTCAGCAGCCCGGGAGGGCTGACATCCGCCAGACTCAGCCGGCTTGTGTCTGAGAAGCCCTGAGGAAGAGATTCTCAGAAGGATCCCACTGACTCTCCCCAGGGCCTCCCCCCTGGGGGGGATTGGCCTGGCCCATCCCTACCTGTCCATCCACTACCTTCACCCTCTTCCCAAAAAGAATACATACACACCCCGTTTTCTTTGTACACAGACATTAGTTTTTAATTAGAAACACTATCAGGAAAGAAAATGTGCTAACTGTTTAAAAAATTATCTGTGCACTGTTCAAATGTGTAAAGGTAAATCTTTCACTCAAAAATAAAGATTTTGTTATATAACTGAAATGACCTTTAACTGGCATGGTAGGGGACTGAAAAACCTGGACAGGGGAGGGGGGCTCAAGTGGGCCACTGCTTTCCTGATCACAGGGGCCTGCCACCTTCCTGTGTCCTAGCAACACCATGACCTTAGGATAGGGGTGGAGCGAGACCTAGTTCTGGCCTGGGCAGGAGGGGGAGCAACTGTTGGGCCTCTGAGGGATCGGGAGCAGGAGGGGCTGGGAGGGCTAACATAAGAACATAAGAACGGCCGTACTGGGTCAGACCAAAGGTCCATCTAGCCCAGTATCCTGTCTGCCAACAGTGGCCAGCACCAGGTACCCCAGAAAGGGTGGACTGAAGACAATGATCAAGTGATTTGTCTCCTGCCATCCCTCTCCAGCCTCTAACAAACAAAGGCCAAGGACACCATTGTATCCCCTGGCTAATAGCCTTTTATGGACCTAACCTCCATGAAATTATCTAGCTTCTCTTGATCTGAGGAAGTGGGTCTGGCCCACGAGAGCTCATAATCTAATAAACCACCTTGTTAGTCTTTAAAGTGCTACATAGTCCCGTATTTTGTGTGAAGAAGAACTTTCTTTTATTAGTTTTAAACCTGCTACCCATTACTTTCATTTGGTGTCCTCTAGTTCTTCTATTTAGGGAACTAATAAATAACTTTTCTTTATTGGCCCTCTCCACACCACTCATGATTTTATAGACCTCTATCATATCCCCTCTCAGTCTCCTCTTTTCTAAACTAAAAAGTCCCAGTCTCTTTAACCTCTCCTCATATGGGACCTGTTCCAACCCCCTAATCATTTTAGTTGGCCTTTTCTGAACCCTTTCCAAGGCCCAAATATCTTTTTTGAGGTGAGGAGACCACATCTGTACACAGTACTGAAGATGTGAGCGTACCATAGTTTTATACAGGGGCAGTAAGATATTCTGTGTCTTATTTTCTATCCCTTTCTTAATAATTCCTAGCATCCTATTTGCCTTTTTGACCGCTGCTGCACACTGTGTGGAAGTTTTCAGAGAACTGTCCACGATAACTCCAAGATCTCTTTCCTGATTTGTCGTAGCCAAATTAACCCCCATCATACTGTACGTATAGTTGGGGTTATTTTTCCCAGTGTGCATTACTTTACACTTATCCACATTAAATTTCATTTGCCATTTTGTTGCCCTGGGGGAAAGTGGGAGCTGGACGGGGGAAAGGAGGGCTGGAGGAGCAAGGGAGCAGGGGCCTTGCATGCAGGAGGAGCAGTGCCTGTGACAGGGGAAGGCAAGGCGAAGACTTCCCTCATGGCACAGATGTCAGTGTGCTGCTGGACCAGCTCATCCAGCAGCCTGGTGCGCCTCTCAGCCTCTGCCTGTATCCTCTGCTGGAGGCTCCTGTTGAGGTCCTGCAGGGGCACAACATGATCCCTCAGCAGGTCCGTGTACACACACCAGTGCCTGCAGGCGCCACGGGTCTGGGATGGTGGTGGGGTGGGTGTGGTGCTCCCCTGTTGGGTAGAGGGTCCGGCTGTGGAGGAAAAGAGGAGACAATCACTGTCTGTGTACACCCCTGCTATCCCCAAGGGCATGCCGTGGCTGTCACGGGCTCTCCTTTGGACAGGAGAGTCAGAAGTGTTACACATGACACCGTGTGTGAGTTGGGCAGCAGCCTAAAAGCCTCACAGGGGCCCCACAGTAACAATGGGGCTAGCTGCCCCCCTACACTGCCAACCTGCCTGTGTGTGGTGACCTCTCAAAGATCTCACCTGATGTTCCCTCCACACCCGCCTGGGAAGCCTCTGGAGTCTGGATCCCTGCTGCCTCCTCTTCCTCCTCCTCCTCCTGGTGCAGCTCTCCCGCCTCTCCTGCCTGGTCTTCCTCCCTCAGGAGGGGTCTGTCCATGATGTGGTGGGGTAACCCGGACTCCACCACACGCAGTAGAGTCTGGGCTTCCTCATAGTAAGGACAGGTCTCAGGGGCTGCCCCAGAGTGGGAGCTCTGGTCCCGGGCCATGGCATATCCCTGCCACAGCTCCTTTACCTTGGCCCTGACTTGTGCCATGATGCAGGGGTGATGTTCTTTGGTAGCCAGTCCCTGGGCTGTGTGCTCATAGATGTCCTCATTCCTGTGGCGTGTCAGCAGGGCCTGTAAGGCTTCTTCCTGGTACCAGAGCTCCAGGAGGTTTTGGATTTCTGGCCCTGACCAGGCTGGTGACCGCCTTTTGGTGCCCCTGGGTCAGTCCTCATCTCTGTCCTGAGAAGAGCGAGGGGGGCCTTGAGGCTGGGACATGGCTGACACGGCTGGCATGGGTGCTTTGTCTAGCTGCCGGACAGCAAGGCCTATTTGGGTGCCTGTGCCTTTAGGAGGCTGTGGCCAGGAACCACAGAGGTGCTGTGCCTGTAAAGGCTAGACTGTCCACCAGGGCTTCTTCTTGGAGGCCTTTTTGTCAACAGAACTGGCTCCCTGTGTCCACACACACCTTTTGTCGACAGATCTCTGTCGACAAAGGTATTCTTCCTCGTAAAAGGAGGTTTACTGCTGTCGACAAAACTGCCATGTTCTGTCAACTTACTGTCGACAGAATGTGGCGGTAGTGTAGACGCAGATATAGTTTTGTTGACAAAAGGCCACTTTTGTCAACAAAACCCTGTAGTCTAGCCACACTCTCTGAGCATTGCTATCCAGCTAATTATGCACCAACCTTATACTAGCCCCCTCTAGGTTGTATTTCCCTAGTACATTTATTACAATGTTATGCAAGACTGTGTCAAATGACTTACTAAAGTCTAGGTATACCATGTCCACTGATTCTCCCTTATCTACAAGGCTTGATATCCTAACAAAGAAAGTGTCTTAAGATGCTGATCCTGAGTATATGGTAGCCTTAGCCATTAAATTAAATTAATTACAAAATCTAGACTTTTTATGTTCTACTACTAGCCTTAGATAGCTGTGCATTATTGAATTTAGCAGCAATATTAAAGGCAGAGGAAGCATTCATTGTCTACAGCTACACTACGGGTTTTGCCAAAAGAGATTTTTGCGCAAAAAGGAAACATTCACACTGCTTGTTTTTGTGCAAAAACCCCTTGCACAAAAATGGACCGAAAGAGATTATGCAAAGGAAGCACAAGAAAATGCTAATCCGCACTTCATTTGCATTGCCTCTTTCAGCAAAACTCATAGGCTACGTCTAGACTGGCATGATTTTCCACAAATGCTTTTAACGGAAAAGTTTTTCTGTTAAAAGCATTTGCGGAAAAGAGCGTCTAGATTGGCACTGATGCTTTTCCGCAAAAGCACTTTTTGCAGAAAAGCATCCATGCCAATCTAGATGCGGTTTTGCGCAAGAAAGCCCCAATCGCCATTTTCATGATTGGGGCTTTTTTGCGCAAAACAATACTGTGTTGTCTACACTGGCCCTCTTGCTCAAAAGCATTTGCGCAAGAGGGCTTTTGCCCGAACGGGAGCAGCATAGCATTTCCGCAAGAACACTGACAATCTTACATGAGATCGTCAGTGTTCTTGCGGAAATTCAAGCGGCCAGTGTAGACAGCTAGCAAGTTTTTCAGCAAAAGCAATTGCTTTTGCTGAAAAACTTGCCAGTCTAGATGCAACCATAGTGTAGCTGCAGCCATTGTGTGTATCAGCCCTGACCAAACCTTAAAGATGTATTTTATATGCTTTTAGACAACTTCTATTACTCTGGAATTTAAAATTGCCTCATATTTTGGAACAAAAGATAGTGTAGAATATTTGAAGTAGTCAACATTTAAAGACTGATACTGTTCAATAATAAACCTGTAAGCAAGGTAGAGAATGCACACTGGCTTAGTATATAAAGTACAAAAACAGATAGAAAACATCACGATATTTCCTGTATCAACTCTTGTCAAGAGTTTCCATTTTGATCCACACTCTGCTAATGGCTATAAATCACCCACAAATTACCCCTAATGAATTTCATTAATTGTCTGAAATGTTAATTTGGCATTATCATTTCCATTAACATTTTATGTTATTTGGGGTATATGTCATTTTCTAATTTCCTATTGCCTGGATATTTATTGTATCTTCATAAGCATATTCCTCTCATCTGAAAATTGTGGGGGTCTTGGAACACAAACTTCTGAATTAGGAAATGTCTCATAGACACACACATATTAGGGCTGTCAATTAATCACCATTAATTATATAGCATAATTAATGTTTTTTTTAGTGTGCATTCATCAAAGACCCTATTGGTGGGAGGGCAGAAGCAGCTGCTGCAGAAAAACTGTCTGGAATAATGCTAGCCACCACAGGAGATGGGAAAAGAAGAGGCTAGAGAAAGATGTGGTTCTCATCCCAGTTCCAAAGCAGAGATCTTGAAACACAGGTAGACCATGTTTTTACTGTAAAAACAGAATGTCCAGAGGTTCACTTGAGCCCTCCCCGCATCCTGTCCCTCACTTCCAGCGCTCAGCCAAGAAACCCTCCCCATGCCTTCTGAGGTTGGTGCTGCCTCCCCAATCCTATGCTGTCTGCAACCACCGTGGACTCCATTCCTAAGACTCGTGCTGCATGGGGCTAAGGCTGACCCTAATTAGATCAGGGGGCTGATCCTCACACTCCTAAGCCCCATGATGTCCGGAGCCCCATGTAGCACACAGAAGGGGTGAAATCTCCTCCTCAGCACTACAATGCTCATGTCTGGGGTTCATCCCCCAGGTTCTGTGTTGCCCACAGCTGGAGCAGATCCTCCCACTGAGCTGCATGCCTCCCCTGGCTGCAGCTGATCTTCTCCCACCCCCAAGCTCTGCACTGCCCAGGGGCCAGCTATGAAGCCAACACTCCCTGCCTGCAGAAAATTTCCCCACTTTCTTGCTGTCAGGTAGTGCTGTCTTGAGCTGACTCCTGGGCAGCGGCCACCACTCTCTGCTCTGCACTGCAGCCAGGACAATTGGCCTATTTTTTCGAAAAAGTAGGGACAGCTGGGACAGAGCTCAAAGAGGGACTGTCAAGGCTAAAGCTGGACATATCATCACCCTAGACAGCTCATGCTCAATCAGGGGCAATTGGTGAGGAAGTACACAGGGGGCCACTCGCCATGTTCCCACCCTTACCAGAGAAGAATTGGGACAACCTCCTTCCATGCCAGGCACCACCTCTCACTGCTCATCTTCTGCCACCCCTTGTTCCTGCTCTGTTCTCTTCCTGCCTTTGCCTCACCCTTCCTCCACCCCACCACGCCTCTTCCCCCATCCACCTGCCCTCAGCGATGCAGCCTTGGGGACTAGCGGAGGTGGGGATCTGGTACCAGCAGCAGGGGTCTGCCCCCTCTCACACTCACCATCAGTGGCAGGGAAAGTGGAGCACTGTTGCCACACCTCACTCTGCTCCTCTGGCTACATTGCTCCACTCCCTGACGGTGAGGATGAGGACAGTCCCACACCCTCCCTCAGGAAAAGCTCTAGGGGAGAAAAGCAAGTTGGGCCACATTGATCTGCTTCTTCGACTGCTGCCAGTGAGTAAAGGGGGAGATTGGCGCCTGCTACTGGCGCCTTCTCCCCACCACTAGTCACCTCAAATGCCCAGAGACTGTGGCTCCACCAGCTACTGACTGCCCTTTACTCCTTCATTCCACACCACACTTTGCTTCTGTACTGTATTGTTTCCAGCCAGCTCTTTACTACTGGAACAAATCCCCTCCCTTGTATTGTGTCCTATTTCCCATAACCAGCTGCTCACTCCAGGAATACCCTACAGAGAACATAGCAAACTCACCCTCCCTGAACCAGCCTCTCCTCCTCTGCACCAAGATGAGTCACTGAGGTTAAAACCACCCTCCCTTGCAATCAGCTGGTTCAGCTGAAATAAAACCTTTCCATATCCATAGCAAGAACTCCTTTGAACAAGATACAATTATATTGATTATACAGAAGAATTGATTGAATTATTCCAGACATTGATACAGTTCTACCTGTGTTTTCAGGATCTACAGTGATTAAATATGAGAAAAAGTTAGTGGAGCAAAGCAGCCACAGTTCATATCTTTTAAATGAGAAGTTTATGTTTAAAATACTTCCAGATGGTGTTCTGGCTACAAAGATAGTTATCTGTAGCTATTTCAGGGCTGAGTTCCAATACCATAGAAGCACTTCATGTACCACCTACATGCTAAGCCTGCTTTTGCCTCCATATCTTGTACTTCAAATATCCCACTATCAGCAAATGAATCCAGCCAGCCATGACAGAGAACAATTACAGAATGTCAGGATCATTAAAAGCCCATGGATCAAACAAAGTGCAACACCTTTACCAATGACATTTTTAAGTAGATAACTATGGGCTGCAAGCTATTCAGTTCTGTAAATGACAGAAAGCTAAAATAGATATCCAAATTACATATTCTAATCAGTCATACATTGTGCCTTCCCAAGGAAACACAACCTCACAAATAAATGACCTATAGGACATCAAGAGAACTAATCAGTTGGAACTTCTCAAAAATTCACTGGCTGTTGCTTTGACTAGTAACCACTGGGTTTCCTTGAGCAATCATAGCTATCGTGGTGTCGTGGCACACATTATTGGGACTGCATGGATGCGGCAATCATTTGCTGTGAAACTCATACTGAAGAGAGACATTATGTTGAAACATATATAGGGCATTTCATGAATATTGCAAAAGAATATACTCAAGAAAAGGTAACAATAGTTAGCACTGATAGTAAACATAACATGGTAGTAGCCACAGTCTACAGAGATCCATCAAAGTAGTGCTCAGGGATGTTGGTTTTGAATATGTGCTGGAAAAATGTAGAGAACTTGTGGACCATGTCAAACACAGTCCAGCTTACAGTACAATGCTGGGAATGCAATAAACTGAAAATGCACAGTAACAAGAACCTCTTGTATAAGATATTTCAACCAGATGGAACTCCACATTGGCTATTATTCAGTGCCTCCTTTGCAATAAAGCCGCTGTCACATCCACATTAGCTCTTCAAAAGCACCATCTGTCAGTGCCGACAGATAAGGATTTTGAAAAACTGCAAAAGCTAGAAATAATACTTGAGTCCTGCAGGTTTGTGACTGAACTCCTTCAGGGGGAAATGTATGTCTCCTGCTCCTTGGTTTTTTCCAGCATTGTGCCATATATTTCATGTTATGGCAGTCTCTGATATTGATCCAGCACGTGTTGTATGATTTAATACCATTTTCATGACAGATTTCACAAAATGCAAAGTTGGCACCTATCTGAGATTTCTAAAAATAGATACAGCACTAGAACATGGTTTAGAATGTGAGAGGGAGAAGATGTGGAACATGCTGTCAAATGTCTTTAAAGAGCTACACTTTGATGCAGAAACTACAGACAGAACCCAAACCACCAAAAAAGAAAATCAATCTTCTGCTCATGGCATCTGTCATGGTTGTTCCCCACTTTGGCACTCCAAATGCAGAAGGTGGGGGCTCACAAGAGACCCTAAAATAACCCCTGTCTCTATAGGCTTCTACTTAAAAGCTTCCTAAGACCACAGATTCCCTGGTTTTGGGAGGTAGCTGCCATCACCAAGTGAAACAAAAAAGACACCTTTCTTCTTGAACCCAGGAAGGAAGCACTTGGACTTCTTCCAGAGGGGTATTCCCAAGATCTTTTACCACAAGAGAGCTTGGAAAAAAGAGAAAATAAACTGCAATCTATGGTAGCTGACATCTCAGTCTTAGGCAGGCATACACAGGCACAGACCTCCTGTTTCCTTCCAGGACACAAGAATCAAATAATTGACTTAAAAAAGGTGATTTTAATAACAAAACAAAAAGATACTTGATAAAGCATACTTGGTTACTAGTTGTTACAGAGCATCTAAGAAAAGAGCAGATTAAAACACAGAGCAAAAAATGATATCTCTGGGCACAGTTTAAATAGTGAATGCTGGGGGGGAGGAAAGAGCAATGGATTTTACACAGAGAAATTTTACCAAACAGCAAAATAAAGAAAAAATAACCCAATCATGACTAAATATACATTTTCCCTCTATTCATGATCCGTACTGATCTGTATTTCAAGGCCCAGTTCACTCCCATGTCCAATATTTTGTATAGGTATGGCAATTCTGATTACTGCATTGGCTCCCTCCAGGCCTTAAGTTAGAATTTTTGACACAAAAAGAGCAAGCAAGGTATCTATATACAATTCACATTTTAGCACTGTTCCCCATTGCTTCTTCTGGCCCCTGCCAACACCCTTGTTAGCTACCTAAGTACCCTTTAGTGATCAGCACTCCTCCTATCCATCACAGCATCAAACTCAGATGAGGAAAATGAACTGTCGGTCCATATTGCTTTGGATTGACATTAAGCAGCAACTGACATCAGCATCCTTTGGAAGACTGGTCACAGCAAAGAGGCATATAAAAATATTTGATACATTTGACATGTAACTATCTTGTGACACCTACAATAGGGGCATGTGAATTCCCTTTTTTTTCACTTTCAGGTGAAATTGTAATCAAGAAGTGGACAACATTATCTCCCACAAATATAAACAACCTTCTTTGTCTGAGGGTATGTCTACATGGCTTCCGAAAAAAGCCTGTAGTCTAGACATAACCTGAATGCCCTGGTCTACACTCAGGCATTATTTAGAAATAATGTCAAACACAGTCCAGCTTATAGTGCAATGCTGGAAATGTAATAAGCTGCAAATGGACAGTAACAAGAACCTCTTGTACAAGATATTTCAATCAGATGGAACTCCACATTCCTCAACATTGAATTTATAAGTGGAGCATCCACACCACCAAACCTGATATTTTGAAATAACGTGCCATTTATTTCAAAATCTGTACCCCTATTTCCTTAGGGAATAACAGTAATTTTGAATAACCGCTATTTCGAACTACTCCCCAAAATCATTCAATCTGATTACTCACCAGTGTTCCTTGGGCTCTAAGTTGAGGTGGCACTTCTACATCAACAGAGCTTGCCTCAGACTAAGTTTGACTCTTCCCTGTACGGGGGACAAACTATTTCTATTTTGTAAAATCAGGAGTTATTACATAAAATTTAGTTATTTTGAAATAATTTCTTAGTGTAGACATGCCCGGTGATCGGCTGAGCAAGATGTAGGACTTAATATACTGATAGGCATTAAAGGATTACATATTTTCATTGTTAACTGCAGTTATTTTCTTTTCCTTATTCTAAATTTCTAAGTTCAACTTTCATGATAAAAGGGTTGCTCTACAGTACTTAGATGAAGTCAATTAAGGTTACTTTTGCATTGCAAACATTTATAATAAAAATAATTAGAATCACTGAACACTTTGTATTCTTCGTTGAATTGGCAGAATGTTAAAATGGTAGTAAACATCAAGCATGATTAATTGTGATTATTTCATGTATAGTGTTCCTTACTAACTTTTGGACCTGTCCCAAGGGGTTTACAGATCAGAATGGTATCTTTTTATATCCCTTTTGTGCTTGCTTGGCATAGAAATAAATAGCTACTCAAGCAGAAGAGGGTAGGCTATCAGGCATTCTCTCTCTCTCTCTCTCTCTCTCTCTCTCTCTCTCTCTCTCTCTCTCTCTCTTCCTTCTCTTTTTGTTAATATTTTTCTTATGACAGTAGCTACAAACCCCGGGCCCATTTTAGCAGACACTAAAAACATGACTAACATAGTTGTTGAATACTTGGCAGTATTGAAGTTACACCAGCTAGAGTGTCTGTCTCCTTTTTTCTCAAAGGGGGATTAAGCGTGCATAATATAGAAACAAAGCCTTTATATTTGAATCTATAATTTACTCTGAAATAGTTGCTGGAAGCATTTAAGCAAATGATGAAATCCTCTCTCATGAAAAACTGCCACTAAAGATAATAGTCCATAAGGCTTGGGTCATAGCCCAAAGCCCTTTGCAATCAATGGAAAGTTTTTTCATTGGACTAACTTGTTTATATTACAGCCACTTTATTGAACCTCTGAAGTGGGAGGAAATAATATTTACACTCATTATGGGATTCTTTATACTGCTAGCCTTTGTGCTTTTGCCGGCAAAGAGTATGCTAATCAAGCACTCATTAGCATTTGCCACACTGTCGTTAGCAAATTCTCTGCCCAAGGCTTTTTGCGCAAGAGGTTTTAGTGCAAAAAACAAACTGTGTAGACAGATCCATTTTGCACAAAAACTCCCTTTTGTTCAAGATCCTTGTGCCTCAAAAAAGGAGGTATGCAGATTTTGCACAAAAGGGAGTTTTTGCGCAAAATGGATCTATCTACACTGCTTGTTTTTGTGCAAAAACCTCTTGCGCAAAAAGACTCAGGCAGAGAATGTGCTAATGACAGCGTGACAAATGCTAATAATGAGCACTTCATTAGCATACTCTCTGCCAGTAAAGCCGGCAGGATAGACATAGCTCTAGCAAGATAACATTGCCATATTGTAAGTGAGCTTTAAATCAGGCAATGGGGGATGGGAATTTTTTAAAAGTAGTTGGGCATCTAACGATTCAGATTAGCATTAGGTGGGATTTTTGAAAATACCAAAGGAGTGTATTAGGAGTTAGTAAAATAGATATTTTTTAAAATCCCACAAGGCCCCTAAATACTTAAAAAATCTGGCTTTTAGTACTTAGCTGAATGATTTCACTTTGTTCTGTGATTAAGCAGTTACAATGGATCCAATTTTATTTTAAATAAAAACATTTTATTCCAATTTTGTAAACTATGTATTGTATTTTCTGTTTTGGTCTGGAGAACAGAATTTTAATATGTATATTTTGCAGTCATTTCTACAAACAGCAAAAGTTTGAAAATGTATATCAATACGCATTACAATTTTTGAAAGTGATATACATTTATGCTGACACTAGCAATACCAAACAGTGGCATTATTGTAATTTATAAAAGCATCTATATTTTTGGAAGATTTATAACTTTAATAACTATTACATTAATGTGCATATTTAATGACTTTTCAAGACAAAGCATGAGTGAAGTAATTTTATATTACCGTAGAAAATCCTTAAATATATTCCCAACATTTTAATATATTGCTCCTAGTCCATGTTTTCAATGAGATATTTCTTTTTAATGACAAGTATTTATACAGATTATAAATTCTTCATTTCAAAATTTTATTTTATTTTATTAATTAATTAAACATTAAATCACATTAATCTGCACATTTCCTGAAATCAAGAATAGTGAGGGAATCTTGCAGATTTATCCATGGACTGAGGTTTGCTGGATCCAGGATTCTTCCTAACAAGTAGGTAATGAATGTTATAAACTCAGACATTTCAAATGCTGCGCCTTGTGAAAGCCCAGCAGCATTTGCAGGGGAAGAGAAAAGATGTCTTGGTGATATTGTAAGGAACTGTCATCCCTTCATAACATTGATGCATTAATAAAGGTCAGGTGCTATTTAATTTTAGAAGTCTATGCCACAATTTACTAACCTGGAACTAAACTTAAGCATTTCCAGCCATATATAAGCACATACAAAAGCATGACTTGCTTTTCAGAGGGACATTGATATTAATGGGAACTGAAAACAGTTCAGCAATATTGTCATGCCATTGTCACCTGTTCATCTAAATATAGATTTAGGAACTTAATTTTAGGCATCTTGCTTTAAAAATGATGAACTATAAAAGTTTAAAATTTTTATTTTTCAAAGAGGATTCTATTTTAAAATGTCATGATATACAATTGTAATATACACATGATATGTGATAATATACACATTTATGTCACTGACTAACTCTTGGTGGAGTGTCTTTTCTATGACTATACTACCTTCTTAGACAGATGTTTGAACATGTATCTAACTTTCCTTGTTGTTAGTATCTCTTTGATTCAAGTTCGTCTTAGTGGTTCAGGGATGATAGTCCAATACGGTATTATTATAATTTATGCTTAGATTTGGGGGGAAATGGATAATACGTTTGGCTAAAAAATTGGTTTGGGAACATACACTATTGAAGAATTCAGATCAAACTCAGTAAATAGTTGCAGCCTAAAAACTGAAAACAAAATTTTAAAAATGTTGAAATGAATTTCTAAGAAAATCAGCTGAACATTTTTAAACAAAAATTCTGAAAATATTTTAAAATATTTCAATTTCACTTTTCAAAATTAAATACCAATTTTGGTTGACATTTAAAATGTTTCATTTTGATCAGTCTGAATTATTAATGTATTAATCATTATTTTTATTTTCAATAACAAAAGATAAAATCATTTTAGTTAAGAACATAAGAAAAGGGCAAAGTTTAGATTTTAAACTAACCTTTAATTTGTTATAGCTTTTTTAAAAATATAATTTAAATTTTTTTAAAAAATGGAGAAATTTTATAGGGAACATTTGTTGCTATAATTTGTTAAATTAAAAAACCCTTAAAAACATATCTGTATTTTTTTATCCAGTGACCTGTGGCGCCAAGGAGGCTTTCTTCAAAATAATAGAAGAAAGAGAATTTCTCTGAGGGCATGTCTATACAGCAGGGCAAAAGTTGAATTAAGATAAGCAATATGAGCTATGCCAATTGTGTAGCTGAAGTCAAAATAGTTTAATTTGGCTTTTGGCTCTGTCTACACAGCAGAAGTCAAAGGAAAAACACTCTTCCTTCAACTTCCCTTACTCCTCATAAAATTAGGGTTACAGGAGTTGGAGTTAGAAGTATTCCAGCTCACTATTACTTTGAAATAATTGCTTGCAGTGTAGACTCACTTTTTGTTTTTTTCAGAATAACATCAGTTATTCCAAAAGAAAGCTGCTGTATAGACATAGCCTTAGACTTTAAAGCTGCCTATGTATTTGTCCAAGCTTTGGTCACAAGTCTTAAAGTGCATGTGCACATGCAAACATGTACACACACATACTTTCTTCTGCTTTTCAAAGAGTATTTACTACCACTTCTGAAAGGCAAAATTAATTGTCCCCTATCGCTCTAGGAATATCTTTGTTTTTATTTATCTTTTTATGGGATGATATTTTCCAGCTGGTATATTACATGCTTCTGGTAACACAGTAATGTATCTAGCTTTATTTTGTTTTAAGTGCCAATAATGACCACCAAATATGTGAAAGAAAAATACTAAATCCTATCAGAATTGCATTTGGGAATTATTATGATCAAGGTGACACAACATTTTCAGAGGAAGCCCAATATGGTCAACAAAGAGACCTTTGCCTAACATACTGAAAATCAACTCATGCTACTATTGCATAGTGAGGGAGTCTGTACCTTTTAAATGGAGGGGGAAAGAGTTGAAACAGTTTCTTTATTAGTACAGTATACAGCTTTTTTAATGCTACAGTCTTAAAATAACATTTTTTTGTGATTTTGCCTTTTTCCATTAGGAAAATGATTGTTTACTTTTTCTCCTGTGAAACATAGGTCTTTAGAGACATTTTCATCTATTTTGGTATCAGCACAATTCTAGAAGACAATCTGTGCTAGTTGGTTTGTGTGACTAGAGGCAGCTGAGCACAAAACATTCACAGTCTTACTATCTACAGCACAGTTTGTAGTCTCTGGCCTTCTTCAGTCATTTGTATGAGGTCAGAGAAAAGAGAACACAAAAAGTTATCAGATCAGAGCAATAGCACTTTACAGCTAATTTGTATGTATTTTGCCCAGCTGTGGAAAATGTAATATAGCAGAGAATCTATCTCTGTTGAACATTTCATCTGTAAAGGTGTACAGCCAAATATTTCAAACCTGGGTGGCTAAAGTTAAGCATGCATATCTATTTTTGATCTCTAAATATCTGAATTTTAGCCTGAATTTTAGGAGTGTTAAATACATTTAAGCCCATTGGCACTGTGGGTAACATTAGTCCTGAAAAGCTTGCCATTTCTTGGGTAATTATCTTCCAGCTATATAATTTGCAAATCTCTGTCCTGCTATGATAACTGTTGCCTGATCTAAGATTACATATAAGTTTCTAATTACCCACCTTTAGAGTTGACAGGTTCTGTGTCCCAAGATCAGGCCCAGTATTCAATTATTCTATGATTGGGAACTCTAATGTGCACAGTTGCAACACTCACACTATAGATACTCTTGTATATTTACAATATATACAGTTTATTAATACAGTTAGCACAGTCACAAAAACCCCAATTTCATAAAACAGGGGATATATCCATATTTCCATACCATATTCTTACATCATTACTTCT